>NW_017100268.1:3341312-3399491 GCF_001263275.1 Habropoda laboriosa | reverse complement strand
ATCGTGTATACACACGTGTACGTATAACACAAGCATCTGCCATATCCGTGGTTGGCGAAGCGGTCCGGCCACATGAAATTGAAAGTTAGCGTGGGTCGATAGCTACCGCCCAGACCGGTCCAAGTTTACTTGGACATTAACTTACCGATTGGTCCGAGAAAATATCACTGGACTTTCGTTACGGGCCGCTTGCTTGTCCGTCGAGCCTTCCTCGGCAGCGACAGGATAACGCGAAAAATCCAACGAATTTCCCTCGTTCTCCAGTGAACGTTAGCTAAGTTAGCCAAGTCCTGAAGATGGTATACCACAGAGTCACGAGAGTACTTCTTCCCTCGTCCATGGTCGTAATTAATTAAATAATTTATAGCCGCGAGACGAACGAAGGACGATGGTGGCTGGTATGCGCGCTTTTAAGGGCAAGGGGCAATTAACCGTGTATAATTAAACCTGGCAGACTAATTAGACGGCTATGTTAATATTAATTGCGACCCGGTCCATTTTTCTCCCCCCTCTCTCTCCCTCTTCGATTCTCATGATCCAACTGTTGATACCTCTGGTTAGGATGCGTGCAGATTATGCTCTCTGCGCGAAAGTAGAGAATCGAACTTCACCGGTATACGCTTATTTGAATATTCGTTGTTTCGTGCGCGTTCGATGTTTAATCTCGATGCGTTCTACGTATGTACACGGTAGAAATTGGAACGCAGCAAGCATGTTGCTTCACGTTCACCCGATCGAACGAACTTTCGTACCCTAACGAGCACGATTATTTTCGAACTCCTATCAGTTGGTTTACCTGGTTCGAATTGTAGTTGAAGTGTGGCTCTTATTCGATCACAGGTCGCCGGCCAATTATTGGACACCGAGTTTCAACCGACGGTTACAGCGACATGCAAGGCCGGACACATGACGATACGAGTGAATCTGAATCAGAGTTTCGTCGGAGCTGTTCACGCCAGAGATTTTCGGACGCCGCAGTGCATGGCGCCCGGAAATGGCTCTACACACGCCACTCTAGCCATTAATCTACTCGCGCCTAAAGGATCTCCGGATTACTGCGGTGTCTTGGTGAACAACGTAAGTACAATTCCTACCGTTTCATCAATTACATCCTAGAGACTGGGGAAAAAGCAGTCGAAAAACTGTGAAGTACAAATTTTTAACACGTACAATAAGCAGGTTACAACTGAAACGAGAAAAAAAAAATACGATAAAGATATTTACATTTCTTGAATGGAAAAAAAAAGAGAACGCTAATTACTGAAACGTAAACGCTTGGGTAGATCGGAAATAAGGTCAGATAAGAGAACCGCTTAATTACTTTTGTCTTCTAAATTCACCCTTGACGCCCAGTACGCTATGAAACATCCTGTATGATCTCACTTATCGTTTCATCTCCTCTACCGTCACAATGGGACGGTATATTCTACCCTTGTAATTTCCTCTATTTCAAACGTCAGCCTCCATTTAACGCGCCGGCCAACAAATATCCCCCTTAATCCCTGTGTAATTCTTGCAGGACACCGAGGAACGCTCCATCCCCATCGCGGTGAGGATACACAAGACCCTGGAACTGGCGGACGATAAATTCTACGTGATCACGTGCGGAAAAGCTGGATTCAAAAATGCCAAGTACATATAACAGTTTATTAATATTAGCCCGTATCTCGTGAAATCACCGCGGTTCTACAAAGTGTATACATGTCTGTCTGTGTGTGTGTGTGTGTGAGAGAGAGAGAGAGAGGTTAATATCGCAACAGCACGATAATTTCTCTGCTCAGGAACGAGACCTCGCTGGTATCGTTGCGCCTTTTGGACGGAGGCCACAAAGTGCAAGAGGCTATTTATGGTCACAACTACACATTGCGTGCAGAGATCTCGCGACCAGATGGTTCGTACGCAGCGTCTCTCACACCGGGTTTCACCCCTTAACGTTTAATTGGAATTAACGAGCGCGCGTGAAACGCGTTCACGCGCGGCCTCGCTGACGCGCTCTCATCGATCTTTCTCGTTTGCAGGAATGTACGGAATCAAAGTGAAATCGTGTTTCGCGTTCAACAAACGAAACACCAGCGTACAGCTGATAGACGACAAAGGGTACGTTCAATTTTCTTTATTACTCTCTGAGCTCTCTGATTTGTCGAAATTAACACATATATATCGCGTGTACCTTCTGTCGCGTCGATTCAATTAAACACGAAACGGTGAATTTGCGAATTTAAATATGAATTTTACACACCGACCGCCTCATCATCGCCGGCACTGATATCATAACCGATTGCGTAACGCTCGCTTTTCCATGACAAAGGTGTCCCGTAAAGGCTCGGGTCATGACGAAATTCATCTACGATCGGAACACGGGACTGGCGGATGCGACATTGTTCTCGATGTTCCGGTTCCCCGACAGTCCACAGGTGCATTTTCAATGCGACATCGCTGTGTGCAGAGGTAAACTGATTCGCTGAATGATTTCCAATTACGACCTGGGTCGAATCTGGGTTACACAGTGCCGTTCAACTCCACCAGACCAATTAACATGTTCCCCTCGAAAGTTTTCCACCACGGTGACGTGTTACGACGAACTTATCTCTCCAACGATACGTTTTATATCACCTTGCCCGCCACATCTTCCATCGTCGGGCGCCGAAAGAGAAATTTCCCGATTCACACACGTTTTCACAGTGACACGTCGAACGGTATACACCACGCGACAAACCCAGAGATAACACAGGCGAAGAGCGAAACAGTAAAACGGTTTATCTTCTTTTTCCACCAGGAAGCTGCGGTATCCCCGTTTGCGAAGGCGATAACGAGGAAGAAATAAAGGGAGCGTCCTTAATTAATGGGCAAAGCGTGAGCGGCGAGGAAGGAGTGCTTCTAGCGGGCACGAGCGTGTTCGTTCTTGACCCTGGTCAAACGCCATGTAAATATCTCCGCACAGTACTTTTCATACTGGCTAACCTCTTCTCTACTTCCTGCTACTCCATGATACACCGTGATTAAACTTATACCTCCTTCGAAATCTTTTTTCCTCTCCCTTCCTCTCCCTCTCTTTATCTCGTTGAATTAATTAGCCTGCACGCGAAGATTCCTCTCCATTTCAACGATTAAGTCCCGCCAACTGTGTCTTAAGAGTTAACAAACCGCTTGTTTTCCAGCCGTGCAAACACTGTACGAAGATGGCAGCGTGCACCCGTTATGGCTGTTGTGGCTGGCGGTAGCTCTCGGCATTTTGTTCCTCATCATGCTGATAATCAATATATTCCTCTGCTCGGCAATGACCTGCAGCTGCACCAGGACCGACATTATCGAGAAAGAGCCATCGATTATCGAGGACTACGATCCGTATCGTAGCTGGCACGGCTCCCAATACGGCTCGAGGTTTCATTCTATTTATTCCCTTCTTTTTTTCTTTTCTTTTCTTCCTCCTCTCTTGACGTTCGTACGCCAGGCATCGGCTCGGAGATTCCTCGAGATTCCACGAAACTTGTAATTACCCTGGAAACGAGAGAGATTCGCTTCTTTTTTTCACTCTCTCGCCCTTTTTCCTCCTCTTCGTTCGAAACTGTAAAGGGTAGTTGAGATGTTTAGAAAAGGAGGATTCTAGGAATGTGCGTGCTTCGAACTGATTGAAATGCGGCAGCCAAGCCGGAGAATTCTTAGGATTGATTAGTAGGCTTGCTCGAGCGAGATAATGAATATGGGCTCGCGCAAGTGAACCGAACGAATACCTGTGCTCTTTAATTAATTACGATAATGTGTATTAGATTAGAATGATTAAAAGGTTCAGCTACCATATATAATTCATCGGTCGGCTAGTATCGCTACTACCTTAAATTATTCACTTTGTATTCAAAGCGACTCTTATTCTACTCTCTTTCACCGCGCGTAATCAACCTAACGACGTATTGTTAATTATTTTTAGAATGCTCGAATTAATCGTTCTCTCTCTCTCTCTCTCTCTCTCTGTCTAGGTACTCCTTGAATGGAAAGCAAGGATACGCCTCAGGAGGATCGACCATGAATTCCACCAGGTCGATATCGACCAACAGCGATCATTACGCCATAGTTCATTCCAGACCTGGCAGTAGATACTCTGGACCAGGCCAGAAGCATCATCATCATCATAGAGGGCCTCCGTCGAACATCGGCTCGCATTATTCTGGAAAATAACACGCTCGACGGCTACCTAACCAACAACAAATAGAACTATTATATTTTCATTAACGTCCTTGAACGCAATTCGAAAATCAAGCTAACCACGCGATCGCAAGTAACGGGTATTTCGATTCGACAGAATCGTTGCTCACACTGTTCCAAGACAAACTACACGAATACCGAAACAGTAGACGATTAGTCGATCCTTGACTCGAAAGGAAGTTATGAATAGCTCACGGAGAATTCACGGAGATGCCGGGTCAAAAATGACCCATAGCTAAAATCGCTTTCCTGCGCAAGGGAAGTCATATTCCTTTCTTCCAAATTAAACAAATATATTGCGACGAGAAATAATTCAAGGAAACGAGAGACACCTGAATGTCGGGTCAAAGTTGACCCGGCCTCCGGCGTTCCAAGGTTTAACGAAGTTCAACCTGTACTTCGTCGTTTGAGGAATTTATTTCGCGTCAATGATCGACCACCGTAGCTTGATACGTCCTCAATAGTTACTACTAATATATAACATACATAGAATGGTCCGAAATTCCTGCCCTAATGTGTATTTTTCTACCAATGTTCGACTACCGACACGATTGTTTCTTTACTTTCTACTTCGAGGAGGCAGGAAACCCGAGGAAGATGAAATTGTTAAATTTTTCGATACGAATTTTCTTCTTTTCTTTTTTTCAACGAAACGGTGTATCTTACACGTCGAGATATCGCAATCCGTTTCGTTCGATGTTAGTATTTGAGAGAAGGTTCTGCAGCTAGATCGTATATGTATCATATGATAGTCATAAACCTAGGTACTTAGAATCATTTTTTACAACGTTGCGTATTATCGTGCATAATTAAGTGGAATCAGACGAACGCTTTTGTACATAAATTCATTGATCAGATAACATCATCGTTTGTGACCAGGCGACATTTAGAAACGTTCGTTCGTTCGTTCGTTCTCTCGCGATACATGTATGTGTGCGCCGTTCTTTTATACCGTCCAACTAGAAAGTGTCAACGTGCAACGAACAAAATTTCGATAGTTTGTACAAAAAACGAAGAAACGTTTGTGGATTCTAGGGAATGACAGGAGCAAGGAATATATCTAGAGAGTCACTATGTTCTACCGTAGACGAGAGTCCTTTTCTGTAACAGCTCAATGAAACACTCAATGTTCAACGAGTCACAAGTACATGCCCCTTTAAATATAGTAAAATTTTGGAAAAATCGTGACAAGCTTTTATTCAACCTGAACCCACAATTTTAACATTCCGTTAAGTATTGTGATTTTTCGAATTTTTCCAAAAAGTTTCAAGTTAAAAACCAATGCAACCATCACTTTCAAAATATTATTTCTCGTGGATTGATAATTAAAGAAAGTTAAGTAAACTCTTAATTCGCGTATCGTTCACAAGCCCAGAAGTGAATGAACGCCAGAATGAAAGAGGTGGATCGCGTGACTCGACCACTTTACCAGGAAAATCAGCCGTTTCGAGATATTAGAGATGCAGTTATTCTGTAATTAAATCTGAGCGCGTTCGCAAGATGAAATTATCAGTAAAAATGTGCGACCATGGCCGTTAGGGTGTGTTCCATACCTGTTGTTCATGAATACGTCTTGTCACGTAAAGACGCACGCACATTATTCGCTCTGTCATACTAAATACTTCGCTCGAGGACAAATCGCATACGCGAATCAACTGCAATTAAAAGCACGAACAACATTTTCACTCGTACTTCGTACACGTCATCGGTGATTTCAAATTTCCACGCGATAAATCGTCTTTCTCTTTGAATTGAATTGGAGAGAAAAAGGAAAACAGGGAAAATATAGTCTTTATTTCGCGTTGCAAACTGTTTCAAGTAGAATACAGGGTATTTTCCAAGGATTTACTATGGAATTGAAGTAAAGAACAGCTTTTTTTCAAAGATACAAATACCTGCGTGTACCTTTCACTCTTACGCCGTTAATTACTCGGAAAAGATCACATGTCCGGCTTAAACGCGCTGCTTTCCTCTGGCTTAATTGAGCGAGTCTGAGTACCGCTACTGTTGCAACTTCATTTAGCACGGAACTTGTTAACGTTAATGATAACAGCATTCTAGTTTCTCGTATGGTCATTGTCCTCGGCTTTTCTTTCCTTTTTTTTTTTTTTTAAGAAAGTTGGGTCAATGTCTCGTCGCGCTACGCGACAAAAAAAAAAAGAAACGAAGAAAAACGACGCAGCAGAAATGACGAGATAGTCGAGCTTTTAAAAACAAATTTATTATTAAATGTACATCTTTATCTGATAACGGAGTATAGGCGCGAATTGATCGCTTAAATACTACCTGTACAAAAACACGAAAACTCATCTCTCCATGTGGACGATTACCGGTTGAATCTATTAGTCGTTTCGTCGCGTAAATAATTATTACGATGTTCGATCTTGTTAATTTCATGCAAACTAGTATATACCTCGATTGAGTAAAGTTTTCACGCATGATAAAAAAGAAAAGAAAGGACGAGATTGCAATTTAACGACAATCCTCGATGACAGGTCTACCATCGTTGGATTCTACATCGAAATTGGATAAATAAGTTAGTAAAAAAGGAGTAGGATAAAGAATTCGTTCAATGAATGTTAAGAAGAATGATCGATCGAACCGTATCGAAGACAACAATCGATACTGTTTTCCGTCGGTGGAACGAGGAATCTTTACAAATAAATTAGCGCTTCGGCTTTACGAACGTCTGACTAACGGCAGGTACGTTCTACTTCGGCCTCGAAAATCCTTCATCTCCGAGCGACGGAGGCAACGTACGAACAAGGTAGCGTCCACAGACGTTGCTCCGAGGATAATCCAAAGCTGCCCTGGCGGATCCACGCGAGCGCGAAAATCTGGCTGGTTTCTAACCGACAATTAGCGTACACACGGGTTTTATCATCCGGCAATACACCGAAATGAACGTTCCTTCGGTTTCTCGTTCCTTTCCCGCCATAAATCTACGGGGCATAAACCACGGCGAGAGGACGTCTCTTCCACGGAAACAAGAAAACGACACGCCTCGTAGCGGATACAAGGCGGACCTTTGCTCGCCTCGTTAGCACCGGCTGTTAACAGTCCGCTCGGACCGCGCTGCGTCGCGATTGAGTATTTCGTGTTTTAATGGTCCCACCCGTTGATTGTACTCAGCCAAGTGAACCAGAGGGGTTTTTTATCTACAGAAAGAGAAGAAAAAAGAAGGAAGAGAAAAGAATAGGCGAATATCGCGACGCGGTGACGCACAGAGAGTTCGCACCGCGTCGCGATCGCTCAACGGTCATCAAGCGTTGTAACTGTGAGTTGCGAGTAACTGTTGTTTTCTCTTTTTTGTTTTCTGCTTTAACCATGCTTCCCTCTCCACTGCTGGAAGAAGAAAACTCGAGGCACCATTAAATAAACGTAGAAACTATATAATTCCGCGACGACCAATTAACCCCGTCGCGTTGCAGAGAGGATTACGTCGATAATGAAAGAATATTTCGTGTAAAATAAATGGAAGCAATGTGAAATTTCGCGGTGTGTCATCAAATAAATAACGAACGTATCTCTAGGGAAAAAGGAAAATGGACGACGTGGTCGATAGAATATACCGAACGGAAGCTTTTCCTTCTTCCATTACCCTAATCCTCTACGAATACTCTTCTTCTCTATATTATCTTTCCTCCACGTATTGCGTAATACCTAAGAAGTTTCCTCTGTGTGTGTGTGTGTGTGTGTGTATGCTTGTGTGTACGTGTTTTTTTCCTCCGTATATAACCCTAATTGCGCTACTTGAAAAGGCTGACAAGGACAAAAATGGAAGCCGCGTGCTCCGGTTACGAGCACGAATTTTCCTCCCTAACTAAGGCCACTTTAGGAACCTGGATTCGATCCAGCAAAGCGTTTCGTCGTTCGTATATCGCGCGCCTTATATCTCTTCTCGACTACGCCACACTTAAGGGAGCAGGTCGCGATCATCTGGATCGAACGGACCGAGTTTCCTTAAACAGCATTTCCTTTAACGATCACCACCACGGATCCAAGAACCATTTTCACGACGGAAGTTCCCTTTTTCTTCTACCTCGTCGCGCATTGTCTCGCAGATATAATATATACGTGTTCTCTTCGCGCGCTACTTTCAACCCACCAAAAAAACGCACTGTTAATAATCTCGTTAAAATATGTAACGACTATTTTTCTACATTATTTACACAGTTACAAAATGTTAGTAACGTTCTCCGCGGGCTCACCTACGCGACAACAATTTGCCCTTCTCCGCTTTCTGTACCGCGTCACGCTTGCTCTCTCGACAGCTCCTCTAATAAGCGAAATATCACGCGGTGAAGTCACCTGAAGTTTAAAGGTGATCAGGGATCACGCGTACAAGTAGCATGAAGCATCTAGGACGTAATAAATATCGACTATTTGCCAGCCAGTGGGAGTCGTTACCGTCTCTCGCTGTTTACGGCACCAAAAGCTGCATCCGATTAAAACTTTTCCTTGCTTAGCTCCTTTCTTCCGTACGAATTTCTTTTCTTCTTTCCGCCGTCCTCGCCTTTCGAGGATCACGAATATTTGTCTCTCTTACACACTCTCTTTCTCGTTCATTCTCTGTCCCCCTTTGCGTCTCTCCGACGAACGACCCGACAAGAGGAAGATTTACGAAATCGATTCGCTACAGCATACTGACTACTTTACAGGAATACGCTAAGAAATATCGTGTATGCTTTGGACCGCCTCTGATCTCTCGCTTCCGTCAGGATCGATCAGTGAAACGAGCCTAACGACATCGACGGTGGCGTGATAGGTGGTAGATGATCGCCGCATCTCGGGAAATTCGGCGGTATCGGTGGTAAATCGGCGTGCGTTCCAACGTGAAGTATCAAATTCATACCGATGAGTATATGGAAGAGGAAGTGACAATGGACCAGCCAATATCCTGGAAAATGGGAAACGATTATAAGAGAGCGTACGTTGTTACGGCTCGTTTAACCGGTGTTTCGATTAAAAGCGCACGAAAGAGGCGTTGCTCAGCCTGGCTTACCAGGATTGTCCGCACGGAACCGGAAAATGACGTAGCCGTTGTTCGGCACCGCAATAGTGTCCTTGGCAGGTGGCAGATTGAACTGTCGATTTAGCAAACCCCTCTTATCGAGATCCAACGCGTGTTTCAGATTGATCTTCTTCACGTTCTTGTCTGGAGAACGGCCGATACCGATCACGTTGAACGCGTAGCCGTGCAAGTGGAATGGATGCGAGAGATTTGGCTGTTGGACTGTAAACAATTAATAAAACCTACGTTGGAAAAAGAAACAAGCTTCCCGTGATAAAATGGACGGCCTTTCTCCGCATCTGAACGTTTAGACCTATCGTTTAGATCCTATCTCACTCTCGTCTCATCCGTTATTTCTAAATATCTCGTAAAATGGCACATAGCTTATATCCCAACAAACATCCTCAAAATTACGTTCGACGAGCCCTTGAATACGGTGTAATGTTCCCACCGAAAAGTTGCCCTTGTCTTTCGATTTTTAACTGAAAAGCTTCCCCAAATGGAGGATCGTACCTTCGTCGACGAGGACCACTTCGACGACAGCGTTGTAAGGTATATCGACCTGATGAGTGCACATGCAGTTAGCCCCGCAGTCGGCAGGCCTGTTGTCCCCGTTGCAAAATTGCTCGGGCGGGATGTCGTCGATTTGCGAAAGCGGAGGCGCCGGCGGAAATGTGAACGAGATTTCATCGACGAGAGAGATTACATGATCTCCGGTCGGAGCGACTGGAAAATGCAACGTTAGATGACGAACGAACGTTTCGAGCACACGGTACAGTTTCGTTTAATAGATTCAATGGTAATGACTCCTTACGACAGATCGTAAGAAAAAGAAGCTATCCTTTGGAAAGAAACCAGTAGCAGGACGTTCTATACGAAGGCAGTTCGAGGCACGCTTACCCAAGAATCGATTATACGTCTGTGGTTGGAAGACTTCTTCTGGCCTGTAGAAGAGGAAACGGAATGGCAGGAATATTTTCACGTCTGGACGCTGTTGGAGAATTCCTTGATCGATCTGACGTGAATTCTTCAGCTGGCTCACGCAAATCGCGTCCACGCGCTCGCGATTGCAAATCGCGTCCAGGGGATTCAGTACCTGAAAACGTCGTAACATCCATGTGGCTTCGTTCGTTAATTCATCCCTTCCGAGAGATTACGGAGACCTCATCTGTTGAAAGATCGTGTAATCTCTCGCTCCCGAGAGATTGCGATAATTTGTAACGCATTTTCACGCTTTCCTCAACACCTGTATCGCGATCTTCAAGCTTCAACGAGAAAATCTTATTTCCTCTCGTTTCCATCACTTGCGCGCCGTTAAATCTCTCAAGAGTTCCACTTCTCCTCCTTCGTTTTTAAACGCACTTCACGCAAGTGAGGAACACTCTGCGGACACAACTAACGACATTCCAAATCCGAAATATCCGAGCCGGTGGTAAAACACCAACTAAGGACACTTTAATTTCATTCAGCCTGACATTCGCTTTTAAAACGACCGACTAGCGGCACTTCCCTCCAGACGACACCGTAATTAAGCCAAAAACTCTCGAGCGACTTTCTCTCTCTCTTCCTCTATTCGGCGAGGGAGATCGCTTCGGGTACATAAAACGGAGTGAAAAAAGCGTCGTGCAATTGCTATACTTACAACACCCTGCGGAAGACCAAAATCGTAAGTGGGCGCTGTGGTAGTAGGTTGATACGGTCCACGAGCGTAACGCAGTATGGCCAACTGTTGTGCACGAGGGATACCGCATTCGCCTAACGCGCGGACCTGAATCCAATAAGCGCCGACCGGTTGATCCGCGTTTATTACGAAGTCGTATCGCTCGCCTGTGTAGTAACATCATCGGGGTCAGCATTTCACTTTTACGACCAATTAAAACGTGCGCGACGATAAGAGGCGAGGTGAAAAATTCAATCTTACCGGAGAACGAGATGATCGTGTCTACTGTTACCGGTTGCACAGCTTCTCCGTCGGTCGCGATCACGGTTAGAGAGTGACCTTCGAACGTGATCTGAGATGGGCAAACTGATCCGAAGGAGTTGATCATTCGGAAACGATAACGACGACCAGGAGTTATGGTGAACACTTCGAGCGGTGTGTTCGTCATGAAACCGGTGTTTGGATCCTGTGGACAGAAACGGGTTCTCCAGTGCCTCGTGTGCGCATGTGTCTGGTTTATGGCAGTAGATCTTTCGATTTTTCGACATTCCTTCGAACGACGGGAGAAGGAAATTCGAGAGGGGAGAGTTAATCTGTATCTTTTTCAGGTGACGTGCTTTAATAACGGACACGACGAAAGGGAGAAAGTGGACGAGGAAAAAGGGATCGAGTGGTGGTGATTAAATTTATTACAGGTCGTTCGTTAAGGATGGCGAAGGATGAAACGAGGTCGTACGAGGAAGAGATCCATACCCTGAATTGTCCTTTTCCGTTGATCAACACACTTTCAGGTGCTTGGCCAGTGTTCACCGCCAGACGACCTGGGAAACGTTCAGCCGCGTTCTCGTGGAACCAATCGCTGAGTAGGACGACGTGAGTAGTCAGATCGTAGTCGTAAAGATGGCTGTTAGGATCTTTACTCGGCGGTTGACGTATCACGATACTTCCGTATAGGCCGTCTATCTTCTGTAATCCGGTGTGAGCGTGCCAGAAGTGCGTACCCTCGTTTCCAGCCATCCACTGATACCTGTGTTACGTGCGTGCACGTTGTGAAAAGAATCGAAGGATAAGTTTTCGAATGAAATTTCATCGAATAATTTTCCTCTCTTAATTATACCTGAATGTACTCCCTTCTTGAATGGGACATTGAGTCACGAACGGTACACCGTCGTAGTATTGAGTTCCCCTTTGCCATATACCGTGCCAGTGAATGGTTACCTCCATACCTTCGATATGATTTTCCACGTCGATTACCACCTTATCACCCTGACAGACTTGAATACTTGGACCAGGTACCATTCTGTTCGCTGTGAGGATACCTCGTTCTACACCGTCTGCTAAGACACACTGGCAGTCGCTCCAGACGACGTTCGTCGCGTTCGGGGTACATATTTGACATGCTCTATCGATCGTGGAAAGATCGCGTTATGAATTGGTATTGTCGGTGGAAGCGGCGTAGTGAGATCGTAAAATTTGTTAGGCATCAAAGTGTGCTAATTCGAGAGTTAAAACAGCTGCTCGAGGGAGATAGATCTATGTAATTGGTTCTGGAAATTGTAGCATCTTTGAAAAAATTTTTCTGCGGCTTAACCCTTTGCACTGAATTCGATCTTCTTTGAAAATTTTTAAAATTAGCGTAGAAATTAAGTATACTATTTTATTTCAATATTCGACGTATTCTCTGTTTTACTTATGGGGATCCGTAGATCTTCTCTCTGTCTTGTTTATTTATTCACCAAGTGACAATTATTTGTTGTCGCATCTCAATCGCCACTCGATTGCAAAGGGTTAATTTTCACCAATATGGAAATTACTGTCGAGCATAAATATGAATTCACAAACGACGTTAATGCTTCAATTTAGGACCTCGCTACATTTCTTCCACCAGCTGTACATTTGCAACTTCTCTGTTACAAATGGAACGTTTAAAAAGGAATTCGTTTGCGAAGGATGGAAAATTCGTTGGAAAAGTTATTCCTCGAGTAAACATAATACTCACGCCCCAAGAACGGTGTAATACTCAAGGGTGAAGTGATAGTAGCATATCCTGGGTGGTTCATTTTCGCGACAGGCTCTGGCGCATTCGTCAGGGGAGGAAAGCGCTGGATTTCGACGCAATTCAGCCGTGGCACGTTCACTGTAATCAAGGGGTCTCGTCCTCGGTGGCCTGACAGTCGCCCCTCGACTACCAAGATTGTCGATTCCTCCAAAGCCGCTTCGGAATACATTGGCAGACGGGTGAGTTTGCACCAGGCCGTGGCTCGATGGGAAAAAGTTCGTGTCGTCCGTGAATATGTTGCCTGTCTTGATGGTGGGCGTCCAGAAGGAAGACGCTGGCGTCTGGTCGGAGACTACATCTGCAATTAAAAGACAAGCCGTTAAGGTGATTACTAATGCCTGAATTGAACTTCGATTTAAACGTGGAAATCTGAATTTGAAAATTTTTATTTCGGTGGTTCAATCTGAAAATTTGAATTCCAGTGCTTGAATCTGAACCCTTGAATCTAAAAATTAAATCTGAAAGTGTTAATTCAAGAAATCGAATTTGGCAATTTGGACATTTGGAAATTTCAATGTGAAAGTTTGACGTTGAATTAGAAAGTTCGAACCTGGTAAGGTAAATTCGAACAGTCGACTTTGCACGTCTGAACTGCTGAATTCCACCGGAATCCGCTCGGAATAGAAATTAGGGAAGGAGGTCTCGCTGGATACGGTTGAAAACCCGTCCTTCATAAACGCCGGCAGAGTTTATGTTTTTCCGGCACGATCGTGATACAACGTAAAGAGAACACGATGAACGAGGAAACTAAGAAATCGTGCGATGACCTGAAAGATATTTGTCCTTTTTCTCCGCGTTATAATAACCTCGTGCACACGTAAGAAACGCCACAATGAAACCGGTACAAGATAGCAAATTTCGATAATTAACAGCGTACAAACGATACACCTATCGTTATTTACAACGGCGTAAATACACGTTTCATCGTTACGACACTTCATAACTATAAACGACGTAATCGACAGGATGGCAACACGGTAAAGTACAATATTATACATCTTACGTACAATGTAACACTTAATGTCGTACCAACGCCATTCGTTACCGACAAATACAACACGTGAATACCTAACCGTACCACGAAGAAAGCAAACTCTCTCCGGCGGTGTTTCTCGTCGCGCGTGTAAAAGTTCCGTCTCGGTTTATAAGGAAAAATGGCCTGCGATTAAAACACGCTACCGACTTCTAATGCGCATTCATAGATCTAAAAACGATCGTTTATCTCGACCGTGCGCCTTGCCCGGCTACGAAAGTATGCGAGGCAAAGAGAGAAATTGCGCTCGAGCACGGACGCGAATCCTCGAGAGTCAAGGTAGGGGACGTTATCGTTAGGTTATCTTTCACCTCGTGACCCTCGCGCGAGATAACCAACGCGACTTTTAGTTGTGCAACGAGAGATACACTCTGTGGAGGACACGGTGAAAAAGAATCCGGAGTAGAGAAAAAAAGTCGTCTCGCCTTTGAAAATAACTTCCACCGTATCATTACTCAATGAGATAATTAGCAGCAAGCACAAAGAGCGATTAACTCATTAATTATGACGGCTGCAAGGTACAAGGTGTGCGTCCAAGTATGAGAACCACACGCGAGCTAGAGACCACGATTAATTTGATGGTCACCTTAGTGGCTCGCTCACGCTGTATTTTCCCCTTAATTATCGCGACGCTCGAGTGATTCCTGCGAGCGGTTTTCACAACCGTCGATCTGAGCCACGGCCCGCGGCTCCTCCAACTGCCAATTATGGCATACACGCCTTCGTATTAGCAAATTTATCGTTTCTTTCATTTTTAGTTTTGGAATTTCGCCTCGATTCTGGCACGAGCTAGTTACGATTTCATTTCGGTTGCACGGTTCATGCGAAATTGCTTTTGTGAAACTTTCATTGCTAGCTGTTTTTCGGTTAATTGTCGTTGTTCGTCGTTTCGAGGAAAGAAATTCTATCAACGTGGCCTCGCCAAGGTTTCACAAATCTCGCGAATGTCCGTCTGCAATCTTCCGCGTAAATGAACAAACAAGGTACCGATCAATTTCCTACGCAAACACGGCGACGTTCCGTGAACCGGTTTTGTCACGCGGAAAGTATCACGCGTGCAGGGTCATTGAAAAAATCGCGGTGGAATTTCGGATTGCGTAGCGAGCGTTCGGAATCAAACTAGCCGCGGCTACAACTGCTAGAATGCTGATCTAGAATAACGTTCTCCCGATGAAAACTAGAAACTAGGTACACTTATTTCGCCGTATTCGTTCGTTGCTGCAACCATCAGTATCACGTGAGATTGCGCAGGAAGAATCTGGGAAAACTCGCAATTTTTCTCGAGTCTGGTAGCAGAATTTCACCGCGAAAAGTGCTGCAAAACGAAAGTGGAGAAAGTATCGGAAAAACGTTGAATTTCTGGGAAATTCTGCTCGTCATGTTTCACGAACACTCTTGTAATTATTATGCAAGAAACGCATAATCTCTTCGTGCCGCTAGTTATCCCGCGAAATTAGGTTACTCGGGAAAAATCCAATAAAATCCTCTATTAATAACGCTAGTTACGCAAGAAAAACATATAATGTTTTATCGTCGGTAGTTACCGGAGGAAATTAGGTTAGGAAAAATTCTTTCGCCGAGCGCAATTTTAATATTTACGATTGGATTTTGCGATCAGCTCTCGGTGCGTCGACTTGACGAAGCGAACTCACCGATACCAGAGAGAGAGAGAGAACTGCTTTTCAATATTTAACTACCCTGTACAACTATAGACATTATGCTTAAAGGGTTATAGTATTGTAATTCACCATTCTATCCGGTCGCACGCCAGGCGGTCGGCCTCGTCCGCGACCGGCATAGGCGTGCATTATTTACGACCCTGCACCGAACAGACATCGTGACGTAAAAATTCTTCGTGGATGAATTATGCCGCTCGCTTGGTATGCGAATTTTTTCCACCAGACACTGGCGTCGTGCGCCTACAAAGCTTTGAGCCGGCGCGTACCAGGCTTGAAAGCTCCCATTTGTCTAAAGTGTACCGTGACTTTTGCGCGGAGCACGCTTGGAAAAATCTTGCATCGGGAATTCTCGCTGGAAAGGAGAAAACAAGAGGAACGAAACGAATTTTCCCACCCCTTTCTTATTTGGAAATTTCAATGTGAAAGTTTGACGTTGAATTAGAAAGTTCGAACCTGGTAAGGTAAATTCGAACAGTCGACTTTGCACGTCTGAACTGCTGAATTCCACCGGAATCCGCTCGGAATAGAAATTAGGGAAGGAGGTCTCGCTGGATACGGTTGAAAACCCGTCCTTCATAAACGCCGGCAGAGTTTATGTTTTTCCGGCACGATCGTGATACAACGTAAAGAGAACACGATGAACGAGGAAACTAAGAAATCGTGCGATGACCTGAAAGATATTTGTCCTTTTTCTCCGCGTTATAATAACCTCGTGCACACGTAAGAAACGCCACAATGAAACCGGTACAAGATAGCAAATTTCGATAATTAACAGCGTACAAACGATACACCTATCGTTATTTACAACGGCGTAAATACACGTTTCATCGTTACGACACTTCATAACTATAAACGACGTAATCGACAGGATGGCAACACGGTAAAGTACAATATTATACATCTTACGTACAATGTAACACTTAATGTCGTACCAACGCCATTCGTTACCGACAAATACAACACGTGAATACCTAACCGTACCACGAAGAAAGCAAACTCTCTCCGGCGGTGTTTCTCGTCGCGCGTGTAAAAGTTCCGTCTCGGTTTATAAGGAAAAATGGCCTGCGATTAAAACACGCTACCGACTTCTAATGCGCATTCATAGATCTAAAAACGATCGTTTATCTCGACCGTGCGCCTTGCCCGGCTACGAAAGTATGCGAGGCAAAGAGAGAAATTGCGCTCGAGCACGGACGCGAATCCTCGAGAGTCAAGGTAGGGGACGTTATCGTTAGGTTATCTTTCACCTCGTGACCCTCGCGCGAGATAACCAACGCGACTTTTAGTTGTGCAACGAGAGATACACTCTGTGGAGGACACGGTGAAAAAGAATCCGGAGTAGAGAAAAAAAGTCGTCTCGCCTTTGAAAATAACTTCCACCGTATCATTACTCAATGAGATAATTAGCAGCAAGCACAAAGAGCGATTAACTCATTAATTATGACGGCTGCAAGGTACAAGGTGTGCGTCCAAGTATGAGAACCACACGCGAGCTAGAGACCACGATTAATTTGATGGTCACCTTAGTGGCTCGCTCACGCTGTATTTTCCCCTTAATTATCGCGACGCTCGAGTGATTCCTGCGAGCGGTTTTCACAACCGTCGATCTGAGCCACGGCCCGCGGCTCCTCCAACTGCCAATTATGGCATACACGCCTTCGTATTAGCAAATTTATCGTTTCTTTCATTTTTAGTTTTGGAATTTCGCCTCGATTCTGGCACGAGCTAGTTACGATTTCATTTCGGTTGCACGGTTCATGCGAAATTGCTTTTGTGAAACTTTCATTGCTAGCTGTTTTTCGGTTAATTGTCGTTGTTCGTCGTTTCGAGGAAAGAAATTCTATCAACGTGGCCTCGCCAAGGTTTCACAAATCTCGCGAATGTCCGTCTGCAATCTTCCGCGTAAATGAACAAACAAGGTACCGATCAATTTCCTACGCAAACACGGCGACGTTCCGTGAACCGGTTTTGTCACGCGGAAAGTATCACGCGTGCAGGGTCATTGAAAAAATCGCGGTGGAATTTCGGATTGCGTAGCGAGCGTTCGGAATCAAACTAGCCGCGGCTACAACTGCTAGAATGCTGATCTAGAATAACGTTCTCCCGATGAAAACTAGAAACTAGGTACACTTATTTCGCCGTATTCGTTCGTTGCTGCAACCATCAGTATCACGTGAGATTGCGCAGGAAGAATCTGGGAAAACTCGCAATTTTTCTCGAGTCTGGTAGCAGAATTTCACCGCGAAAAGTGCTGCAAAACGAAAGTGGAGAAAGTATCGGAAAAACGTTGAATTTCTGGGAAATTCTGCTCGTCATGTTTCACGAACACTCTTGTAATTATTATGCAAGAAACGCATAATCTCTTCGTGCCGCTAGTTATCCCGCGAAATTAGGTTACTCGGGAAAAATCCAATAAAATCCTCTATTAATAACGCTAGTTACGCAAGAAAAACATATAATGTTTTATCGTCGGTAGTTACCGGAGGAAATTAGGTTAGGAAAAATTCTTTCGCCGAGCGCAATTTTAATATTTACGATTGGATTTTGCGATCAGCTCTCGGTGCGTCGACTTGACGAAGCGAACTCACCGATACCAGAGAGAGAGAGAGAACTGCTTTTCAATATTTAACTACCCTGTACAACTATAGACATTATGCTTAAAGGGTTATAGTATTGTAATTCACCATTCTATCCGGTCGCACGCCAGGCGGTCGGCCTCGTCCGCGACCGGCATAGGCGTGCATTATTTACGACCCTGCACCGAACAGACATCGTGACGTAAAAATTCTTCGTGGATGAATTATGCCGCTCGCTTGGTATGCGAATTTTTTCCACCAGACACTGGCGTCGTGCGCCTACAAAGCTTTGAGCCGGCGCGTACCAGGCTTGAAAGCTCCCATTTGTCTAAAGTGTACCGTGACTTTTGCGCGGAGCACGCTCGGAAAAATCTTGCATCGGGAATTCTCGCTGGAAAGGAGAAAACAAGAGGAACGAAACGAATTTTCCCACCCCTTTCTTTCTTCTTTTCCTTCTTTCGACAATCGCGATTCCACGAAACGAGATAACAGATGTGATTGGTGGATAAATCACGAGTCGTTAACCTACACGGTAAATTTTATATCATTTCCAATGGTTCTTTCCCGCATCTACAGAGTGTCTCAGCTGACATTTCTCCTAAAGTGTATGCAAATCGCTACTCGATCGACGCGTTTCGCAACGTTTCCGCGTAAAAGTTCACGGCGATCGTTCGAGAAATTTCTCCAGGACCTCGTGGGTTCCTTCCAACAAAGTTCAAACGACGATTCGACCGATTTGGAAACTGTTTAAGGAACTCGAACGGTTCTGTATTACGTGAAATTCGTGGATCACTGGTCGTTCCGATAATTCATTTAAGGAACTCGAACGGTTCTGTATTACGTGAAATTCGTGGATCACTGGTCGTTCCGATAATTACCGTATTTCACGTATATTTCCTTGAATTTCGTTTCGTACAAGACTGCAGGAAATCGTGGGTTGTCGACTGGTACCGATCGAACCGGGGTCCAAATGGAACAACAAAAGAAACGATCGGAAAAGAACGTCTGTCGTAATGGTATTTTAGTAATCGACGCTCTGAATCACAATGAGCCACCGTTGGCGAAAAAACGGGTCCATAAAGTAGACAAGAACATGAGTGAAGCTAGTTTTTTGCACTTCTGCCATTCCGTGGCAATTTCGTAAACCATCGGGATTACCTAACCTTCTCCGAGCAGGCTGGCCGAGAAAAAACGTGCAGATTTACAATTTATCTCTGTCAGAGATTCGGTAAATCTCTGGATTCTTACCGCGACCCGATTCAGAAAATCTTCATATCCGTTGCGCCTAAGTATCTTTCGCAGCTTCGTCGATTCACTTCCTCGATTGTTGCATAGCTGTGTGACCATTGAAGTAAAGTTCTACGCGTTCATATCCGTTGCGCCTAAGTATCTTTCGCAGCTTCGTCGATTCACTTCCTCGATTGTTGCATTGTTGCATAGCTGTGTGACCATTGAAGTAAAGTTCTACGCGATATACACTCCGAGACGAAAACGAAAAGGAAAGTAAAGCACTAAAATTAACAGGATCAGCGTTACGATAATCTCGCGGATAGTAAGGTTCGAATCGTAGTAGAGCAATTGTCGAAAGCGCGCATTGTATCCGAGGTGAGATTATCGTCGGTGCATTCCGTTCTACGAACGGCGATGCTCGGCCAATAATGGCGAATATACGAGGACATTTACGAGGGGGTAAAAGTAGAAAGCGTGAATAAATTCACGCGTACAACGATCTCCGAGAATCTGATTCGGAAACGCGAGAGACAGCAGGAGGTAGGAGATCTTGATGGAATGAGTTTTTTCTGTTAACGGAAACGCGTCAAAGTCGCGCGAGATCCCGCGAGATGTGTCTGAAACGACAGTTGGGAAACGGTCGAGCGACTTGTCAAAATTATCGGATCTCCCTAGTTTGATGTGTCATTATCCAACGTCCCGCGGATCGCGTTTCATTATATAATTTTCATAGGTTTTACGTAACGCAACGGAGCGCGAGGTAACGCGAGTTTACATAATACCACCGTGTGCTTATGGTAGGCTCGCGAATCGGGTTTAGAGAGTCCACCTACGTCGCCTCTACGTGAAAACCCTGTCACGCGGATGCTTTTTTACGATGACAGTGCGATGAAGCAATGTGACGGGCCAGTTCCTATGTAGCGACAGGGGACCGCGAACAATGCGGCTGTGTAATAAGCCGGGCAATTTCTTCGTCCCCATAGGAGAAACGTCACCTACGCGGCTGACGCAAAAATACGCTTGCGTAAGGAAAGACGGATGATCGCGGGAAAAATGGAATTGCATCGGGAGAAAGATGCGACCGCGACGTGGATTTCGGGGGAATTTATGAACGTGTGCGCGGTGGATTGATGCAAGGATTTGTACCAGTCGGATTTAACGTCTGCGAGCCGATTTCTCTACGTTCGCGAGAAGAATAGTCAGGGTTCGTTGCAATTTTATATTTTTATAAGAGATGCACGAGTTGGTAATTGTTAGAAACGCGTTGGATAGCGATGGAATGCGTTAGGATGGGAATAAAGAAATAAAACGTAACTTCTAAGACACGTTGAATTACAAAGGGTTAGGGGTGGTATACTCTTTGAGATTAATTAGTAAATAGAAATTCTGCAAATTTGGGTTAGATTCTTCCTCAACGATTCGTAGTCGTGAGAGATTTATACGAACGTGTAGCTTATAAAGTGTTAAGGGTAGTGTATTCTTAGTGACACTGTCTCGGGACGAATCAAAGTTCCCCAAATCGAAACTAAATCCTTTCTCACCGATTCACAGTGGCGAAAAAAATTTAAATGATCACACGAAAATCCTCTATTTCGCGATTTTGTACGACTGTTAATGCCGCAAGAAAGTGCGAAACCGAACCGTGTGAAATAAAATTTTATCACGGATTGAGTGTACGATCTTCTTATTCTAAAGGATGCGAAACAAGTTTCTGGAACAGATTGCATTAAGGTACCCCGAGAAATTCCACAATTCTAATTTGCATCCGCAGAACTTGCTTGTCAGGCGTGTCGTAAATGAGAACGTCGAGATTTCACGCTGACGTGACGTGGGTCAGGGAATCGCGTCGAGATTCGTTCTTCAGTAGTCACGCGGCAAATATTCGAGACCTCGATAATCCGGCAATTACAAGTACTCGTTAACGGGATTATTTATGTTACAGCCCGCTCGTACTGGGGAAAAAAGGGGAAAGTAGCGGGTGCAAGAGGAGGATGGTAATTACCCGGCAATTTCGAACATCGAAATTTCGATCGAAATCACCGGGATGGATGCAAAAGGATATTTGAAACGAGAAAGGGGAACGCTGTTCCCTCTCGTGATGCACTTTCTTCGATCTTTCACTTTCGTTTCCGGGTCAATATCGTGCATAACGATGTCTCCCCTTTCGTACACTCGCCATCTTATTAAGTCCCTGTCAAACGAACAGACGATTCGGCGAACAGCCAAACCCTCTCGTGTCGCATTAACATCTTGCTTTTACGTTTCTCTTCCTTCGCGTCACGTCGACGTACCGTAATTTCTCATTCGACCTGACACTTTTTCTTTCACGCGTGCGTTCATTCCGCCCATTTTTTTTCCCGCTTCTTTTTTAGGGGGCGCGGTTTCGACGATTCCCAAGCATGCTCCGAACATTGTTCAAATTCACATGCACGCCCTTTGTTCCCTCCACCACCGGTGAATTCACGATCGATCGATTTCACACGCTCGAGAGAAAGATCCGTCGGTGAACAAGACGGGAGAACTGTGATCTAACAGGGACAAAGGAAACCGCGAAACGGGACCAACGCGTAAATGTCAAGATGTCGATCCTGTCACGAATCCAAGTTCTGTCCTTCTCCTGCGGTATGCGATTGAACTTTGCCGTGGCACTTGAACGAAACGGAGAGAACCGATGCGCGGAATATGTTTCGAACTGTGTCTAACCTTTAATTAGATTACAGAACACGGTATACGCAACCGTACACGTTTTACTCGTGTGGAACTAACAAGACATTAAACATGCTCTTTTAGATATATCGACGGCAGAGGCGTGTCGTGTCTCAATATTACACAGCCAAGTGTGAACCCATGTGACTGACGAGAATAAAAAGGAAAAAAATGGAAAGTTGAATGAAGAGTAATTAATAACAGTTGAGTCACGATAGATCCCTGTGTATATCAACATTTACCGTTTTCACATTTTCTACGCTCTTGTAGGTGGTTGTTATTTGAAGGACAGCCATCACGTTCGCGTAACAATATTCCTTTCGATTTTCACCAGACCGCATATTCGATATCAATTTATCCGTCAATCGCGAATTATTCCCAACGACGATCGCGGTAGACGAAGATCGTGAAACCGGAGCTGCTAACGAAGAGAATATTCACGGATAGGGGAGCCTGTGCAAGGAAGTGAGAGCGGAATAAAACACGAGTTGCGTGATGGTATTACGATTTCGTTTTATTACGTACCGATTACGATCAGGAAAATTATTTCCCGCACAATTAGACGATTAAATTATTGTTCCACCTTGTGTAAAACGTGATTCGTTCTTTTTCTCGTCGTAAATTTCACGTTAAACGACTTTCTCGCTTAGGCCGTTTCTCAAAATCAACATCTAATCAACGTGATAATTAACCAAGTAGTGAAATAAAACGATCTACGACTGGTAGACAGGTCTTCGAAGACATTCGCAGCGTGGGATTCACGAGACCACGATCACGAATGCTCATCGCTGTTAAAGTTCAAACAAAAGGTAAAGTTCAAATAAAAGTGGGATCGGGTGCTATTGACTCCGCGGCACGTTGAATGTTGCGCCTTGATCGTGGTTTCGCGTCCTCGTTCTTCCCTGTGTGTCGAGCCACAGCCGGCAGCAATCGAAATGTCACAGTTAGCACGAAGACACTCTTCTTCGAATCGTAAATAAAGAAAAAGGGGAGCAAAAATCTTTTAGCATCCTTTGTTTCAGGCAATAACAACTACCTGGCTCGATACGATACACACACACACACGCGTCCTATTAGAATATGTAAATTGCACGAGGAAAGTTGATCCACCTTAGACGATTTTATTCACTCAAGTTCAACGAAACAACTCTCCACCTGATTCACCCCTCGTTCGTACACCTTGACCCCTTTTATATCTCGCCGTTTCACTTGGCGCACGAACCGTGGAGACAGATCAGACAATGGCGAGGCGAACTATTTCCCCGATACCTGTACATGGAAACGCGCCTAGAAAATCCGTTCCAATTATTTCGTGGCAAGAAAACCGACTCCCGGTGAACACTTATCTCATTAACGTTCCAACAGGAGTGTTTTGCCCCGCGGAAATCACCGAACGATGGAACACATTCGTGGATCAAGGAGTCGCGGTTGAAATTCTTCGTATCTCGTCGAGAGAGGAAGAAAGTCGGACACTTGTCGTATGTAAGTTCCCTAGATCGACGAAGGATGTTGGTCGAAGACACGGGGAAGTTGAATAGAAAGCGCGATGATCCGCGAACGAACTTGACCTTGTCCTTGTCCCCGTCTCATCTCACGTTCAGAGGACTGAACCAACCGTGTTCTTCCCGCCGAGAGTTGTGCAAAACGCGAGGTATTGTGCAAAACACGAGGCGAGCGTCGCTTTGCAAGAAGGTGAAGGGAATAAGGCGCGATGTTGCATCGTTACGACGCCGTATAAACAGAGATTGCGCTAATGAATGTAATAACGGTCCACTCGAACAGGAGCTTTCTAGTCACTGGATTACGTTCAGATTACCCAGGACGCGCGATTTATTAACGCGGTTACAGAGAGAGAGAGAGAGACTTCGGTAGTTCTATTTTATTCCCATGCTTTCATCGAGACTGTCATTTGTGTTATTTATGGGTATGTAGATAGGAATGATTTTATTCGAGCGAGCGTCGCTTCGGTGGTTTCACAAATGCCACCGTTTTCCCGCCACTGGTCTTTCTATTAAGTTAGTCAGAGTTACATTGGGATTTTTTTTTTTTTTGAAAGTTCGACATGGAACGATAGTCGTTCATCCATCATTTGCTTCTAGGCGTTTGTTTGCTGCGAGAGGCTGTCGTGCAGCTGTTTGCTGCGAAGCAAGTTCCTCTTTGAAAGGTTATGGTTGGAGTGGTGGAGCTAATAAGTGTGATGGCTGTTAATGGGAATCTGGGTCAGGATGAATTACTTAGGAAAACGTATGATTTTTGTGCGATTCGTTAAATTGTCTTTTGTACGGTATCGAATACGCAAGTGTCACGCAATGGAATAATGAATAATAAATTTGTAAATAAGCGTTGGAATTGATACTTGTGATGGCTGTTAATGTTAGGTCCGAAATAGTCTAAAATCCGAAGAAATTCTTCAACAAGATTTTTTCTCTTATCACACTTTTAAGGATTGTTGGAAATGTTGCTCGAAATTACAAAAGACCTAATAGAAACACGAGTTACGAATTCTCATGCACAATTTTTACACGATTAATTAAATGATCTTTCTCGTAATATCAAGTTCACAAGATTAGCATAATGAAATAATGAATAACGTGCACAAACAAGTATTGCTGTTAATGTCTGTTAAAAAAAAATGTAGGTAAGGTAGCCACGAATTCCTGAATACTGAGAAAAAGCAGCAATCGAAATGTCACAGTTAGCACGAAGACACTCTTCTTCGAATCGTAAATAAAGAAAAAGGGGAGCAAAAATCTTTTAGCATCCTTTGTTTCAGGCAATAACAACTACCTGGCTCGATACGATACACACACACACACGCGTCCTATTAGAATATGTAAATTGCACGAGGAAAGTTGATCCACCTTAGACGATTTTATTCACTCAAGTTCAACGAAACAACTCTCCACCTGATTCACCCCTCGTTCGTACACCTTGACCCCTTTTATATCTCGCCGTTTCACTTGGCGCACGAACCGTGGAGACAGATCAGACAATGGCGAGGCGAACTATTTCCCCGATACCTGTACATGGAAACGCGCCTAGAAAATCCGTTCCAATTATTTCGTGGCAAGAAAACCGACTCCCGGTGAACACTTATCTCATTAACGTTCCAACAGGAGTGTTTTGCCCCGCGGAAATCACCGAACGATGGAACACATTCGTGGATCAAGGAGTCGCGGTTGAAATTCTTCGTATCTCGTCGAGAGAGGAAGAAAGTCGGACACTTGTCGTATGTAAGTTCCCTAGATCGACGAAGGATGTTGGTCGAAGACACGGGGAAGTTGAATAGAAAGCGCGATGATCCGCGAACGAACTTGACCTTGTCCTTGTCCCCGTCTCATCTCACGTTCAGAGGACTGAACCAACCGTGTTCTTCCCGCCGAGAGTTGTGCAAAACGCGAGGTATTGTGCAAAACACGAGGCGAGCGTCGCTTTGCAAGAAGGTGAAGGGAATAAGGCGCGATGTTGCATCGTTACGACGCCGTATAAACAGAGATTGCGCTAATGAATGTAATAACGGTCCACTCGAACAGGAGCTTTCTAGTCACTGGATTACGTTCAGATTACCCAGGACGCGCGATTTATTAACGCGGTTACAGAGAGAGAGAGAGAGACTTCGGTAGTTCTATTTTATTCCCATGCTTTCATCGAGACTGTCATTTGTGTTATTTATGGGTATGTAGATAGGAATGATTTTATTCGAGCGAGCGTCGCTTCGGTGGTTTCACAAATGCCACCGTTTTCCCGCCACTGGTCTTTCTATTAAGTTAGTCAGAGTTACATTGGGATTTTTTTTTTTTTTGAAAGTTCGACATGGAACGATAGTCGTTCATCCATCATTTGCTTCTAGGCGTTTGTTTGCTGCGAGAGGCTGTCGTGCAGCTGTTTGCTGCGAAGCAAGTTCCTCTTTGAAAGGTTATGGTTGGAGTGGTGGAGCTAATAAGTGTGATGGCTGTTAATGGGAATCTGGGTCAGGATGAATTACTTAGGAAAACGTATGATTTTTGTGCGATTCGTTAAATTGTCTTTTGTACGGTATCGAATACGCAAGTGTCACGCAATGGAATAATGAATAATAAATTTGTAAATAAGCGTTGGAATTGATACTTGTGATGGCTGTTAATGTTAGGTCCGAAATAGTCTAAAATCCGAAGAAATTCTTCAACAAGATTTTTTCTCTTATCACACTTTTAAGGATTGTTGGAAATGTTGCTCGAAATTACAAAAGACCTAATAGAAACACGAGTTACGAATTCTCATGCACAATTTTTACACGATTAATTAAATGATCTTTCTCGTAATATCAAGTTCACAAGATTAGCATAATGAAATAATGAATAACGTGCACAAACAAGTATTGCTGTTAATGTCTGTTAAAAAAAAATGTAGGTAAGGTAGCCACGAATTCCTGAATACTGAGAAAAATACACACATTTCACATACTCGATCCAATTACCTCTCGCACAATATCAAACACAATAATCTCGTAATAAATAATAAGCGTACAAATCGATCACAATGAACAATGAGCACGCCTGATTTAACGAGATACAACGAAAAGGCTGAAGGCATTTATCAATTTCACGTCTGTACCATTCGGAGAGTATACTTTTACCCCGTACAATGAACACGTCAGGGGATTGAGATTGAAATTTCCACAGTCCGAATTAACCGTGTAATCTTACATAATATTTCCCCGTTGATTTAAATTTCAACGATTTTAACGAGCCGACCGATTACTTCTTCGTCCCATTTTCGTTCCTCGACTCTTACACACGCTAAATAAAGGCTCGCGTTCCCCCCGTGGGACGAAGCGTGCGCGCGTGTTCGACCTGTGCAGCGTTCTCGCGATAAATTCACCGTGTAAACGAGGCGATCGTAAGCCGGCCAAATTAATGACTCGTCGGCGCGGTTGATACAAGTGAAAGGCTTATCTCGGCCGATGGGACGCCGGAAACGCGCGTGCCAGCTCGCCACGGATTTCACGGCCGATTCCATCGTTAAAATCGTCCTACAAACGCCTGAGACCGCGCTTCCTTTAATTCTATTCGCCGTGCTACGCTTCGACGAGCAAAGATGAAAAAGAAGGGGAGAATACTTTCGTTGGTAATCGTTCCATGAAATTACAGCTCCACCTACGTGTTCGATCGTCTCTTTCATTCTGACCCTGTCTCTCTATCTTTACGTTGAAAACGATCGAAAAGATTCTCAGATTTCTAACGCTCGAAATTCGACGATATTTCGCCTCGTTCTAACCGTCCAATAATTTAGTTATTAATTACGGAGCGAGAGTCTCTCGGTGTTTTTTTTACAAACAGTCAAACTGGTTCCCTACGGGTTCCTTTAATGGAGTCATAAATGCCCAAGCCGTAAATTCAGCCTCCGCTATGTTTACCGTTTTACAATACTTTTCCGTATCGCTGCTCGAAGCTGTCTCGGGGAGAGACAAGCACGGAAAGAGAATTTTGTTTTTACGAGATATTTTATGCGTCTCCTGTTGTTCCTTCTTTGAGCATAAAGAGTTTACGTAAGTGTTTCGAAGTTAATCAATGTGGTCGTTTTATCGGTGCAACCCTGGGTGGTTGCGACTCTGTTACCAGATCTTATAGATTGGCCAGGCGAGAAAGTGTTAATTAATATCCTGCTAGAACGTAATCGACCGCTATCTTCCCACGTTATCTTCGATAGTCGTTTTTTTGAAGTTAGAACTTTGTATGGTAATAATTGCAGGCGATGTCTATCATTAATTCAATTTCACCTTACCGTACCTCGTGAAAATTGACACAGGTTGCTTTGAAAAATTCGTCGAAAGTTGCTCTATGTACTAATTCAACGTTTAAATGGACTGTGTTATGAATCACGAATTTCACAAATAGAGCAAAGTTGAAAATAACACGCTGCGATGATAAGTGTTCGGGAACGACAAGCAGCACTTCATCGGAGTGGATATGAGAGAAAAATTAATCAGAGTGACTTCAATTCCTTGTATGAAACTTGCGCCAGACTTTCGTTCAATTTTTTAGAAGACTCAATTGGAAATTTCACAAATAGAGAACAACTGAGAGTAACGCAGCGCGATAAATAATCGAACACAACTCGAAGCACTTAATCAGTGTGAATCTACTAGAAGAATTAATTGAAGTCACTTCCTTCCTTATTCGAAACTTGTTCCAGACTTCCTTTAAGCGTCTGCAAGATAATGTTGTCGCTCGGAAGTTACAAAAATAGAGGAAAATTAGGAAAATACCCCTTTCCTAACCTCCGAAAGAAAAATTAATTAAAATGATTCCCACTCCTTATTCGAAAGTTACTCCGGACTTCCACTTAAGCGCCTACAAGATAATACTCTCGTTCGGAAGTTTCACAAATACAAAAATTAACTTACCCCTTTCCTAACCGTCAAAGGTGAACCCTTTCGTGACCCGAGAGACAAAAGTGTCGTACTCGTGTACTCAGACAAAAATTAATCTCAATTTAGTATCCACGATCGCCGGATAAATCAGAAATTCCGCGAGAAAATGACTTGGGTCACGAGAAAGACGATTGGAACGAGACAAAAGGTTCCATCAGCGTCGATACAGGACAATTATCCCGAAGAAGCAAAGTATGTTACCAGATCCACCGTACACGCGTCTAGGTCATTGCTTCTCGTCGAGAGATCTCCGCTCTTTTCTCTCCTCTGCACTCTTATTTCCATCCATCCGTCTCTCAGCGAGACGGACAGCCGGCTGATGACTTGCGGTTTATATTTCGCCGTTCGAGGAACACGTGAATCACGATTACCGGCCGCGAGAGACGCGTATACACGATCCCTCGAGATGTCGTTCACCGGTGTCGGAACGATCCTCCTTACACCGCGGCGTTATGCAAAGTCCCAGAGACGCGCGGTTCAAGAGGCACCGCAATTTCCGTGGCATAGGTTATGTTTCTCTAGCCGATTATTTAACAGAGAGCCCGAATAGAGGCTCTCTGAATGTGTTTTGACGGGACAAAGAAGGCATGTCACGTTCGACCACGAACAATAAAAGAGGAATGATGTAATTGATCCTGACGAGTGTCCAAATACGAGCCGACGAGAAAGTCGACGAAGCTGAATTGCTCTATTGTGTCGCTATTTTTCAATCGATACCGAGTACCTGTCAAAACTGTACAAGGCAGCGTGTATTCGCGATACCTACGAATCACATTTATCCAGTCTGCAAAAAACGAGCTCGTTCGATTCGGCTATTATCGAGGCTAAGTGGCACTTCTGCCCGGTTTCAATGCATGCTAATTGCCGTCGCGGTATCGCTCTAAGGTGAGATTAGGCTAAACGTATCGCTTCTGAAGCACCATTAACCACCCTATGATTGAAACAACAGACTGCTTTGCCGCACGTTCGATCGAGCATTGTTTCGATCTACTCACGTGCCACACGAACGCACGCCTGCTACCTTTTCTTTCCAAGTTTCGATTTCTGTAACCAGTTTGTGCTCGTCGAATTAGTAGAAAGTGCGGAATGCAGACAGGAGAACGTTTCAAAGTGCCGCTCGAGCAATTATGCATCGAAAAATCTCGATGATTTAACCATCCGGCTGGTTCTTAAGGCTGCAGGATGTGAACGCGTGAAATGACATTAAACTCTGTCTCTCGTAGGCGGTGAAAAAAGAACGACGAACAAAGCTTTCTCGTCGATTAAAATCGAGAATCCGGTTTCCGTTCGGTCGCCATTTCTCACACGGCTGGACCTTGATGGCTGCGGGAAAAACGCCGCGAAATGTCGCTTTACATGACCATTTGGTCCAAGTGAAACCAACAGGTAGAAGAAGGACGTTACGTCACAGAACGGACACTGTTCCTTTTTATCGATCCTCGATCCCGCCAGCTGGAAATTCAGCGCTACTTGCACAATTCCGCGCGATGGAAACATGAAAGGGCACGACGAATCGGCGGATATACCATTCGTGTTACCTTCGTTGAATCATTCGTACCTGTGCGGACAAGAAATGGAAAAAATCTCCAGAAAGCAGGGAGAGACGTTAATGTAATGTAACTTTCGGGTCACGAGAAATCGAGCTTGGTCCATCGTACACGGTGAAACGCAGTACAGAGTCGCTCGACGTCGCTTTTAAATCCTCCTTCTTTCACCGTCGTCTGTGAAAAAAAAAGTGTGCGGCGTCGTGGCCGGAATATCCACGAGAGATCGAGGAAACACGCGGGTTTCTTTTGGATCGTGTCTCTTGCACCGCAGGATCCATCGTCACCGGTGACAATCTCTCGTGGGCGAAAAAAAGGTTCGACAAGAGAAATTGATCGATGATCAGTCGGTCGACATTTTACCGAGTCTGGACGAAAGGGAACGGTACACGCCTCTGTGGCTGCGTGTAACGAGGAAAGGGACACGACGTCGTGTAAGCTGGCTGTTATAATCGAGGCCGATCAGAAGAGATCGAATCGTGGCGTTTTAAAATCGTCTAGCCGGAAGGAAAATTCAATTACGCTTTCATAACGAGGTGCGCGTAATCTGTCGTTCGATTAGCTGAACGGCATAGTTGCCGTAAGTAGTCGTCTCGCTGTAACAATCCACTTGAGATTTTTTCCCCGCCGCGGCGCGGTAATAGCTGTGATCGTCGATTCTTTCACGACAGTCATCCGCCAAATCACCTTCGATTCCCCGCCAGAAGGCACGTCGATTTAAACTCTCTCGCAGGACGATAAAAGCGGAAGGCCTGTGCCGTTGTCACGATCCACGAGTCAACCGTCGTATCGGTTTCATTCGCGTTCGATCCGCTGCCTACTGGCCAAGTAGTGATGCAGAAAGCGTGACACAGTTTCAGCGATCGTGGGACAACCACCTCGGAAATAGAGAGTGATCTGATGCGATATACGCACATGCACGCTTGTCCACAGTCATATTTCCACCATCGTGCCGATCATTCGCGTTCACTGTTTCCCCTCTTCCTCGTGCTCGATAATTCGCTCGACGTCCAGTCGCAACGTCTCGAGATTGGTAATTCGAACGGTAATCTCGTTACAGAGATGCACTTTCGAACTTCTTAGTACTTCGTAGGGAACTATTTCATTAGGTTTATATTCTCCAAGTGGATTCACATTTACAGTAGTCCACAGTGATTTACGGCGAAGCTATTAGTTTTCATGTTTATTACAGATTACGTCCACGATTTTTACAATCCGTCCTTCGCTCGTTCTCTTCGATTTACAACGGAACGCCATAAATATCGCTAATGAACGTTTATAAAGTCAAATTCCCTGGTAACTGCCTGCACGTATAAAAATAAATCATTCTCGACGAAGCAGCTCTATAATTCACTGCATACTACCGTTACCGAAATTTGCATACCTCCAGAGATCGTACAGTGCCCCACTTACTTCACACACTGCCAAACTTTCACCCTTTCGCGTGTCCGGTAAGAGTGCAGACCTTGAACATGATCAGATTCTTCGTTAGACGTATCGCCTAGAATCTGTTCACCTGTGCGTATATCGTGACATAAGTGAAATACAGGTACTGTTACGCGTGACAAAACGGAGGCAAGAGGGGCCACACGATCCTCGCCATTGACCTTGTCGATAAAAGATGGTATTCGACAGTCAGCGACCGGCAGGAAAGCGGTCGAACTAGTTTCGCGCGAATCATGGCCTACTGGTTTCACCAATGTCAAGTGCACGCCGGACTTCGGTCTTCGACCGAGGGTCCCTCTTGCTTAATCCCCGAGCATTAATGGTTCGTTCTCCAGATGTTGTCCGCCGTTGAATTTCTCTCGAGCCAGGTGCAAGAACCCTCGGTTCGATATCGTTCCTAATAATCCTAGAAAACCGAGCTGGCCTAGCTTTTAGCGTGGGCGTTGAGAAATAGAGAAATCACGTGTCGACAGCTTCTTTTACGGGAAAATACATACTACAACGATCCAACTATGTTAAATTCCTCTGTAATTAGCCTAATTAAGCGAGTCGTCTTTCGTATGGTTAATGAAGCACCGTCGAGAATTAATTAAGGTCCGAACGAACGAGCATACTCGATGCCTCGCTCTGTGTTCCCAACAGTACAGTGGTTCGAAACAAGAGCACGTTTAATTGAAAACAGGCCTGTCGTTCGAAATTCGTGGATTACTCTGGTAATTAACAGAAACATCGGTGGTTCCAGGATTTTTGGCGAGGTATCCGCATAATTAACCGGAACATCCACCAGGGATTGCGATCCTCATGAATTATTTACACGAGGATAATCCCGTTAGAGAGTCAAAGTAGAGGAACTATAGGATACTGGAAATGGATTAAACTTCGATGGACGAACTAGCGAATTAACCGATCGATCGTTTATAGATGAAACGATCCTCATTCGGTAGCTTTCTCGATGAACGTTTAATCGATCCTCCTCCGATATTTATGGCAACTATGTCGGATATGACAGGTAGCAAACGAGAAGAGCATTTTCTCCAACCATCTTATCCTGTACGCCAATTTTTCAGTGTGTCATACGAGAACGTATCTGTAAGATATCTTCGAACGATATCTTCAAACGTCTTACTACACTTGCCTTTCGCGAATCTCGCGTGTAGGCTCTTCCCGTGACTAATTGTGTTATACCTTGCTGTCAGGTGAGAGGGAATCGTTCATTAATACCTTTCGTATCGTGAAACCGAGCGAAATGGCACTGTCTCGCGCTCACCGAGGGACATCTCTTTGTAAGAGAGATTTCGTCGGAGATTTACGGTGCAAAATAATTCGGGTCCATTCTTCAACGATGCGTTTCGCAGCGAAGCGGAACGAGGTAATTGTTCGTTCGCGGACGGAAGAAGGAAGGAAGGGTACACGCGGACGCTCTTTGATCGCCGAAAAGAAACGTGTTTTCACTCGAACCTCTTCCGTGCGCGTGGATCGAGGCCACGTGAAAGGCATCTCGTTACGTTTCACAGAGACAGTTCCCGAAATGCAGCACGATCTGCACGCATCCTTTATACAAGCTCACGTACGCGAGCCTTAACCTTTCCGATCCATTTGCATCGGCCAGGCCCGCCTCATCTTGACTCCGCCGTTCACCTTTAACGGTACTTTTATCGTTAATGAACGCAGAAAATCTCCTCTGCGATCTCCACTCTTGCAAACGCCGTGCGCTCTCGCTCGCTCGCTCTCTATCGTCCGTTCGCTGGATTAAACTTCGAGACAACTCGTTCCCTCCGAGCGATCTCGTCGATGAAAACGTAATGCGCCTCAATTGCAGACATTTGAATCAATTTGCGCTGCTCTAACCGACTTCTTGCGTGCAGCCTGTTTCTAGGTCGTGCTCAATGCTCGAACCCTAGAAGGCTCGATTCTTAATTGAACTTAAATGAATGGGTGATCGATGAAATATTCATCGAACGGCGAACGTTTCGATGCATTAGACTGATTGAACAGAGATTTGTCGATCTTTTCTTTCTTCTTCTCCTCGTCACCGTTTTCCTCCTCCCTTTCGTTTTCACTTTCGAATCGCGAGGTATATTTTCGATGTACATCTCCAGGTGAAACGGCCACTTTTCGGAGAGGCACTAAATATCACTCGTCGCAACGGTGACTCAATGTTTCTCTCGCGAGTCTCTCCGCGTAAAATACGGCACACTGGTTACGCGGGTTCGCATGAATCTTTACATCAGAGACACGTGTCCGAGGGAAGAAGAAGGAAAAGAGGGACGAGGATTCGGCAGCTTTCTTCGAGAAATGGACACGCGCCGAAAGTTTCCATATGCCGGCCACGTATCGCCATTGACCACAATTTTCGTGTCGCTGGGTCCTCAACGAAGCGTGCGACTCGTCAGAGAAAACACGAGATACGCATACTAATTCCCCTTCCCCGTTTGTCGCGTTTGCTATTGTTCTATCGATCGAGATAGTAAATCGCGCGTGTGTGAACTTGACGCTCGATCGACGAACGAGACGATCGATCGATTCATCGCGGAACCGCGCGAATCGGTTTGCCACCGGGCGAAACGGAACAAAGGTGGAATATCTGGGTCGATCTTGCCCGGTGAAACGCGGGCGCGTGACTAACACGAATGTTCGCGAATTAGAGGCGTACGTAACTGGAATTTGATTACGTCTCGTGCGCCTGCAGCCGGCTGAAAGTAAAAGGAGCTGACGATTCCGGAGTTACCAAACTGTTCGTAATCGTGGAAACATTAGAAACACATGACGCAACCGCGATCGAATAAAGAAATTCTTCGGGGATGCAACAGCGCGTCGCAAAAGGATGCGGTTTGTGACATCCGACGAAGTTGGTTCTCGTTCTGCGGGAATGGCAATTACTTCTGTCTATTGAGCGAGAGAAAAGTGTTTGGCCGAGTGCAAGTTTCGAGACTGCTTCTCTAAGTTAAAGACGAGGAACGGTAAAATAGGAAAGAAGAGAATGTACAGGTGTGCACAAATCAGTTGTTAATTGGAAATATTAAGAACTATTTTGTGTTTGAGTTGAGTCAAAGGTTGTGTTCTTCTTGCACCGATCTGTTTCAATATACAGGAACAAGTCGTATCTCGTTTCTAATTAAATGAAAAAAAAAAATGTTGGAGGAAAAAGATAAATGCTTCAAAGTGAACTACATCTTCAACACAATCAACTATTTTGTGCTCTTTGAGTTGAATTAAATACACCTATCCCCCGATTTACACGGTACTTTATTTACACGTTTTCACTTTTACTCGGTTTTCAAAATAACGGCTTTTCAGAAATATAAACTGCTAAAAATAAAAGTTTATGCTGAGCACATATTTGTACAGTCATTTTTTTAGTACCGTTCGCTTGTTAACGCTGGCATTAAACCAAAAAATGAACGGAATTTCCTCCTTTTTTGCACACAAAAAGCATTCATTTGCTGCCACCGCGGATCTTTCATTGGCGACCGGCTATTTCGCCTTCATCGATCACTCGCTCGAAACTAAACCCTGACCCTGAATATTTTTGGTTTTTCATTTTCATTTTTATTTTACGTTTAAAATAATGAATTTAATTAAATCACTGACTAAATTATGCGCATTTTGTTTTTTCCCCGATTTACACGGTTTTTCATACAAAAAGCCATGATTTCGATTTACACGGTATACTGAGGAACCGATCATCCGTGTAAATCGGGGGACAGGTGTATTGTGTTCTACTTGCGAAGATCTACTCTAACATCTAGAGTAACACGCATAACTGGAACAAGTCATATCTCTTCTCTAATTAAATTTGAAAAAAGTGTTAGAGGAAAAAGATGAATGTTTCAAAGTGGACTACATCTTCAGGACCACAATTTCCCCCCACGCTCTATCTATCCATTTAACAAATCCTTAAAAATCCCACTCTTACACCTCACCGGAAATAAGCTAGCAAGTAATCCCTATAATTCAATGACGAAACACTTGTTACAAGATTTCCGAATCAGCCTACACAATAATAACGAAGATTACCAACGCTATTTCACACTTAATAACCGTTATTACTCATCCATTTACTCTCGAAACATCCTCTGCCCTCGTTGTTGCGCAATCACAAGACCGTCCAATCCCACGAAAAATAATTCATCCGCATACAAAGTGATCGAGCGCGTAATCTGAACGTGGACAAAAACGAGCGGACGCGATAAATCAGTAGGAAACGATGAATCGGCTCGACGTCGATTTACGAGCGGCATCCACGTCGTGGATCGCTCTCCCGAGCCTAGAATTATCATCCGTCGTGACTCTTATTCAGGCTCATTACGCCGAAGGATGACTTCCTCCTAGTTTCGCCCGTGCTGGTTCACGGAACGTGCCACATTCGCGTCCATTCACGCGCGCAACACCAGATAGCACAGTCTTCGACGAGGAAAGAAGCCGTTTAGAGGAACTCGAGGAGTAGTTTTGCACGTTTCACCTGGCACATCTACCTTCTCGAATATGTTCAACGAAAGAATCCATCGAATGATTTATACGAGCATTTTTGTAGCCCTATTTATGCTTATTTTCCGCCCATCTTTGCTCCCAGGTACTTAAATGAGAAATTTATATTACGAAATAAGAACGAACACTGTAGGAACGTTTTATGTGAGAATGGCGCGCAAAGTACTAGCATAAAAGAATCTTACAATCTTAAAACAACGGCTACTATATTTTTCCTACGCTGATCGCCTTGATGCTAAAATTCTGAAAGTATCGAAGGTAGCTGACTTTCGAATGAAAAAGAATCACCGGATAAAATACATTCTTCTTTGCGAACTAATTTCCTGTCAATCTCGGACAAACAACGTAGCCAAGGATCTTGTAACGCTTCGTGTAATCGCGAGCTCATAAATATTATCGATTGAGTTCCACGCGATGGCGGAGGAAGGTTGTCCAAGGACGCGGAGTATTTCGCGTGAAATCATCGAGCTGTGCCTGGTGGCCGAGTATAAATGAAGTCTGAACGAAAGGCACACGGGATAGAGTAATCCAAGTGTTAGGATGTGCTCGTGGTAGGTGCAACCAACTTTCGAGCCTTGTCGACGGTAGCTGACTTTCGAATGAAAAAGAATCACCGGATAAAATACATTCTTCTTTGCGAACTAATTTCCTGTCAATCTCGGACAAACAACGTAGCCAAGGATCTTGTAACGCTTCGTGTAATCGCGAGCTCATAAATATTATCGATTGAGTTCCACGCGATGGCGGAGGAAGGTTGTCCAAGGACGCGGAGTATTTCGCGTGAAATCATCGAGCTGTGCCTGGTGGCCAAGTATAAATGAAGTCTGAACGAAAGGCTCACGGGATAGAGTAATCCAAGTGTTAGGATGTGCTCGTGGTAGGTGCAACCAACTTTCGAGCCTTGTCGATTTTAGCACGTGGTGTGCCGACTAAGTCTAATAGGTTCGTCTTCGAAGGACCACCCCCGTGATTAGGAGGACAAAACAACTACTGCTAATGGTCTAAACTTCTAAAAGGAGCGACTCTTGGCGTGGGCAGATGACTTCTGTCTTTCCCTTCCGCGAAAGGTCCCACGACACCTCCGTGCGAGGACGCACCGCGGGAGTGAGGCCCTCGGATAGGTTGAGTACATTTTTCGGTAGTGGTGGGGAAGGGTGGTTGGCAAAAATCATAGGTGCGAAAACTACACGAAAATGCCACCCTCCAGACCATAGGTCACTCTCAGGTACCAAGCGTACCCTTGAGTGACGCACGCAGGAATTCCGAGTGCCTCGAGCAATGACCGTAGCAGACAATAACGTTAACTCTGGTGGCCACATGGATGCAAAAAATGTACAGGTTAAAAAGACGAAGATTCTAAGTCGAAAACGAGGCAATAAAGGTGAAAACAAGTTCTTAGATTGAAAGACTACGAACGAAGGCGAAAAAGTATATACAATAGAACTACAGGCTAAGAAATCTAAGGGTCGGGCGGCCGGCATACCTGTCCAGGATTAAACACCAAGCATTTCACACTCGCCAAACCGAATTCCATTTGATCCACGTACCGAGGGTCCTGGGGCTGGCAGTGTCGAATAGTGTTCTCCGTCGCCACGCGACACCAATTACACACCGACGAGAGGAGCGTTTTGTTAGAACGGCTGCATTCCTCGAATAGACAGAGCACATTGCTGCGAATCTTGCGTAACAGTCGGTTTATTATTGTACCGCTTTCTTTTTACCTCGGATATTGCCTGCGAACCAGTTCAATTTCGCCGTTTAATCGACGGTAAAGTTCTCCGCTCTATCGGCACAAACAACCGCTACACTGCTCGTCAAAAGTTTGGAACTATTACAGGTTGCGCGGAATACGCGAATTTTTGGGAAAATATTGCAAATTTTACGGTGGAAATAATGTTCACTGTCGCGTCAGAGATTTTTGTCAAATATGTATACAGTCGGTGGAAGCGAAATTTGTGTCATCTCGAAACTTCGGATCCGTATGTGAATCCTTGTTCATTGTTTAAAAAGTTAATCTAAAATATTAATTCTTTGAAAAATTAATTCTCTAAAATATTAATTCTTTAAAATATTAATTCTCAATTAATTGTAAGAGAAATCGAGGGCGCCGTCGAGACGGGAATTCGGGCGTCCAGTCCGGATGTTTATTGTAATAGGAGCAGGCGATATCGGGCCCGAGGACTAAGCCGCCACGAACATCGGCGACCAACCCTCGAGGCCCTTGGTGACGCGTTTTTGGGAACGGCGGGACAAAGGGGCTTTCCTAGCCGGAAAGCAGTCTCGCTTAGACAGTCACAGAGTAACGGCTGAACCAAGCGAACCCACACGAATAAAGCATTTAACGTCAGATACGCATCTATTTATTCATTTTTCTTACATAATGAAAATTAATGGAATCACGGAAAAATTCATTTCGTTAGAAAACTCGATACTGGACACCAAACTTGTGCATTAGATACAAACACAACATTGTATCAGTTCGAATCAAAACATAAGACACGGTATATTCATTTAAAAAGCTATGAAAATTTTCACGCCCACCAATCTACTCGAGCTTTCGCCGAAGCTTTTCACTTTCCACCTATCGAGTGTCACTCTAACGGTAGTACCAAGAGTGTCACAACGTTCGACACCGGATCTACCATCAGAAAATTGCGTACAATTCACCGCAGGGACCACGCTTCGACGTTAATTAGATTACGCCGCTTCGCGGTTTCGCAGCTTGGTCGAGAGTTAAAAGATTCAAGCGACGTCCAATTCGAAGAGTAGACAAACCGGACGGAGAGCGCGCGCGGTGTTGTTCGGTCTTGAAGTTTTTCCACCTGGACGTTTTCTACGGCCAGGCATTTTGTACTTGTCACTGCAGTATACTTTCTAACGGATTGTGTTTCTGTGTCTTGTCGTCGATTTCGACAGAGTAGGCAACATTAAGTTTTAACGCTGAAACCTCCTCCGTGTTATCTCGCACATGGAAACTCTCATCGACCAGTCCCGTAATAGGACAGGATGCGTGTACTTCTTTCACTTTAGATCCTCCTCAAATTCGTTCCCACCTTCCTACGATTTTATCTCCCGTGCAATTCCACTCGATCGCTCAACATTTTTTCTCAAAACAGTTTTAACTCTCCAAACTGGTAAAACAAGCAGTGTTAATCGTCCTTAACAAGATGTAACGTAAACGAAAAATCCTCGGGGGAATACAGATCATTTATTCTCTAAACGACCGATCTAATCAATTAAGCTATCTACTCGACCGTCGATTTCTCTTTAATTCGAATATGATTGCCGCTTACGTGGTTAGCCGAAGAAAAAAACAATTTTCGACTAATACCTGGCGAGAGCACGTGCCAGCTATCGATCATTGTCAATAGACGTCGCTCTTACTGACTGCGCTCGCTGTAATGAGGCCATATTGCATTGCTCCACTATTTTTTACCGTTTCTCGTTATAAATGATAATCACCTATCCTACGTGGCGCTAAATTGAATAATCGTGGGCGCAAAAAACGGCTGAGAACGTGAGTGAAACCGTGACCGAGAATACGGTTATCCGCGATCGAACATGCAAATCGTAACCGAGTGAGAGAGAGTGAGAGAGACGAGGGAAATATTGGTCCTAGGATGGAAATTCCGAGCCGTTGAAAGCCTCTTTCGAGGATCGTTGCCGGCGATCGTTCTCTCGAGAGTCTCGAACAGCGTCGGTTATAGAGTTATCGCGTCGAGAGCACGTCACGTTCCACCGTATCACGTCACGTCAGGGATATAGACACAATAATCAGCGTCGTCAGGCGTCCAGCAGCGAGTACAAGATCCACGAGTGTAATACAAGCCGCCACCAAACCGAACGTGTTTTGCACGCCACTGATTTTCTAACGACAGCTCCTGCTATGCAGAGTGATCCGTGAGAGAGTCTCAGGTATTCGATGAATTCGCAGGGGAGATTGCTTGGAGTTTATCGAGACATGGAGCATGAAGTTTTCGTTATCGGTGCTCGTTCGTTGCTATTATCGTGCGAAATGTTCACACTTGTGTCAAGAGTGGCTTCAAGAGTCGTTTCATCTTTTACACATTCAATTCAATTAGGGGAAATTCGATTGAAATTTCAAATGGTAAATTGTTAGAAAAGTCCAAAAAGCGAAGGCTTGAGTGGGCCATGTGCAGTCTTCTGCTGCGTTTCCCCCTCCTAGGGATAGTTTTGCCTCAAGGCTAAGAAAGGCCATATTGTCAAGGGGGTCCTCTTGACTAGGTTTTTCAGAAAAGATAGAATTGTATCAGCACTCGTACAGGATAGTTCGAAATACAAGCATTCACTCTGTTTAACCGCCCACGTTTATATTTTATTCCACCGCTCACCACCGTTATCCTGACTGATTTTCTCTTACAAATACCTATTTTGCGTGTACTTCGATTCGTGCGATTTTTAACCCCTTGGCCTACCCGCTATCTCCCGAGCAAGAAGGTCGGTCGCGCGTCGAGCCATTGAGCTGTTTATCCGTGTGCTCGAACTTGCGCAAAGGATTACACGTAACTGAAGTAAGAGAATATCGAGAACAGTTGAACCACGAGTCTGACTCGTTTTCTTTTCCTTTGTCCCGAATGACGTACCAAGAGCCAGGCTCGTCTGGTTTACGTTTGGTCCGAACGAAGTACCACGAGTCAGGCTCGTGCTTATTGTTTATGGCTCAAATTCCTTACCACGAGTCCCACTCGTGGTTGTAGGCCAAGGGGTTTACGCGGATGTCGAAGAAATCTGAAGGACTGCGAAATCAAGAGTATCTTAATGTATTTACTATTTAGTATAATATAGAACATACGCAAAATACACCTAATTTCTATTGGATATTCGTGAATATTTCTGAACGATTTTTCTTTCTTTACGGAATTTTTTTTCTTCAATAAGAGAAATCGAGGGCGCCGTCGAGACGGGAATTCGGGCGTCCAGTCCGGATGTTTATTGTAATAGGAGCAGGCGATATCGGGCCCGAGGACTAAGCCGCCACGAACATCGGCGACCAACCCTCGAGGCCCTTGGTGACGCGTTTTTGGGAACGGCGGGACAAAGGGGCTTTCCTAGCCGGAAAGCAGTCTCGCTTAGACAGTCACAGAGTAACGGCTGAACCAAGCGAACCCACACGAATAAAGCATTTAACGTCAGATACGCATCTATTTATTCATTTTTCTTACATAATGAAAATTAATGGAATCACGGAAAAATTCATTTCGTTAGAAAACTCGATACTGGACACCAAACTTGTGCATTAGATACAAACACAACATTGTATCAGTTCGAATCAAAACATAAGACACGGTATATTCATTTAAAAAGCTATGAAAATTTTCACGCCCACCAATCTACTCGAGCTTTCGCCGAAGCTTTTCACTTTCCACCTATCGAGTGTCACTCTAACGGTAGTACCAAGAGTGTCACAACGTTCGACACCGGATCTACCATCAGAAAATTGCGTACAATTCACCGCAGGGACCACGCTTCGACGTTAATTAGATTACGCCGCTTCGCGGTTTCGCAGCTTGGTCGAGAGTTAAAAGATTCAAGCGACGTCCAATTCGAAGAGTAGACAAACCGGACGGAGAGCGCGCGCGGTGTTGTTCGGTCTTGAAGTTTTTCCACCTGGACGTTTTCTACGGCCAGGCATTTTGTACTTGTCACTGCAGTATACTTTCTAACGGATTGTGTTTCTGTGTCTTGTCGTCGATTTCGACAGAGTAGGCAACATTAAGTTTTAACGCTGAAACCTCCTCCGTGTTATCTCGCACATGGAAACTCTCGTCGACCAGTCCCGTAATAGGACAGGATGCGTGTACTTCTTTCACTTTAGATCCTCCTCAAATTCGTTCCCACCTTCCTACGATTTTATCTTCCGTGCAATTCCACTCGATCGCTCAACATTTTTTCTCAAAACAGTTTTAACTCTCCAAACTGGTAAAACAAGCAGTGTTAATCGTCCTTAACAAGATGTAACGTAAACGAAAAATCCTCGGGGGAATACAGATCATTTATTCTCTAAACGACCGATCTAATCAATTAAGCTATCTACTCGACCGTCGATTTCTCTTTAATTCGAATATGATTGCCGCTTACGTGGTTAGCCGAAGAAAAAAACAATTTTCGACTAATACCTGGCGAGAGCACGTGCCAGCTATCGATCATTGTCAATAGACGTCGCTCTTACTGACTGCGCTCGCTGTAATGAGGCCATATTGCATTGCTCCACTATTTTTTACCGTTTCTCGTTATAAATGATAATCACCTATCCTACGTGGCGCTAAATTGAATAATCGTGGGCGCAAAAAACGGCTGAGAACGTGAGTGAAACCGTGACCGAGAATACGGTTATCCGCGATCGAACATGCAAATCGTAACCGAGTGAGAGAGAGTGAGAGAGACGAGGGAAATATTGGTCCTAGGATGGAAATTCCGAGCCGTTGAAAGCCTCTTTCGAGGATCGTTGCCGGCGATCGTTCTCTCGAGAGTCTCGAACAGCGTCGGTTATAGAGTTATCGCGTCGAGAGCACGTCACGTTCCACCGTATCACGTCACGTCAGGGATATAGACACAATAATCAGCGTCGTCAGGCGTCCAGCAGCGAGTACAAGATCCACGAGTGTAATACAAGCCGCCACCAAACCGAACGTGTTTTGCACGCCACTGATTTTCTAACGACAGCTCCTGCTATGCAGAGTGATCCGTGAGAGAGTCTCAGGTATTCGATGAATTCGCAGGGGAGATTGCTTGGAGTTTATCGAGACATGGAGCATGAAGTTTTCGTTATCGGTGCTCGTTCGTTGCTATTATCGTGCGAAATGTTCACACTTGTGTCAAGAGTGGCTTCAAGAGTCGTTTCATCTTTTACACATTCAATTCAATTAGGGGAAATTCGATTGAAATTTCAAATGGTAAATTGTTAGAAAAGTCCAAAAAGCGAAGGCTTGAGTGGGCCATGTGCAGTCTTCTGCTGCGTTTCCCCCTCCTAGGGATAGTTTTGCCTCAAGGCTAAGAAAGGCCATATTGTCAAGGGGGTCCTCTTGACTAGGTTTTTCAGGAAGGATAGAATTGTATCAGCACTCGTGCAGTATAGTTCAAAATACAAGGATTCACCCTGTTTAACCGCCCACGTTTATATCTTATTCCACCGCTCACCACCGTTATCCTGACTGATTTTTACCTTACAAAATTTTCAACTATTCGATGATACAGTGATCTATGGATCATTTTGTAGAAATAGAATTCACAAGAAGATATTGCGTTTAAAGAAACTTCACATGTTCTTCGTCACTGTCGAGACACTTTTGTGACATTTCTAGAGTTTTCAAAATTCTCAATTTAAGAATTCACATCTTTTGAAATTTTTTATACTTTCTTTAATTGAGTATCGAAGAGAAAATTGTTAAAAAGCGCACACTCTATATGTGCAAACGAGCATTGCATCGAACAAAAGTGCTATAAATACATGCTCAATGGTAGACAATTTTTTCAAACGACTAACAGTAGCGCTGTTAAACGTAAACTCTACGTTCGTTGCACTTTCCCCCGTCTCCTGGAAGCATCCTGCGTAAATATTGCGTAAAAGTGACGCACGCTTGAAACGATATCGAAACGACTTATGTAGCTGCTTCCTTCGAAACAGTCTCGCGCGTGATCGCCGTCACGCTATTGCCCAGCACATTAATTGTAGTAATTACGATTTCATCGATATCGCCTTGGTAATGGTGGCGCAGTTACACGAAGCTTGAAACACCGCGGAGACACTCTCGTCTCTCTGTGTCGCAAAAGAATAGGGATTCGTAGGAATGGTAAAATCGTGCGAAGCACGCAAACATCTGACAGAGAAATTGCCGCGTGCTCTCACGTGTAAACACGAACACGGCTAATCTGAATAAACGGGAACACGACAATATTCTGTAGCAACGAGCACGAACCACCTCTCGAACGATCTCTCGATGTTCAGACTCTCGTTTACCGCGAGCTTGCGTGTGACAAATCTGTTTTCACCTGGAGAGGGTGGTGTATGTTGATTAACGCGGTTCGTTAATGTCGCTGCGATTCCATCGCGTTCGCGTGTGCTTTTCAAACCGGAACAATCGCGAACGGAACGCGCGTTTGTTAACCCTTCGCGGTCGAATTTAGCTTACAGATGCGGATGCTGAGATGATCGAAATTAATTTTCATCGAACGAACGCTAATAGTGTAATGCAAGACTATAAATAATTATTAAAGAACTGCAATGCTTAGGTATAAAAGAATTATAATACTTGGATGTAAAGAAATTACAACAGTTGGGTGTAAAAAAATTATAATGCTCAAGTGTAGGAAAATTATAATACTCAGGTGTCAAAGAGTTATATTCTACATTTCTCCACGTATAAGTGCTTAGGAGCAAACACTCGACAGCGAAAGGGTTAAACCGGAAGAAAACGATCGGTGACGTCTATCCCCGTGAGACCTGCCGGCGCTTTTTAACCTTGCGTCAATTACGTTGATTGGGGACCGATTCTGCGATTACATTCAACAGAGACACGCGTGAAAATCCAGTGAAACGTGGAGAGAGATTTAAAGCGAGGAAGTGAAAGAGCGCGTCAATTCTCTGAACCTCGTTTCTTCTTTATCCTCAGCTCCTCTTTCTTCCACTCGCTGCATTTTTTCCGCTTCTCTTCCTCGCTCGTTAATTTCATCGGCCAAATTTCTCAGATCGCAGGAGAAAGTGAAACACCTGGCAGGTGTAGCTGCGTTCGCATGACATCGGTAATGTTACACCTCCGCCGACTGTTTGGCGAGTCCGGTGTTCGTGTCACGGGACGCTTTATAATAATTAGAGTATCGTTTCTCGGTCGTGGACACCTCCGCTCGTAAATCTCTCCGTTTTCTAAAAAGCTAGGCAACGTCTGAAATGCTCCGATAGGAAATCGGACTCTGTTAACCGACTACCTGTTTCAATTAGCCTTTCTTTTTCGAACAGTTATCTGCTCCTCGAGCACCGAAGAAACCGAAATGTCAACGAGCTAGCCTAGCTAGCAGCTGCGATAAATTAATCAAACGATTGTATTGTCATCCGGTAATCCCGACTGACACCTTCGGAACATCGATCAACCTGATGCGTGTGCGTGTGTGCGTAGTATGAGAGGATTGAATTAGATATACCGACTGGATCAGACCCACTATCTTATATAGTGACCATTGTACCTTGAAGCAGACAATTATACTCTCCACTCTATGGTACAATGTTTTTCAAGTTAGCGGGTTAATCGAGATAAAGGAACATGCAACTGCAAGCACCCACGAAGGCGGGAACAATGCTGTGCACTGTTTACGCGCAAGAATTCCCTGCGAGCGAAAGGCGGATAATCTGAGATTCGAAATCTTTTATTTCTATCGATCGATGATCCAGGAAAAGGAGAAGCGAAGGAATTTCCATGTCTTTCAGGATGGCGATCTTTTGCAAATGCATCATTGGTCAGAAGTTGAAAATTAGGTACTGCGATCGCAAGGAACGCAAGAATTTTCACCAAACGAAAGTTGAAAGTTAGATATTAATTGAAAAATCGAGACAAGTATCAATTATACAGTTGATAAGAAGCTTTCGGCTATCGAAAGTCGAAAGTTAGAAATGAAGAAAGAATTGTACAGTAGCAAAGTCTATCGAGGCAAATAAATCAATTATACAGTTGATACGAAACTTTTGGCTGGCAATGTAGGGGCACAAGAAATCCCTGGAAAATATCAAAGCGTAGCCTCCAGCAAACCGCAACAAACACTTTTACTCGATAATACTCGGCCCATCTAGGCCGAACTTTCGAGTTCTCCGCGAGCGAAAAAGAAATCTCGATTATTCGGTTACGCCACTGCGCTCGAGGAAGCGCGTTCAGGAAGCTCGCGATGACGGCGTGGCCAGGTAAAAGAAAAAACAGAAACGAGCCCGCACAGAAGCACGATTAAACGTTAAGCTTCGATATATAATATATCGAGATGCAGAAACGATTGGACGGGCGTGAAGGGTGTGGTGGAGGCCGGATAGTGGTTGGCAAGGATCGAGGACGGCAGGTCGCCACTTTCCCGACCTCGTCACACCGTCTCCGCGTTTTACACGCTCTCGTGTGCCGCTGATCACAGCTATAAAGTCGACTTCCCACTCCCTGAACGACGTGGGTGCTGTCGCGGACAATAGGCTCACCTGGCTCTGCCTCGATTTCGTCTCCTTTTTCGCTCTTTTTTCTTTCGACTTTCCTCCTCTTTCTTCCGGTCCCTTTAAACCACGGAAAATGGAACAGGATGTGACGAAAGTTCGCGCGGCTACCCACGCGTCGATTCGTCATCGACTTTCATTTTCTATCGATCGTTAGAAGTTTCTTGCAATTTTTCACGTATGTACGTTTGTTTTATGTTTTATGTATTCTTTAACAGCTATACGAATAACAAAAATTTAACGTGCCATTTTCTGAAGGACTGTTTCTAGGCACCCAAAAGAAAGTTGGGGTCCCCTTATACCTAGAAACTGTTTACGTTATGGTATGGCATTGTGCAGTGAGTGACTCGAAGACGAACACCAGATGCATCTGGTGGAAGTCCCAGTGCCATTGTTTAAAATAACCCGGAGACATTTTTGTCCTCACTTGATTATTTCCATAGGGTGTTGTTAGAAATAATCCAACACATTCCATTTTGGAAAATGTCCAGGAATCCTCCCTTTGCTCTAAAATTTGTTCTAGCCTAAATAATTTTAGCCACCTGGTCCAATTTAACGTAAAAAAAAATCGAGTGTATGTTTACGCTGATTTAAAAGAGAAATATAGCTCGTGACACTTTATTTGGCTCACCTGGTATGTAATTAATAGATCTTTCTTATAAAAATATAACAGACTGAAATTAATTTTGGAATTCGAATAATTAAACACGCGAGAAATTGAAAATGACGAATTTAGAATTAAACGATCTTTGCAGAATCCTCGCAGATAACTCTATCGTGCCCAGAGAATTACCGGTAGTCTCGAGGTACCGGTTACACGAGTAGCGTGTTCAATAATCGGTGCCACCGTGCAAAACTTGCCCGCAAAATTTCTATCCGCACAGGTAGCTACCAGAGTGCCGCAATTGTAAAGTTGGCCGACAAAACAGACCGGGTGGGGGCGGTTGTTTTTCAAGATTCCAGAACGCGTGGTTTTTCCAACCGCAAATGTGACTACGGCGACCCAAGAATGCCTCACATTCGGTTTTGCTTATTAAAATGTCGCCGAAGCGTGTCGATATCGAACGGTCGATTGTGCGCCACTTGGCTATTGCAGAACCGGCCACAGTTTTATGTAAGAACCAGTGTTAATAGCAGAGGCGGCAGCGTTATACAGCCGCGAAACGTGAAATTACGTGCGTCTCACTTTGTCCAGCTCCGTTGGTGTCTTTGTTAGCCGGTAATTAGTCAGAACACCGGTCTTTTTGTCAACCGTAGCGTTATCTAATGTCGTCGTCGCGTGAAACGGCCGCGAAATGTCGTAATATTTTCGAGCCGCGGCGTAAAACAATTCGACCAACGAGACAAAGGGGGGAACGAGCCTTTTTCCCCTCGTTGTATCTTTAATTCCCCGTGCGCTGCTTTTTCCTCACACCCGGAAGAAACCTTACATTTCTCACGTTTACAAGTCCCAGCTGATCAATTTTTCGAGCGATCCCTGGGGCCGCGTTAAACTCTCTTGAATTTCTATCTTGCCTCGGGAAACGGCCAATAAGAGAGGGAATAACGAATCTCAGCGTCGATCTGGGTGATTTCTAAGATGAAAAATTGATCCGTTGGTGAATTTACATTTCTACGCTGAAAATTTCATATTTTTTCTATCAACAAACTGGAGAAAAGGGTGGAGAATTTTGATAGTTAAACTTTGAATGCACGCTATTTTCTTAAATTTTGACTTTCGTCGCTAACTCTGGAACCTACTATAGTGGCACTCATACGAATTACGAAAATTCCTGATTTTTTAATTTTAGATAAATCTGCGAGCTGAAATTAGACAACATTCTTTCACAAATACGCCACCTTTGCCTTCCAATATAGCATTAAACAATCAACCAAAAATCTACTTAAAAATTAATTTTGTAGCTTCACGAATGCCTAAATAATTCAGAAAAGGTTTCACGTTGTCATCCGTCCCACACACCTAAAAACAAAAATCCCGAACATTCCCGAAATTTTCGACGTATTTACCAGAAAACCCCCAAAATGAAATCCGATCACGATACAAGGTTTCTCGTTCACATTAAAACCGTAGTCCCGGTTAAACTCTAGAATGTAGACCAGCCGAGTTCACGGTTAAAGTAAAATAAAGGCGTGACCCGGGTGTGCTGCGCGGACGCTCTATGAATACGCACGAATCGCATGGTTATTTTATATTATGGCCTAGTGGGGCAACTGACAACTGGTATCCTATTAAGTGCAGGAAGTGAGGCAAGTAGCAGCAGCCTTATGGCGAACATGGATCATAGTATTCCCAGAGTTTTACCGGCGGTCTGGTTGACTGCTAATTAACAGCCAGATCGGAATACCAACGAATCCGCGGGTTTCTGCAAAGCCTCGAGTTATGCAGGTGACGTTGATACAGCCTCTAGTTGCGATGAATCGCGAAACGGAATGCGGTGTCGAATCGTCTGGATTTCTGCAAAGTTGTTCAATTTTACAGAGAAAGCTACGATCACACTTTTTCTCTTCATCGACGATGACGTGGTACGCGAGATGGTCGGTTGATATTTTCGTCGATAAAGGTTCCAGACGAAAATTTCATTTTTCAACGTTCTCGCTCGCGTGCAAGGCTATTTTTAACCACGTTGCCCCGAATCCTCTTGTAACCATGTCCGCGTATTACGATACATCCTGTGACCATATACGAAAGCGTGATGAAGCAGGTGCGTTGACCTGCATTTCTCGTCAATGAAACACTCATACAACCTTCTGACTCATCCGTAGTACAATAAACCGCGCAATTTCTATCTTTCACATTTCTTCATCTCTCCAGCGATTATATTTATTTACGGCGGTGATGAAGCAATTTAATATTCCTACCGTGTGTACACTCGATACTCGGGACGTCTCGTTGAAAAACGAATAAATAACCAGTTTGCACGCTTTCGACTTAATAAATTATCCCCGGGAGATGTTCAATTGGCATCTAACACTTTCGACGTATCATTAAACTGTCCCATAAAAGAGGAATCGTACGGTATACACTCGGTGCTAAGGTAACACCAAATACGACTGTTCCCCGGAAAAATAATGACGCCAGGCTAACGGGAACAGAGAACGAATTTAACCGCACAGAGTGGCAAACTCTCTTGGCATTCCCCCTCAGGATCGTTCTGTTCGAACGTGAAATTAGTCACGGTACCGATCGAACAGCGTCACCTGTTCTCACGCTGAAATCAACCAGAGGAGACCTCCGCCTTTGTTAATCCACAGGAGAATCGACTCTCTTGTCTCTATCACGGTCGGTCCTTTCGCTTTCAGCTGGAGACCAAGTTGGCGCGAGGACAAGGCGATCTTCCATCGCTATCGATGCAGGATCTCCATCGATACACCAGGTATTTACACCTGATTTAACGAAGAATCGAGAAAGGTATGTCGAAACGTCTGTAGAGAGAAGGATGACTCGTAGGTTGGAACGAAACTGAGCAACCCATATTCAGAGAAGTTGACCGATGATAAAACGAAGGCCGACAGGCGGTATGTTCGCCGGTGTAAAAATAAGTGGACTTTCCCATAAGAAGACAGAGATTGGAGATGTATAGATACGGTAACGTTAAGTCACTGACATTTATGAGAGCGGAATCGATTCGAAGGATCGAAGCTGTAATTAACCATCCACACACCTAGACGTATCCATTTTTCCCGTTTCGGAGAGTTTCAGATAGTTCGTGCCGCTCGATAGATCGGATCTATACTCCGCGGAGACCGATTCACCGGTCGTAATTCATGTTTGACATCGCGCAAGCACGCCTCCGTATCTCTGCGCAAATTGCATTAACTTTCTTGCAAGGATCTGGCTTAGAGCCGTTAATACTGGCCGTCTACCTACCAGTTATGCATATCAACCGGAACAGAGGGAAAGGCGGTGTTTCTCACGGAATTGTCGCACCTGCGCGGTACAGAGATCATCGTACACCTCGGCGATTCACCGAGAAAAGAAAGTAAAAACGAGAGAAGAAAGGTTCTTCTCTTTTTATCTCTGTGGCCGAATTTCTGCTCTTCGTGTAACAGTTTCGTCCTGTGTGCCACTTTTTCCACAGCGAACTCTTATTCTTCCCATCATCCTTTGATAAACGCGTCTCAGCGTGCAACCATTTTCCTATGCTAATCGGGATAATCGATCGTTGCTCACAAGGCCGGACCCGTTAATGCAACGGGATACGTTCATTATCACGACGGGAAGTTTTCTCTCCCTGTCACTCCTTCGACAAGCTTTCTTTTTCGCGAAAGTTGTTGATTTTTCTTAATTCGGAAACGTTCAACCTCTTGTTCCAGTTGGTCCGATTGAATTTCAGAATGTCCACCTTAGGTGGTGTATTCGTCAAGAAACAACAAGAAATATGAGAGAACGCTTTCACGGATGTGTGTCGAAATTGGAAGTAGAGACAAGAAAACCCGGTTTGAAGGAAAGTTACGCGGTTCTGTCACATGAATAGAGAATGATTGATGATTGGTGGATTCTTGAATGCAAACCTTGACGCTCTAGTTAAAGCGTCGCTAACCGCGTGCCAGCAGAAGAAAGGCAAAACACTTGTTAGGCCGGATGTGTGGACATAACCTGTGCGCCTTTATTACCGTTGCATCGATTCAGACGGGAAATGCGTTTTTCCCCTGTCTATCTACTTACTACGGACCTGTACACCTCACCTTACTGGAATTCTATACCGGTTACGAATCCGACAAGTGCACAATTATCGTACGCTATATTTCCACGTTATCATTGCAGGATTGTAAGCGTTGTCCCCTTGTTCGCAGTATTAACCCCTTGCTACTCTTATTTGACCACTGTCGGGCAATACCGTGTAGTTTGCCTTTGTTTCAATATTTCAGCGTAATATTGGTTAGAAAATATTCAGTTTCAGTGTAACATTAATGCACTAAAAAATGGTTTATCACCATTGTACGATATCTAGAGGCAGAAATTCCTACGACGAGTCTGACTCCGCAATGTTTACGTTCTTTCGCTCGAATATACAGTTGAAGTCTTCGGGTCTTTTCTGACCCAGAAAACAATTTTTGCCACGAGCACAAAAACACACGGAAGGTTAATCTTTCGAGACGAGGTGTTAACCCAAAAAGGCCAAAAATTGACTTGCACCACTTTTGCTTCAAACGGCTCATCTGAACTCAGACGATAAATTTTGTATACAACATCGAGGGAATGTAAATTTGAGAACAGCGAAAGTTATTAAAAAAGAAATTAGCAGGCGATGGGTCAAAAATGACCCGGCGACCGTACTAGGGTTAACAAACGTACACCTAGAGTAATTAGGAGAAACAACGATTACAACCGTGATGTAAGAGACGTGAAGTTACACATTGGTCTAAATAAGGTGACTGTAATTGAAATTTCTAATCTGAGACATTTACATTTTAGTGATTACAAGGGGGGGAGAGAGAGAGAGAGGTTGTACACAAGTCTATTACGGGCAGAGGTTGGTAAATTATAAAATTCTTCGTGCTCCGTACACGTAAAATGAAATGTAGAAAAATTGTGAAATTCTCACGCGATAATAGAAAGCTTCGTAATTTCGTTAGGAATATTTCGCACTACCGTCCCGCCGGCAATTATTTTTCCTCAAATTAATCCACGCTCGAGAACGCGCGAACTAAAAAATCGGCTCACACCACTTTTCACACATCGCTCCAATCGGCTGTCCAGTCTGACAAATAAGTTGGCCGAAACGGTCGGCGAATCACGGTCCAGTCACGGTGTCGCGTTTTGCAAAATGGAAAGTGAAGTAATAAAAGTGCGTTTACATCGCGCGCGGCGTTCGTCGTTGTGTACGATAGTAAACGAACCCGAGTGTTGGTACGAAACGGGCACAGAACGGCCGCAACAAACGTAGGATGCTCTTCGTAAGGACGGTGAAAGATTTCACCGGATGGTCTCTAAAGAGAAGAAAGTGCGTAGCAGCGGTTCACTTTTACGCACTGCTTGCCGTCACAGATGTCTGTCTCGTATCGATAAACCAGAAATAAAAACGACGAAACGGAGGGAAGAGAGTAGAAAAAGGTAGCGACGAACGATCAGGTTCTTTGGTGAATTCGATTAACAAACGGAAATTCCATCCGATTCAATTTCCTACGAATCGATTGTCAATCCTGGGTGTCTTGCGTCAATTGAGGTAGCAGGACGTGGCGTATCGTGAGCAATTAACCAGCGACAAATGAGAAAACCGGTGAAATTACCGGTAAAAGTTGCAGTTAACCGCAATCGAAAGTGCCGGTACAGCGGGAAAGATCGACGCCCCGTATGTCCCCCACGGCAAATTAATACGGCCAATTAAATTCGTACGATCGAATGCCAAGTCGGCCGACCGATTCAGCCACGCGTATGGAGGTCGTCGACGCGGTGAACAAGCCGTTGGTAAGCGAGTGTACATCCTGCGAATGGGGTGAAAACAACCACTCGGGCGGAACATCGACCACGGTGACACTTGGTTGTGTAAGAAATTTGAGATTGACGCGAAACTGGAGGAACTTTCTCCCAAAAACCGTTACACCCTTTCCCCGTGCTCTTGCTCCCGTGACGATTCCTTTTCTTTTTATCCAGGATCGAATTTGTCCCAGAGATTTATAATTGCAGTTTCTTTCCTACGGTTTTTGTTCTTTATTTTCGTTTTTATGGTTTGTTTCATTCGCCGACCCTTCCTCGTTCGCTTTCACGATTACAAATCGAGGGAACGTATGAGTGATTTTCCCTCTTCCCTCTTGGAAGAAGGGTAATTAATAGCAACGCAAAGCGAGACGTGAGCGTTCGATCTTCGATCTTGATTGAACGGCTTACGAGCGTGGTACAACGCTTTATGGGTGGTTCGGTCGATTGGCCTGCGGTGATTTTGCGGTGAATTACAGAGGACTACGTGCAAACACGAACCGGGTTGAACAGCCGCCGCAAGAGGCTCGGCCCTCGGGCTAATAAGTTTACTGTTATTGCTCCAAATAAGCGGGATGGCCGGTAACTGAGTCAAGGTCGGTGAAAAAGAGAAACGGAGGCTGTTTTCGGAAGAATGAGGAAAAATGACGAGGCGAACATGTCGATATTGAAAGGTGTTTACGTTAGGTAACGGATGCTTGAAATTTCTGGGGGAAATTAATAAAGGATCCTGTTAAGAAAATTAAATTAAGGCCACTAGAAAGCGAGAAGAATTTTCATATAAAATCAAAGGACATAAAGTCACTACCAAAAAAGTCAGAAGTTATTGAACGAGATTACATTCTTCGTCAAATAAAAAATTTGAAATATTCGTTGAAATTTTGGTACAAAATTCGACACGAATTTACGGGATGATTTGACGCAAGGATAAAATTTGCAAATGGCGAGTCTTGCAATGGCGTTAAAAAGCTGGTTAAATAAAATTGATTTCCTCCGCGATTGATTGTTATTTCAGCCGGTAATTGCTCTGACCAGCCGAGAATAATTCCTTGTATCGCGTGGCTAGATTGAGAAACGAACAGATCCCCAAGGGAATCGTTAAAACAAACTGCAGCGTTCGTGAGGCGAATTGCTCCGCGATAAACGACCCATTGTCCCGTTGCGTTGCCAACGATCGTTCCTCAAACGTGACAGGTTTCCCGCGTATTCGACATTAATATCATTAACGAAACGAATGATATTCTACAGAAGAAAAAAATCACACGACGAAAGCTCAGATTTCACAACCACCGATATTCTCCTTTCCGTTTCACAATTCCGTACAAACGGCCCCCGACGTCGTCCAAGCTTCCCTCCTACGTCGAATTTTCATTTACCTTCGTATACCAAGGACGTTCTACGAATCGGCAAGACGACAGAAAGTTTCTTAATCCCTCGAATTCAGAAGAAAGGAAGAAATCGTCAGAGTGAGCTGTTCAATTAACGGGCTCAGTCATCTGGCAAGCGGAAGGTCTCGATTTGCCTACCAATTTGGCAATTCAATTGCCGATGTACTTTCTCGAAGACGGGGAACAAGAAACGAGGAAGAATATCGAACAGATCGCTAATTTGTCAAAGAAACACGTCGCGTATCCTTTTATCCTTTCTTTCTTCTCGCAAATGAAAAAAAAAGGTAACGGTGCAAAAGAGTACTTTCAATTTTCCCCCCTTTTTACCACCGAGCAATAATCTAAATTCCATTAAGCTCGTCCGTTTGACACGGCGCTTTCCTACGTTTCCGCAACGAGCCGACAGAGCCAACCGAAAAACAAATATTTGCCATAAATTATCCGGCGACGTCGGCGGAATGAAACGGTCGAAGACACCGAGAGCAACCGTAAAATCAATCCGCCGTTCTAAACTGGCGGCGCGCACGAGGATCGACGGGTGCAATTTCGAATCCATTAGAATCAATTTTCTTAACGGAGTCGGAGAGGATCGCACGGAACGCACGCGTGACGTACCCGCGGCACTCGGTGTCGCTGGTTTCACCGTGATTGCGATCCTAGACAGTACACGTCACGAACCGCAGCAGTAAATCGTCCGCCACGAACGCGACCAGTTTAACCTAGAAAACAGGATCCATCGAACAGGAGGAAACGATCGATGCCGCGCAACAAAAGTCGTTCGTTCACCCCCCCTGCCTCCTCGTCCTCTTCTTTTTGCGGCATCGTCGTCCTCGTTCTTCGAATTCATCGATTCGTCTCGATCACGTCTGGCAATTCTAGACGAATCGTTTTGTCTACTGATCCTTCTTTCGTTTTTTTTTTTGTACAAATGTCTGGTGATACGGTTACTTTCTGGGTTTTTACCTGTCTGGCTAGTTGCTAAAGTCCACAGTTACCTGGACGTTTCCACGTTTCGAGATTCGAATGAAAGTTTAGGGGTATGATTCAAGACATGATTCAGCGATTCGGACGTTACGAATCTCTCTCTCCTCGTTCCAAGGCTGATCCAGTGTTAGATAGAAATGCTGTATAATAGGGAATTTGAAATTCTAAGAGGTTGATATTACAGTTTAAAACTAGCTTCCATTAATTAAATCGAACCGAAGAAATCTTCCATTCTTTCACGTTCCTTCAACTATACACTCTTTATCATCCCTGTCGGATCTCCATCGCATCAGCTCATTTTTCTAAATTAAACCTCTCCCAGGCAGCCTCGGCTCGTTCATTATACCCGTTCACAATGAACCTACTACTTATCTCGCTTCTCTGCCGCTCGTTATTCCGGCTCTTTTCTACGCAGAAGAAGTCAAGACCACCGACGTGTTTCATTCACGGAGCTCGCCGTGCACTTCCTCGTTAGACCGTTAAGGACGCGAGGCTCCGGTTCGATGCGAACAGCCACCGGTGTTACAGAGACACACGTACACACACGCATACAGGTACAGAGAGAAGGAAGACGAGGATCGAGAGAGAAAGGCTTGTTCCTGGTGGGCCCTTGATTCACAAAGAGACAATGACCGGTTAGTTCCGTAGCAGGACAATTCAACGACGCCCGGTTCGAGGATTTCACCCTGGAAACACACGGTATCGCAAATCACACGCACGGGGATCCAGGTGGAAGAAACAGTGAACGTTGTTATATGTAGGTGAACAACTTCTTCGACCAGTCCACGCGATAAACTGTTATATGCACTGGCATCATGCCATCCGTTCACTGAAACCACCATTTCTAGTCGCAATGCCAACGACTGACACGCTTCGACTACACGTGAAAGAAAATCTAGGTTTTCTCAAAAGTTTGGAATCACCTCCCACTTTTCATCAATATTAAATCTGCTGCTAATTCTTTATAGATTTCAAGTTTATGTCAATTCTACTTTTATCAATTTATCTCGTATCAATTGATTCCAACGATAAAAGATTCTCAAAGTCGCTGACATTTTTCTGGAAATTTTTGTGTAACTTGCAATGCTCAGTGATCCCAAACTTTTTTGAAACTCGACAATTTGCCAAGGATCGTCCAACTTCCTCGGTGTTACGATTATTTACATTCTACTTGGTTACGCGACAGTTTAACGTTCGAACGAAAGAACGTTCGTCACGTGTTCTCGTTTGGTACACACAATCGAACGAAACGAACGTGGTGAAAGATTTAAGGCAGCGGTACTGCGACTTCTGAATTGGGCAAGTATCGAGTACTCGGGGAAAAAATCGCGGGGTCTGTTTAACGAATTCAGGTGGAAAGTTTAATTCAACTGCGGAAACAATCGGTTGTTGTATGGAAATATCGAAGGTACGAGCACGGAACAAATCTCGCGGAGATTCGCGTAAAATCGCGTTACGTCGAACCGGCTCGTTTTTCCTGCGGCTTCCATTACGCAAACGAAATGTAAATTTCATCGGTGTACCCCGATCGTACGATTGTACCTCGTTCAGGGGAACGTCTTATTCAACGATCAATCCGATTGTCTGCGCGAGGTCTGGTAAGAGAGACAAGAGCTGAAAACGGTAAACGTTAGCGTTTACACACGAATAAAGCGATAATCATCGCGGTTTCGAGAGATTTCAATCGCTGGTCGTTTTACATGTACGATCGATTAACTATACACCCATTCGTCAAAAGTTGTCTATGTTAAATTGCCGCTAATTTATGCGTATTTTATTTCGCCATTATGCAACGGCGTTCTTTTTTTTCTTTCTCTTTACTTCTAATCGATTCCCAGATTCGGCTGTTTAAGCGACACTAATGGAGATCTGTGGACACAGGACTCGGAGAGTCTCGCGACCGTCAGAAATCAGGAGAAGTAATTGCTACGTGTATAGCGATTAGTCGCGCTTGCTATAATTACAGCAATTACTTCCATATAGGAGGCGATCGTGAAACGTTTGCCGTGCTTTGCGAGTCGGTTAGTCGCGAGCCTCTCTTCCTTCGTTATACACTGCTGCTCATAGGCATTTAATCCATTATATTCAAGGATGCGATCAATTCAACAAACGAAAAGGATCAAATATATACAGTTGGGGAGAATAGCTAAAAATAGAGGGTAATTAATGTAGAGATCGATTTAATTAATATAAAGTTAGTTACTCGTTAGCCTTCGTTAATATACGATTAGATCTCCTTAGTTCGAAATCGAGGTCTATCAGCTGACTTGGCTCTATCAGTACTCGAGGCGATCGAGAGGTTTACGGGAATCTCGCGTAATCGAAAGTTTCTTTAGTTGACAGGCGGCGATGGAGGCCGCGGGTAATGCTCTACAGTCGGACAGATACGGTAGAAATAAGAGAAACGAGTGTCGATTGAACGGACGTGAAACCATAATGACTTAATCCCTTAAACGACCCAGTTGCGGGACCAGGACGATACAGGCGGTTTACTTGCGATGTAACGGTGAAATTTCACACACACACACACACACAAACCGTTCCCCTCAGAAGATCTTTCTTCTGGTTATAGAGACGACCGTTCCTCTCGAGCACTGCTTGATCGTTTTCTTCTGCTCGGTTTTTGCACGGCGTTCTCCACAGGAATATCACTCGCGTTACCGAATCACCTTCGATCCTCGAAGATCGCAAACGCGAGAATTTAAAGCGTATAATTCAGTTCCTCGAGAAGAATGAATAATGTAGTTTAGCTAGTTTAGAGAAATTATGTTCGAGAATGAAAAATGACGCTTGATTCGTCTGTGAAAAGAATTGACAAGTTATGGGTACACCATAAGTGAAATCGAATTCGTAATCTCGACGGAGGAATAAGAAACTCGCCTGGGAATATATACTTTGACATTTATATATGCCCGGTGCTCCGGTGAAAAGTTGGAAAATAGTCGCGAGAGACTCGTGGGAAAACACGATCCTCCTAGAGTGTAGCAGTCTAGGTAAACCATGTCACATTCCCCACGGCGAACAATTCTATCCGCGTCACGTTCATCACTGTTCCTCCCGTAACGTGGTTTTTTTTTCTTTCGCCGCACAAGTTCGAGCACACTTCACTCACGACTAACCTGTCGGATCGACGCGCGAAAATCC
>NW_017100268.1:3316472-3341181 GCF_001263275.1 Habropoda laboriosa | reverse complement strand
GAAACCTGGCTAGCTGGTGCAGAACCAGGAAGAACGAGTAGAGGAAGACGAAGCATGGAGAAGGTCGAAGACCGTGAATCGAGAAGGACGAGGATACCGGTGCCAGTAACCAGCCGAGAATCGCGAACAGAGAGAGACTATAGGAGGAAGAGAAAGATGGAAGGAGCAACGGAGGCGGATAATGGTAGAGAGCAGGTCTGACAGATGCACGGTAAAGAAGAAGAAGAGAGTAGTAGAAGTGCAAGAAGATGACTCACCGTTCTTCCTACCGGAGGTCTGCGTGACACGTATGCCAAGCGAGATTCCCGTGCATACGAGAATCGTCACGAGGACGAGGAGCGTTCCCGTGCAGCCAACGTATTGTCTCATTTCTTGGTAGATCGGTGAAAACTCTCTGGAATTAGATCTCCGACTTGTTGTTGGTGAGACCTGCTGAGGCAATGGCTCAGCGCCGACTGAGACGTTGTTTGTGGCCTCCGCTCTATCTCGACTGTCACTTCTCCTCTCGTCGGGTGTTCACACCGTTCGCCAGTTTATCCCCAAGGAAGCAGAAACTACCACCACGACGACGAGGACGACGAGAACGACGGACCCGCGTCTGCTCGCTCACGAATTCTCAGCTCCCGAAATCCCGCGGAAGGCACGCGTGTATCGGTCTTATCCGACTAGCCCGTGATCCAACGTGTGCTCTTGTACACCTATTTAAAACCTATCGCTCCACCTCGCGCTCCTTACTATTGGCTCCTGCCCCAATTCCTTGTCCAATGATACACTCTCGCGCGCGTTCACCTCCTTTTCAGATCGAGACGTACAGCGGGCCGCGTGGAGTGGTGGCAGAAAGTGTTCGGCTAGTAGGTGGTAGCAACCACGGTGGTAGGTGGTAATATTCTCCGGATGTTTGGAAGGCGCCGCGCGCTAATAACGAACGGTACGGGGCCTGGAAAAGTGACGTTCCAAGTTCCCCCCTCGCGAGGACTTTCCGTGCAACCACGCTCCGCTCGATGAAGGTGAAGGGGTTTTTAGGTGGGGCTCCTTTTGCCTCCTATACGCGCGAGATCGCCTCGCTAACTCTGGCTTTCTTGCGCGCGCCCTTCTACGCCGACCGTTCTACTACCGTCTGGAATCGGGCCTGTCTGACTACGATGATAGTGCCAGGCAGCACGTGGAGGGGCCAGATACCTTGTCTACGCTCGAGCTACGTTCTGCGATCCGTTTAGACACTTCCTCGCACCGACACATGTTACACGGTCCCGTGCTTATTCTTTTCGCGCGCTCCTTGTGTTCGCGCGTTTAATAAACACACGTTTCGACAGACGGTTAAACCCCATCGGTGAACCACCGTTGGCTAGAGACCACTTTCCAACCCACCTTGACAATGAGCAACGACCGCTCCCGACAACTTTTCCGAACCGTGATTTACCGTACCGTTTTCACACGAAATCACGGGCTTCGGGATCTTGCGTCCGGGACGTGGTTACCACCTTCGGACACCTGGCTGGTTCAATAGGTTTGTCCCCGATTACCGGCTAAGATATAGCTATAAATATCTGCGGACAGGTACTATTTATTGGTCGGTGAAAAATCATCGGATTAGAATGAACCGAGATAGACTAGAGAAAAGTACATAGGCTAGCATGTTTCGAAAGCGGTCGAATAACGCGACGGCCGGCCGAGATTTATTCAAGTGGTACGCATATTTACCTGTGCTCCCGGATCGGGTAAAAATATTCAACTTCGCGGCTAGTTCGCCGCTCTTCGATTTCTCCTTTCTACTTCATTTCTTTTTTTATATTCGCTTCTCTTAGAGCTGTTCGAAGAGAAAAAGGAACACACGGTGCTCGATCCGATTTAACGGCCGGTCGTCTTTAATTTTTAGAAACGCGAACGAACGAACAGGGGGAATCGAAAACACGCCTAGCGTTTCGCAGGTAAATCTTCTCTAACCGTGAATGGTATTTTTATCGCGTCGTCCGATGATGGAAGCGAGGAATGTCGAATCCGTTATTATATTAACGTTCTCCATCCACGTCATCGTTGTAACCGGTAGTTCCTACGGTCCTTTTCTTTTTTCCACGTGATTCTCTGTTCGACACGGCTGTCGGTTATCGTTAAATCCATGTAAATCCCTTTTAACGACTCGGAGGAATTAATTACAGCGAGCATTGAATCGTCAATGGGGAAGCAACAAAACTGACGTTTCGTTCGATGCATTTTGCCGTTTGCTGAAGTGAGCAATTGCATTTTCGTTTATAGAATCCATTCACTCGTTTCGTTCGATGCATTTTGCCGTTTGCTGAAGTGAGCAATTGCATTTTCGTTTATAGAATCCTCTCACTCTCTCTCTCTCTCTTAACGATCGAGTTAATTAAACTAGTTTTATTGAAGACCGTTTAGCTGCGACTTGCCATACAGAACGGACACACGGCACCTGTTACAGGGCAACGATCGCAGCGAAAGCTCGTAAAAGTGAGCAACGGGATTTGAACGTGACGAAAGGATTCGATACGTCAGAAGAACCACGACAGGGCTGTGCGTTCATCCTGGATCTACGATCGATCTCCGTTTGCTAAAAGAAAGAGAGAGAGAGAGAGTAATTAACGAATGATGCATATAGGAAGTGACATTTCGCGGCCTCCTGACGAAATCTAATCGACTGAGAACCTGTTTCTCACTTATCGAGAATCGATTACGAATCCTATCGTTCCGTGAAATTACCGGTCAATAAGTGCAAATGAAACGGACCGCTGGTGAACGATTCTGTTTCGACGTTTAACCGAGATTTTCTACCTCTCCAACGATCGACACGCGTGCCTTACGGTACAATTTCCACTAACTTCGTTATCTACACGTGTATCGTTCGAAAGTAAGCAAAAAGTACACAGAAAGAGAGTTCGATCGATACAGCAAGATCTTTCCGATTCGAGTGTACAGAAATCGTTACACCTGAGTATTTATTAACAGCTGAAATTTAGTTATTCTCCTACTTTCTCTGTCACGTTTCCGTTTAACATTCGCAATATTTACAATGTAAACATAGACGGAACAGACCTCGAGCACTTTCACAACAAGAGGCTAAAAAGAAGAAGGACAAGCGAGGTAGTAAAATGTCTATCAGTATCTACGCAACGTTTTTCTCCCACGAATCCGATAAAAAATGTCTCGAGCGAGGAGGAACAAGAGCGAAGGAGAAATAGCGGCTGTTAGACGAGAGGAGAGAATGGTCCACATGAAAGGAGCCATAAACTCGGCAAAGCGAAACAAAAGCAAGAGGAACGGATGGACAATTAGCGTTGCGGCAAGGAACGCCGGAAGCGTGGAAAATCGGGCCCGGCTATCCACAGCGCTTTTCTCTCTGAAATGGAAAGCAAGCCGGAGGAAAGCAGTTTGCGTAGAGACTAGGCGAAGCGTGCCAGTAGAAAAGTGATTTAGATCGGACACGCGACGCATTTCAACGCCGTCTTTAGAGATCCCGCCGCGCGTCGTGTCCGTACATCCTCTGTCTAACGATCCCAAACGAGACGATCGATTTCCACGGAAATCGAAAGGGAATTCGCTCTGGTAACGGTGTCGATGCCAATTGGCACCTGACACACTCGATGGAACAAAGCTGAAAATTCAGCTTCGTGCAGCGGTGGCTCGAGTGAACGGAACCGATCCACGCGACTGCCTTACGTCAGATAAACCCCGCCAACATTTCTCATTTCGTTTCCAACTCCCTTTCCCTTTTCCCGCCGTTTCTTCGCGACAACGTCCTCCGATGGATTTAATTATACATATTTCACGGGTTTAATTGGAGTGGTAAAATTAGAGGAGAAAAAAGAAACGTGGTTTAGAGAAAAAATATACAAATGTGCAGGTTTCTCGGTGATACCGGTTTTGTAGGTTTCGAATGATTTATAGGCGTACGACTGGTCCACATTTCGCCACTATTTCCGAATCGCAACTGGGTAAGGTTTACCGGTGAACGTTCTTTAATTTTGTTTCTGTCTCTTTACTTGCAATTCTCGCTAAGAAGGTTGCTGTGAAAATTTCGTTTCGTACTTTGAGCGTTTTTGATCACGCGAGGTGAAATAGAATTTGCCACCACGAGTGTACGCGCCCTGTGTTCAACCCACCTTTTCTCCCCGGCGAATTTCACGAAAAAAAGCCTCGTTGCTCCAGCTTTATCACCGCGACCACTTTTTGTCACCTGTGAAAGTCCGTCGTATTGTGAAATCATTTGTTCCGACGAATAAAAATCGGCTAATTGTTGAATCAGCGTGGCGATCGTGAAAGAAGAGAGGCATCGTCCTGTGAAATTTATTACCCGGCTACCGGGAGAGTGAAACGCCGCGGAATTTACACGATGCAGCTAAACGTGATTTGTAGAACGATAACAACGTAATATACGGGGTGAAAAGAAAGAGAGAGAGAGAGAGAGAAAACGACAAATTCGCGGATATATCTCGTTGCAAATTTCTTCTTTTTTTAATTGTACCGATGCACGTGAAACTCGCGATTCCGCCAGACGTCCGTTAACCTTGAACATGCTGCGCGAATCGGAAATACCATCGAGGCATGTTAATACAGTTACGAACTATGCAGAGAGCGCAAAATCCTTTCAGCTTTACGGGTGGAAACAAGCGGCGGATCTGTTCCCTTCCAGGAAAGTTTCTTGCATTAGGAAAAATGGCAAACCATGTTAAATCGTTCTCTATTCAAGCGTGTATCACCCGGTGTAAGAACAAGTGCCGAGCATTAATGTCGTAATTCTCAGGTGAGAACGTTGATTGACAGCTATATCCCGTAGCCGAAGAATTTATCCATTTTCCTTGTCGCGATGCATATAACACCGTCCCCCTCTCGTTTCATCGTCAACGTAGAAATTGCTCTATATTTAACAAACTTCTTGCCATGATTTGCCTCCAGAATTTTTCGATTGAAAGTAAATGTACCGTGGAACGATATAATTTTGTAAGATACCTTTCAACGTGTGCAAAGTGTCTATCTAATACACAGACACGCGTAATCTTAAGAATCGCTGGTATTGGTCATATCGCGGAATTGTAATGTGTAAAATTATGGTACGCCGAAGCTCGTTCGTGAAACTACGGTAATGGTTGACAACCAAGGACTGGCAAGGTACCGCACGTACGAATATTCGATTATTCTCGAGTAAAGTTCGCCGTTTCCAAGTTTTCAAGATTAATCACCCAGCATTCAACCGTGGTTTATACGGTTTCAAAGATCCTGCCGTTTGATTTATTCCTACGGACATAATATCGCCCTATTACGATCAGCCCGACTAGCGAAACATTCGTTCGAACCACGCGTGAAATGTACCACCAGCTCTCTTTCACGGATTAGATAATACGTGGGAAATATTGTGGAGGGATTTTAAGCTCGGTTTTCAATGCTACACACAGCAGCCTCTCTCGTTCAGGTCTCTTAAGTAAAAGCGTTCGAAAGCCACGCGTACGAACGGCCGATCTGTTCCTGGTACACCATATTGTGAATGTAGATCGTGACTACGTGCTATCGATCCTGGGGATCGTGGCTGGATAGAAGGTGCACGGACAATGACGTAACGAGCCGAACGATTGCAGAATAATGAGACCAGATTCTCGGTCGAAATGTAGCGCAACCGGATGAATGTTCCTGGCTGGCCATGTCTTCCGAGCGGCAGGCTTGCTCGAAATGAGAGAAAAAACGTTGCAACCGCACTTCCTGTACCGCCTGGTCTCTCCAAGCCTCGATCGAATTATCCTCAAATCGATGCGCATTCTCCTGAGGCGTATACATGCATTCCATTTTCTTGCATTTATGTTCGATCCTGTGTTAACTTAGAGTGACACGAATTTTTCTCGTAGTTTCGTTCAAGTCTTTATCGATCGTTTAGTTACTCTCTGAGTGATCAGTCGTTCCGTTTGAGGGAAATTTGGGGGTTTCATGAACGAGAGGAATTCAAAGCGAAATTAAGTAAAAATAGCCAGTTCAATTTTAGGATATTTAAATTTAAAATATCTGTCAAAAGGTATAAATTTCAAATTCTAAATTTCAATTTAGAATATTTTGCAAATTTATCGTTAGAGTATTTAGACGTTTGAAAAATATATTTTTACCATCTTTCAGGCTTTCTTTAGACAATTTCAGAATTATTTTTGCAATGTTGAACGGTAGTTTCTTTCACCTTATTTATTTTATTCTACAATTTCTCAAGTCTCCCTCAAATTTCTCTAGAATCCTACAAGTTTCCAGCGAACAGAACACTTCTATCAAACAATAAACATTTATAGACGTTTTCGCGGCACAGGAACAGAAATAAAGTAAGAGGAAACTCTCTAATCTATAAAGTTAAATACCATTCCGATCAACAAGCATTCGATCTAATTATCAATTTGCCACAAGTTCCTTCGCTTTCTTCGAAACCTGACACATTTCCTGATCCGCCCAGTAAAAAGTAACACGAGCCCCCTATCTACTCCGCGTATTTTCTCTATTCATTGAAGGAAAACTGTTTTGCTACTTTTCACACCTGGACTATTTTTGCTAAAACGGGTAAAAGACCTTATCGAACCAGATTTAGGGGAATGAGAAACCGATCGAACGTGTGCAGCATGACTATAATTAACATTCTTATTGGAATGGCGGTCTAAGAGACACGTGTGATTATGTAAATGACCGGAAGATGAAGCACGCTGTTGGTGGCTCGAGAGTACCGCTCGTTTCCGGTAGCGCGGGCAATTCAACGTCCACGGAACACGCCAATTGCGGAACGTTTCTGTGAGTTAACAGTTCCAATTACACTGTGTCGAACTGTATCATTGGGTAAAACGCGGTGAATGGTAAAAATAGCAATGAAAGGGGACCGGTTTGATCGAGAATCATGTGACGTTCTGCTTTCAATTTCACACTTCCACAATACCGATCGGCCGACGACGCATGAAAAACGCTTTCTTCCAAGGTGTTTTCCGTTGTGTGTTCAACAAAAAAAAAAAAAAAACACGCCTCTGAACGTTCGCGTGAGGGAACAACGTTTGTTTGTTCCTTTGTGATTGGATGAGATTGCAACTGCACTCGCCGAGGAAAATGGCTCGCATCTTTTCCGCGGAGAAAATTGAAAGGTGAACGCTTGGTTCGTTATGGAGAGGTAAATGGATTTTCTAGGTTCAAATATGCTAGCATCAAATATGCAAACTAGCGGAAGTAAAATATTTTTGAGACTAGTTTTTAAACGTCAAAACAGTCGGGTGAAGCAACAGGTGGCGAAAATGCAAGTTGATGAAAAAGTTGAATTTTAGATCGATTTGCAAATCGACAGAGACGCCGAAGTCTGATCGATAAGAAGTAAGGATCTCGTTAAACATGAAACCAAGAGAAGTCCAATTTTTTTGAAATTTTTTTGAATGTTTTGAAATTCTTTCGAAATGTCAACAAACTTAAGTGAAGCAACAGGTGGCCGAAACACAAGACGGCGAAGAAAGTAAGTTTTACATCGATTTGCAAATCGACAGAGATACTAAAGTCGAAAGGATCGAAAGTCGATTAGGCTTATAAGGATCACTGGATGGTTGTTAGTGCGTCATCACGTGGCATTTTGTCGACGAACCATGCTATAGCAAATTGAACGCTCGTGAACGCTATGACCTCAGGTTACAATAGTTGTTTCTCTCGGTTATATTTCGAATAATACGATCCAGCTCCACTGTCTCGGATCTTGTAAGATAGATTCCCCTCGGCTGACAATAGCTCTCGATTCATTCATGGTCGAAGACAGGTAAGGTGATAGGTCACTAGAACTCGGACACAGTTGCATAACTCGTTCGTTAGCCGATTGGCCAACCTGTACGATCGTTTTTCGAATGTCACGAAACCTGAGTGTATACTACATCGTTCATCGATAACTATTCCAAATATCCATGCAAACGACAAATAATCAAAACGTGTGTACACAAATTACGACAGTACAAATAAAATCCCACACCTGTAAAAAAAATCTCTCGAAAAAAAGTTGTTCTCTTCTCGGTGCAAAAAGATTCAGGGGAGAAAAGATTTGACGGAAACACCAGCGTTTCTATTCTACGCCTATTCGTTATGTTAATGATCGAGCATAAAATTGATAGCGTACACGTGAAATGGCAAATGGTAGGTGTTACGCCTTCGTTGGAATTATCATTTGTAACAGGAACTTGGCTACAATTAAGACGATTAAATAGCGCAAAATGGTAATTGTAATTAGACGGATTGTGCAAAGTTAATTGACCACCGGCGCAGCAGCACGAGAAACAGCGGTAAGGAATAGAATCGCAATGAGTAATGCGCTTCTTGTATAGGTTACGTGATTTTTCACGTCAAATCGAACCCTCGAGCGCTGATAATATATGTATACGAAACAGGTGTATCTTTGAACGTACCGCACACAGCGGTGTATTTTCGGCTCTAAATTTTAACGAATTAACGAACCGATGGTTGCACGTTCGACTCGCACCAGACGATCTTATTATCTCATTAATAAAATTCAATTACTCGGCCGAGTAAATTATTTTACTTCGATTGCACCGCGAGGGGGATTTTATTCAGCCTGTTACGCAACATCAGCCTGGTTCGTTGCCCAATTAGAACGAAATCTAAAATGACTAGAACACGAGATGTCGCATCATTAAGGTCGCAAGAAATTCAATTGCCAACTTCCTCGAAAGTGATCTGAACTACCTCGTTACGCGGTTGCTTCGAAATTTTAATTGAATATCGACGTTGCACTAATCTCGTCGCAAAGTGTTATCGAGCTGATATCTTCGACAACATCGAGATTCTTCGCGGAAGAAACAATGAATCAAGCTCTTGCGCAATTGTTACTTGCGTGAAATAGATAAGTAAATTGATATTTGCCAGGAATCATTTGGAAGGGAGAATTAGCGATGAAATCGTGTCTATGATTTTAATGAAAAATATTTTTTTAATAAAATTCCGTATACTTCTACGTTACTATAACAGTTAATTGCAATTATAGAAAATTGCGGCAGCCCACTTGTTACGATATTTATAAAAATAATTTAGAAGAGAAGAATTGTGAATAAAATCGTCTATATATCCCCTAATTTTGCTCCTAAAAATTTAGTATACGCATACCACGCACAGGGTGCGTTTAAAGAATTAGTTTAAAAATAATAGCAGGATCGTGCAATAACAAATTTCTTTGCAATCACACTCCAATATTTCTTCTCAGCGTCTGCAGAGAAGAAACTCAGGTAACTAGGCCAATGCACGGTGATACGATGAGAAAACGTGCCGACTAAAATTTCGTTCAGTGGCTATTATTTCTCATTGTACTTTTCTTCGGTGTACTTCTTTCTTCTTTCCGATTGCACCGCGATCCCGTGGGAAATCAGCCGCGATAGACGAGCTTGTTCGATCGGCGACGGTACAATCAGTGTCGAATATCTATCGGTGGGGACACTCGATCGATTTATAAACTCGTCTCACGTTCGCGGAAAGATCGTGCGCGTTTATGTAAAAATTTCTAGTCCAATTCCGCGATTTCTGATTTCCGCCGCCGACAGCCGGCGCGCACAACCCCGCTAATAATCGCATAATACGTCGGAATATTTCACAACGAGGGCCGATCGTTACGTCGAGAAATCCATTTGAATCGGCAAACGGAACAGACAGCCGTCCAAAGTGAAATCTGTAAAAAAGTCATAACTCGCGGAATGCGCTCCGCTGCAGCATACATTTTATCCAACGTAAACTTTTCTTTTTCCGTTTCGCCCGCGTTTCTTTTCGCCCCGTGAGAAACCGTATCGAAGGTAAAACGCACGGACGACGAGTTTCGTACACGCTCCTTCCTACGGAGTTCTCAAGTTTTTCTACTTCACTGTGAATAATGAATATGATACGACGTCGTTGTTAACGTCGTAGATACTGGTTCTCCGATAAAGACGAGAACTTTACGCTGTTTGCATGAATTTACAAACTGAAAGACGAACGTTACGGACAGATCTGATTCTCTTTTACCTTTCCTTTCGACGAGAAGAATTCGCATAAGGATCGAAGATAAACGTTGAAACGTAAAATAGGGTGTAAGAGGGAACTATCGTTGAATAATGTACCATTTTTGTACCATTTAACGAAGAATATTAAACAGCAATGGTGCTTTCCAGCGTGGAACAATTTCACTAATTTTCAAACGTGTCTGCAAATGACTTCTTATTGAAGAGAATTAATCATCTGGATATCGCAAACTTTGGGGATTCAAGATTGAAGTGGACAGTCAACTTCGTGTCAAGTCAACAGTCATGTATCGACTGTTATGCCACAGGAGACATTGAAATTTTTGATACGTCGAGGTGAACACAATGATCCAGAAGAAAAAGGGACTCGTGAAAGAATTCACCGAGAAATCACACAGCACTTTCGTTTTTCCTGTGATCTGCATGTGAGACGGCAAATAGGTAAAGGCAAACTTGTTTATCTAATAGCGATCTCAGACTTGTTTTAATTAAAAATCAACCTGGCTGCAAGTTTAACACGCATGGATGCTTGCACGGATACCGAAAGCCGCTTTTTCGTCGCCGACTGTTTAGCCACCTCTATCAGTTGACATTTCAGGCGATCTTTCGCAACTAACAATAATGTCCGGCCAGCGAAACGATCTGAATACGTAAAAATGACGGAAGGTTGACCACGACTACTTCTTTTTGCTATCTCGATCGTTTTTTCCACCATAATTTTACGGTATAACGTCTACTCCGACTGGTGATAAACATTACTCGATAAATATTCCCACGTATGCCCTTACGCTATCACAACTCTACATTTTTCAACACACACACACGTATCCCTGTTATTTCTATCATTCTACCGGCAAGAAGGTTAGATTAGAAATTTAACGACCGCCTAATTGCCATTTCTTCCATATATCCGAGCCTAAATACCACCGCATTAAATTAGCAATCGATATTAAGATAATTTCCTATCGGTACGTTCCTGGAAAATAAATCAATTGCATCATATCTTGGCGATAAAACGCGTAACACTCGCGTGCATATCGTACGTAATACCTGTAACTGGTTATACAAAATCGGAACTACCTTGAAATGAAATCGACGAATATCAGTTAAGCTCGTTGACCGGAGGGCCTGAAATGTTCAGAGTAATTAAAAGTAAAATGAATATGGTCGACTAAAAGTCCCGAATTGAAAAAATAATAATAAGAGTAAAGCACGATAAGCATAATGCAGTACCATGGTTAGAATAACGAAAATTTTCTTCCGGCTCCCTGAGCAAAATATGTAAATCTGGAGTGACAGTGAACGTGTTAAGCATGTTGAACAAGTGGTGAAAAGTATCTGTCTCATTTTACACAAATTAACATGTTTGCCACCCTTTCGTCGCGATATCTTTCACGCGAATAAGAGTTTCTTAACGCCGGAGCAGTGTGTCTTTTCTCTTTCCTTTTTGCACTCGTTTTAATAGCCAGAAAGCGCGTGATGGTTGTGCGAGAGATGTTCATCTAGACTTTTAACCGAGGAAAACTTTCGAGAACGAGTCGGGCAATTGGGCAACGAACCGCCTCTAATTGGGGCTGGCACACGCGGTAAAAAGAAGCGGCAAGGTGAGGCTAAACGAATCGCGCCCTGTTTCCCTTCATCCTGCTTTCCATCGCTTTTCCACGAAATTAACCCCACGTCGAACCCTTCCCTCGGCAACCGTTCCACGGGGGAAAGCCACGGGTGTAAACAAAAGAAATTTTCCTCGCGAACGTAATCACATTATTCTTAATAGCTCCGCTCACGGCTCGTTTGCCTGCGCTCATCGTCCTTTTTGCTGGGAATGTTGCAAGGTGAGGTGCCGGTCCGAGCACTCGAGGTGTTCGACTGCTTTAAATTCAACCGGAGCGAGAATTAATTGCAAATATTTCTGTTACGTTTTTCTTTTTTTTCTTTCCTTCTTCGCGTACAGCCACAACGCCACCTTTCGTAATTTATTAGGCATCACTGTTGATCCACTGGTTTTCGAATATTATATAAACCTTAAAACAATAGCTGTTCCTAGCGAATTTATGAAAACGTTCATTTTGAAAGATCGAGTATTTTCGTTTGAAAGCAATTTTTTTAAATAATAGCGTAACATTGCTATCTTTTGTAATCTACGTGTATTAGGTATTACTTTTCTTCTACTTGTTTTCAACCATTACGTAAACTTTCGTAAAGAATAATTTTTCGTATCGAATTTCGCGAATTAGAGTTTGAAATAGTTTTCTTTAATTTATTAACGTTACCGTTTCCCTCAGTTTATCGAAACGTTAATATTGATACAATACCGAAGCGTTGAAATTTTCGTTCGAAAGCATTTCCCCGACGTTATTTCTCTCAGTTTATTAAAACGTTCTTTCACCGTATCTCTGCGATTTAATATCGAAATAACGATACCTTGGACGGTATCGATAATTTTATCGGAACTTCGTCGGGTGATATTTCATTTGAATACAAATTCGTATCGATTCTTTTGTCAATTCTGTTTCCGTAACACCAATTACACCTTATACAAGCTCCAATTAATGATGATCGTTGTACACGCAGGGAAACAGTTTAACGACTACGTCCAAGCCACCGAAATACCGTGGACGTTTTAATTGCCACTGCTCGTCGATGTTACTCGTTACACGTTTCTTGGCAAAAATTCCTTGCACATTCGATGAATAACAAGTCGCCCGGTAAATAACACGTATCGTCAATGGGAAATGCGTTGCGAAACGCTGTCAGGTTAGAAAAGTTGTCGTTCTAACGGAGCTTGTTCAATTGGCGTAATAAAGTCGGTGCGCCACGCGATACACGACATTCTCCCGATTCGATTACACGAAACATTCTTCGATTCAGAAGAAGCAACTTTTTTTCATACTCTGTCGGGACACTTTTACACGCTAAACAGGGTAAAACGTTATTTTTCACGGTGTCGACACACTTGGCGACACGATACAGGTACACCGAGGAGAGAAACTATGGCGCCGCTGCAATTTTCAAGAATTTTCTTTTTTAAATATTAATAAAGACGTGAAGGAGGATTGTAAAATTGTATATAATGGAAAAAAGGCGGAAAGAAAATTTATTTAAAATTAAATATAATTTTGGAAATGACGTGGTGCAAATGATTACTCGCGAAGTTGTTTAACAAAAATATATTTATTCAACCGATAATACTTGAACTAATTTTAAATGTAAGGCAATACGATGCGCGTAGAAAGAAGGTCCACGACCAAAAGGCCTGGTGACTTTTGCGGGGCTCCCTTAAGTAGCCCCTTTTCCCTGGGAAAGTCCCAGGAAATGGGGGCGCGGGCCTGCATTGCCGAGGCAATACTCTTGTCCTCGAGGACGATGAAACTCGGAGATGTTTGCGTTTCTCCTCGAGGGCCAAGAGTCGCCAGGCCTAAGTACGTAGGCCTCCCGTGGCGGTAGCCACATAATAATAAAGGAAATACTTAATTCACGCACATTTATAGCGCTAATGTCGTAAAACTATTCAATTATAATTAAGAGATTAAAATACAGAAATTTAATTTATGCAATGAGTTTTACAGTGGAAAACCATAAAATGTATTAAGCATGAATGTAGCGCTATAGTTGTGTACTGATTCTGAAATGCTTTTCGATTTCATCTCGGTATACTGAAAAATTCAACGATCTTCAACTGAACTTCAATATTTACAATTGGACGAGTCCTCGTCGCGAGATTCAAGAGTAACACATTTTCAAGACACCATATTAGCCTATAGAATACAGTATATTGTGATTGCTAATAAAATACAAAATATTATAACAAAATACATAATAAAATAGAAATAAAATAAATAGCAAAATACAAAAAATTATTTTGCAATGCTCCTTCAAATGACAATTTCAAAAGTCTCAAAAATGTCAGTGGTGTTATATATAGTTATGTTACAGTTCGTCGAAATACGAGGGAAGGAAGAAGAAATAAAAAAAAAAGTTGAAATTGTTAAGCGAGTTTCTGGTCTACTAGCACTCCATCGGTGTGTTCCTGCTTGTTAATTCGTATCTACATTGAAATGCGCGAAATAAGCATACAATTATCTGTTCGGTGGCTATTGTTTTCAACGGTAGAGTAATTTCCCGTAATTTTATCGAAATTCATAAATCTGACTAGCGAGCACCGGTAACTTTTCGCCGTTATTTACACGATAGAATATTAATGCTGAGAAATAGAAACTCCTTGAATATCCAAATCTGTTTTTCTCCCCTTCGAAAGTTTTCTACGCGGAAATTTCACTAGACTTGTTTTCTCAAATCTATACACCAGATAAGAATCACTTTCCTTCAACGAATTACACATACGTTCGTTACGCGTGCCGATTTTTTTCTATCGAAATCATATTTTAACTTCTACACCTTTGTGTATATAAACGTGACAGAATGATTGCTTAGAATTTGCAAGTGTTACGTGCCAAATAAAAGTTGAGAGCACTACTTTGCTATTTTCCTGTTTTTCTTGAGTAGATTTATACAAGTGTGATGTAAGACTGACATTGAAATCTTTGAGTGAATTGGACAAAGATATAAAAGAATGCCCAAAATCTAAAATAGATCTGCAGAAATATTTATAAGAAGCTTGAAACAATTGGAAAACTGTAATAATTGTGCGTGAGGCACTCATACAGAAGAAAAGAGGATTCTTTTACCGAAAAACACTTTCCTAAATTTGTATTATTTTTTTAGAAAAATAAGTACAAAATAATGATAATTTAATTACACTGTGTAACCTATAATATTAATTATATAAATCTAATTATACCATAGCAGAATAATATTTGCAATAAAAATAATAGAAAAACCTATTTAAAATAAACGTACTGCACATATTGATCGATCAACGCTTGTTACACGTTACGTTACATGTTCCGGTAACAGAGCAATTCGTAACGAAAATAATAAAGAGTGCCAATTGAACGGACCGTATCGAAGAGGGAAAAAATTATGCGTTTAAATGGCGATCGATGCGTTCCTGCAACGCGTTAATCACGCCGCGAGGCGCGAAATTTCGGTTGAAACGAAAGTACTCGCTGGCATGCGATCTTTCCAATTCTCAATTGGTATTCACTGTGAACGTGAAACAATAATCGAAGCTGTGTGCCTCGCGGCAGAGAAAAATCTCGTTTGTCACAACCATCTGCAAATTCTCCTTCGCTCCTGCTTATGCGTCGTTCGTTTAATTGGGCCTAACTTCGATAAACCCGGGAGAACGTAAAATCTTACACCGATGAAATGCGTGAAATCGTTCGTTCTATGATCAATTAAAATTCCACCGAGGATTAATCAACTTATCTTATCTGCAATAATTAAGTGAACGCGTGTAATCCTTGTCGATTGCATGAAGATCGCACTTCTAGCGTTTAGTAATACACAGCGTAATACAGAAATATGGAAACGAGAATAAACTATGATAAATCCCTGAACTTCCAATCGAATGTTTCTGTTTCTCTCGAGTTTTAGTTAAACGACGCATAGGAATGCACATTAAACAACTGCCGTTTCGAAAGAATTGAATTACGGGTGAAAAAAGAGTCGTATGGTAGATCTTTCATTTTCTAAATTATTCAAAATTGGCGAGCATACAGTTGGAACAGATAAACAATAGCAAAAAGTTGAATACTTTCTCTCGTTACTAAGTTAATTGCAAGGTCTAGAATCGTGTATAAAAGGGGTGCACGCGAGCGATAACGACGTTCTTGCTCTCGACGAGCATCAATCTCGTCTAATTGTAATTAATGTACCGAATTCTGTATACACATCTGAACTTAATCATTAATATTCATTTGACACACGAAATTCATTCGTAATATAAAATGACAAACATCATTTATCATTGACACACACACACTACCTATCTCCTCTCGTCTTTATTACACTTGTAGTAGGATTTTATGGAATGCACGGATATTCTTTGGTATCTGGGAAAAAACACACAAAAGTTTATTTATCTTTCGTCGATACATGTTAAATGTTTGGTATAGAATAATTTCGGCCTTGTAGTAGGATTTTATGGAATGCACGGATATTCTTTGGTATCTGGGAAAAAACACACAAAAATTTATTTATCTTTCGTCGATACATGTTAAATGTTTGGTATAGAATAATTTCGAACAAATCAATGCAATGTTCGAGCTGTTGCTTTAGGCTTTCGGGCGTCCGGCTTTAAGCAGCCGTACTCTCCCGTTACAATATTAACCAAACGGATAAAACGATTTAAAACGATTTAAAACGATTTAAAACAATTACCTGTACTCTACTCTCTGGAAGGCGTCCGACGGATAGTCCAGCCGTTCCTTCCATTCCAAGAGCGACCCAGGTATAGCTCTCGTATGATCGGAGAGTCCACCCGCACTTCTCCTGGTAGGCGACCGGCGGATAGTCCGGCCGTTCTCTCCATACCACCAGAAGTACTAAGCAATCCTCTCCGAGCTTCCTCAGGCGTCCGGGTAACCTCCCTGTACTCTCCTCTCTAAGAGGCGACCGGCGGGTAGTCCAACCGTTCTCTCCATACCACCAGAAGTGCTAAGCAATCCTCTCCGAGCTTCCTCAGGCGTCCGGGTAACCTCCCTGTACTCTCCTCTCTCAGAGGTGACCGGCGGATAGTCCAGTCGTTCTCTCCTCCAGAGAGTGACCCAGGTGCCAGTCCCCGTACTCTCCTGTGCTGTAAGGGCGTCCGAAAGCTAGGCTTCGTACTCTTCCACTCTGAAGGCCGACCTCTCTCCCAGCAGACTACAGCAAGACTGCTTGGCTGCGTCCGCGGCCGTGGTATTTATATCTGAGCACTGCTAATGAAGCGCGGCTTATCAACAAGACGCGTCGCTAAGTGTTTTCCCGCGCGAAACCGCGAGACTCCCGCGTAAAACCGCGAGTCTCCCGCGTAAAATCACGAGTCTCCCGCGTAAAATCGCGAGTCTCCCGCGGATCGCAAGCTAGTTTCTTCTAGAAGCTTCTATCGCTTCTCGATTATTTGATTGACGACGAGGATAGAGAGTCGTCCCTCTCACTTGCTCTCGCGGAATGGAAATTTTTTGTCGCTGTCTTCGTTGATGGTTGTTACACACTTAATTAAGTTTTTATTACGTTTCACATCGAAGATATGTAATTGTTTCTCGCAAAACTCACGGTTAAACGCCTTCGTCCCGTCGAATTCGCAGGAAAGTTTCTCTCGAAAGGGTCACCCACGATGCACAGGGTTCACACATGCACACGCGTGTCGCAAATAAGTATTGCATCTCAGTTTCCTGGCGGTTCTAATCGGCTCACCGTGATGCAAGAACGCGGCAATCCTTCGAGTCCTTACAAGGCGAAGAACATTTCACGCGGCGCACATCGGGAATAACGAGAGGCCGATGGCGAACGAAGAGCGACGACCGACTACGAGACGTTCGTTCGTCCTCGATGGCAAAACAAAACATTTCCGATGAAATATTCCAGGCACCGCGAACGAGGGGTCTTCGACCGGAAACATAACATTGGCTCTGCGGAAGGTGAAACTGGCGAGGTTATCGCTCAAACGTTCGTTTCCTTCGACGTACACAGTGAAGAACAGTTAACGTTTGTGCGTCCCAGTGAACAGTTTCGCGTCGCTCGAAGAGTGTTTCTTCAGGATTCAGTGCGCGAGAGGAAGAATAAATTTATCAATCTTGGTCTTCGAGGATAGGCCAGTCATTTAGACTTAGCAAATCTCTAGTTTAACCCTCTGGAATTGTAACTAGCGAGAAGAAAAATTAGATATAAGAAATATAAGTCTAAGAAATAATTATTACGAAGAAATATGAATATAGAAAATATTATACAAAATAATAGAAAAATATAGCGAAATGGTGTGGAATTACAGATAATTGGACATTTAATTTGCAAAACACAAAGGGTTGAGATCTGTTATATTTGAATGCATCCACAATGAAACGACATTATTTGTCGTCCCATTGGCCGGTCATTAAGAATACATGGTAAAATTACAAACGTCAAGGGAACTCGTTTGTCAATGTCACGAAATCATCGTGAAACGATTTTTTGCGCTTTCACTGACTTGGTAGCTTCGGATAGTTAACTTCCCACCCCACTTTCTTCGCAAAAAACAATGCCTCGTTCGTAGTATTTCAAATCAGTGCAAAACGATCCTTTAATGTACTCGTTAATTCACACTTTTGGCGGCAAGTTTGAAGAAGAAGAAGAAAAAGAACCGTGTTTTCTTTTCGCGCAAAAAAATCAGCGAGTTACAACGTTTCTCCGTGATCGTTTTATGAACTAACCGCAGCACAGCGTATGAATCAATATTTGTCATTAAACATTCCGACACGTAGAAAGTCCGGCGTAACGATGCATCATAAGTTCGCCATTAAATTTATGGCGTACCATAAATTTCACGAATATTTATATAACCGCGACTATCGAAGCGGCGTGCAACCAAGGTATTTAAACCATGACGATTGCACGTGATGTGTTAGGGAAGAAGAAGAAGAAGAAAAGATGAAGTTTGCATTAGCTTAGTCGTTGGTTCTTTTGTCGAAACAGTGACATTGCATAATTTGGCAAAACGAAGAAGAAACGCGACGGAGAAACGTGCTTTCACTGCCTCCTAATGTAATTACCATCGTTCAGACGACATTATGAATATTTATGCCGATTATCATTCTACACCGAAGTGCCTTATCGTTCGGCCGTTTCCTTTCAGATATTTCACCGTTTAATGTCGATCGTTAAACCAATTTTTCCGGACAAACTTTTATGGAAATTTATTCAGTTTTTTCTGCGTTCGAACCACCGTCGTTCATTAAACACCGCATAATCGCGCTAGATTATTATCGATAGGTTCGTAATTAGCACTTTGACCGAAACGAGTCGCATGGAAGACGAATGCGTATCAGGATCACGCGTAAAACTGTCCAATCCAGGCCTACGATTAACCAGGTCCACGGAGATAGTCGTAGAAAGTAGATCGTCGAGGTGGTGCTATTAAAATTTTACAACTTCCTAGCCTGAAACGCCGAATCTACCTCTGTGAATATCAAATTTATAGTCTCTCACGTCGACGGTTTTCACCGATAGTTTGCTCTCGCCCTCCGGACTAGATCGTAAATACCATAAATCAAGTTATCCTTTTTTTTCTTCTTACAAATATCCGCGTAAACGAACGGCAGAGTGGAACTTTGCTGGAAAGCGAACGGGAGAAAATGATCGAAAGGGGACACTTCCTGTAGGAAGTTTCGTCGATTCGATTTGAAAACAAACAAACGAGAAAAACAACTAAAAGGGAAAAGGTGAGAGAGAGAGAGAGAAAAGTATTGGTATACCGGACTTTGCGAACGTTCGAGCGCAACAAATCGATTTGGTTCGAACGGGAATTAAGTTTCCCCCTTGATTGACGCGGCAAGGGTTACCGAATGAAAAATCGGCACGAACGATCATTAATTACGATTTATGATACGACGGCAGCGAAATGCGTTTAGGATTCTAGCGACTTATACAGAGTTTTCGGCCTCGATTTTCATCGTTTCGTGCTCCGGCGATCGGTTCGTTTCGTTTCGTCGAAACTACTTACTTGGATATCAATCAACGAACGGCCGCCGGCCATCTTCTAACGCACAAGGTAAGCGTAATAAAGTTTTGCACAGGTCAACTTGCTTCGTTTCCTTTCCCGTTCGCGATAAATCACTCATTTTCTCGAATTCCTGTGCGCCGTCCCAATGTTGATTGGGACCGAAGCTGCTCTCGAAGGCAAGTCGATTGCTATAAGGCTGCTGTGGTGCCGCGGATCGCATTCTGCGTTGTTCCACAGTCGTCGGAATCGTCCACCGCGGTTCCCTTAATTGAGCAATTAAACAAATATTCGATATGTTTCGGGTTCGAACGTACGAGAGTATCGCATTGATTGCTCGCCGTAGATGTTAATTTAACTCGGCTAGTTGCTTTGCGCCAATTTCGAGGGATATATATTTCTAAATCGTAGTGTTCTGGTTTCTTTCGTTATTCCTGCTATTTTATTCGCGTTGTACGTGGTTTTTTGGCAACAGTTTTTTCATCGTTCGGTACTGGTGACAGTTTGTTTACACTGGAACTCTGTCGACACAAGTTATTCAGCTTGAGGGTTCTTTTGTAAACATCTAGCGGGGTGGAGAACTATTTTTAATTTTTTCTGAGGTGTCTCTATCGTTGTTACAAGTAGAGAGTTTTTGGGAACTTAATTAGACGAAGAAGAAAAGAAAGAGATATTAGAAACTGTGAGAAATATAAAATTGAAGTCCAAAGCGGTGGTCAATACTGATCATTAAAGATTCTTTGACTAATGTCCAGAAAACTAAGAATTTTGTCAAACAGCCTTAAGCTAATGCCTAGAAAAATGAACAGTATTGAACACTATTGACCATGAATTGAAATCTAGAACAGTGGTCAATACTGGTCAGTACTGCTCCTTAAAGATTCTTAAACTAATGTCCAGAGAAATTATCAATATCGAACACTACTGACCATTAATCACGATTAGCCATTGAGATTACCTTGAAAATCCCAGAAAATTCCCCTTTGCAAATTTTTCCATTAACTATACACATCTGAAGATTACCAAGTACAAGTTCTACACGATCTTCCAGCGTTCTACATTAAGAAACACACTAACTCAATGAATATCTAACCCCAGCATTCATAACATCTACAAAACTATCACATATGAAGGAATAAAAAAACCGCAGCATCAATTAGCAAGCGTCAAAGGACTCGCGTGCAGACTCTGAATGACGGAGAAACCGTGGTTCATTCTAAGCGCGTCCGATTTTCTCCAGGAATCCGGTAAATAAAAAAACACAACATAATAATAAACGAAATCCAGGTCGATTGCCACATTGTTGCCGAGGCCAGACAATATGTTCTACGCGTCGCGATTTCAATGAGTTTTTAATTAGGCCCCCCTTGTCCCCTCGAGCGCGTTAAAGCCCGGGCGATTCCTCGCGATCCATCCCCTCTTAATTAGCGTAACCACCGTGTACAAAGCGTGTAAGGTAAACCATTACTCGAACGCTTTGACTTCCCAGGATTCTATGCATAACATCGCGTCTGTGGGAAACGCGTTCGCTTCTCCGGTTACTTTCTGCAAAAAAGGAAAATTCGCAACTGCGTCACGTATTCCGCCGGTGAATAAATTGTCAGCGGAGAGAAGTCGTAAAATACCACCCATCCGTTTGTTACATATTTACAGAAAGGAAAAGTCGGTGGTATCTTCTCGTGTTCCGCGAATAGCGAAGCTTAATGGAAGACAAATAGCACGGAGAAGAGCGGAACGTCGTCGCGGCGAACGGCTATGCTGTGTATCTAATCGGTTGGAATCTCTCTGACTAAATGTATCTCGTTTCACCTCATCGAGGATTGCGTGCGTTTGATTCGACTGCACCACGAGAGAATTCTCACGAATTGTACGCAAAATATGTACAAACATCTGATTCGTCTGTTCTATCCGTATCTATCGGTGTTCATTCGTAATTGTCCAGAGATCTTTACATCCTTTACATCGCTGAATAGAGATTTTCGAATGTGTATTTGAAAATTCGTGATTTCGTCTCTGTAACCGGTGAGTGATGTTTCAAATAAGAGACGGGTTGAAACGCGATCGAATGCAAATTGTAGATACGCACGTAAGATCGAACGTTTCCGCGAATATTTCTCATCGATCAAGTAAGCCAGTTTTATTTGCAATCTTTTCTAAGTGGTCGTTATTTCTCGAGTTCGAAATCGTTGAAGTGGGTAAACGAACGGAATAAAACGCGGCTGGTATTCGAACGATGACAAGATGAAATGCAGGAGAGACATATATCAGAAGGCGGTAGCGTGCTTGATATATTTTCATTGATATAAATCAGGTGGATTTAAAGGGAGAACATGATTACACCGATATTGTACGCGTTACGGCGAGATTGCCCGGAGTGACGTAACGCTAAACAAGACTGGTCGATTGGTTTTTAGCGACGTTCGACTAATTTGTAAGCGCCTAATTATAAATAGAACCTTCACTTTCACCCTTCCTCACGTTCTGACCTTTTCATTTATCTTCGCGGGACGGGTGGTTCCGCTCCACATGCGTGCAGGTGGAGCAAAAATCCGCATAGTTGAGTGATTGTACAGGACGTTCCATTTGCACGGCGTGGAAAGTGATATTCAACCGACTGTTGCGTTTATTTGCATGCTCGTAATAATTGAACATTTATTTCTTCTTATTTGCTCGTTTGTATCCACGGGTAGTTGTTCATTTGTATGAAAAATAATATAGACAGAGGGTAATTAGAAATGAAGAGAAATGAATTTGAATCAGGTATGGTAAAAGAATTGATGGTTGGTAAAGCGATTCAACCACCTGTTGCGTTTGTTTACATTCCCGTAATAATCGAATGTTTATAGTTACCGTTTATAGTTACCACAATAATGGTAATAGTTAAAGTAGAGCGTATCAGTGTAGAGAATATTCAGCAAAGAAAATTAATTTTTCCATATATAAAGTAAAAGAAACCGCCTTTCACTTTTTTAAACGAATTCGTATAATAATACTGAACATTGCACAAGAGATAGAAGGAAATATAAAGCAATTTTTACATAGCATTCCGCTCGCTGCTAAAACGGATCGTAGTCATGCAAAACCCGCTTAATTTCCGGGAAGTCATTCCCTTCGTATTGGCCCACCAGCGAATGCAACAAGCTTGCACAAGAGCTTAATATCCCCTGGAAGCGGATCGAACCGCTTTTTACGTATCATTCTATCGTTTTAATGCATGGGTAAACAGATTAAACAGGCAACCTGTGTAATACTCCGTGCGTCATTGAGCCTTTCTTTCCAAACTAGAGAATATATCAAACGTCTCGAAAAATGACACCTGCAATACGTTGATCGTACTTTTCGTCTCGAAATTGCGCACGATAATCGAGTAACAGGCAACCCTAATCTGCCTATTCATTATAGATCTACTTTTCAACCGGTGTGCCAGAACACAAATTTTTTATTACAACTTAGAAAGGTTAAGAAAGTCACGGGTTCATATTTTCAAAAATGTATACTTTTTTTTAGATTAGCGAAAAAATGTAATATATTTTTTGGTATATCGTAGAATTTTAGTAATTAACTAAACTAATTAGTTTACGCGTGTCGTGAGGTGAAAAGGGTTAAAATCGCTGCGCTATAGATATGGTAACTTGAACCGAGTACAATGAAATCGAAAGGAGAGCCAAGTTCCCCTCGCTCGTGCCATTATTATCGCAGATGACCTGTGAAAATGCAACGACCGATAGAGAACCACGAGCTGGTTGCACATTCTCGCAGCGTGCATGGTACACAGATCAACGTTCCACGTTCCCTGTGAGACCAGGTTGCAATTCGTCTCGCACGAGCGCTCGCACGATTTTCGAGTATTTCTACCCGGTGACAGGATCACGAAGAGGGGGATATAGACACGAGCGGTACAGTCAAGTATTTACTGGTCGTGTGCCCGACCGGACACGTCGGTTCTCCCCTTTTTTTTTCTTTCCTTTCGACTCCGTACGACTTAGAGTATTAAATAATTCCCCCCTCGTGCCTCGATAGATGGATTGGAAACTTTCACTGTTCCCAGGACGCGGGCTTGCGCCCACGATAGCGTTTCAACGCCGATTTTAGAGTGTCATTTGCTGATAACGTGGAAAATAATGCGAAAAATCGAAAAAATCTTAAATTCTCAAAGGCCGGAACGAAAAATTTTTTTACAACATGATTCTATGCAAAGGAACTTTTTTTCCTAAGGAACGAAAAATGTAATTGTCATTTTGGGAAAGTTATGAAAAATGCGGTTCAAGGTAAGAGTATGACCATACTTGTAACTTATATTCCGTCTCGTTTTCTTCGGATGATGGTCTGTTGGTAAATTAACCACTTAGAAACTCATATTGAGTATTATTTACAAAGCTTGTTGTACATTACTGTTTAATAAAAATCAAAAATAATGAAAAATAATTAATGACACATTAATCGAAACAAGCAATTCTTTGATGACACAATGCTTATATTCTACGCAATCAGAAACCAATAATTATTTATTCTCGAAGTGATAAAAGTTATAATCAACTATCGTAAATATAATAAAATAATCGTCATGACAGGGATACGATAAAAAAGTAAGACTCTAACAGAATTTGCATTTCTTAACTGTGTATCCGGTGATTTCATTTCTCCACTGATTTTTTTTCCTGACCTTTTTTACTCGCACGAGAGTTCTGTCAAGAATACGAAACTGCTTCGTGTTTGCAAAGCAACTGTTTATTCGAGTCGTAACTCTCAGAGAGTTGAGCGATGCTCTCAGAGAGTCACTCTCAGACCCAGTGTCCACTCGCGAGAGATACTCTCGAGAGAAACTCGCGATAGTTTTACTCTCAAAAGGACAGTGTAACGGTTTGAATTTAAAAGGGGCGCGTCTTTTTACCGTGATCGGCGTGCGTCCGCCGAGCGGCGTTGGGAGCGGCGATCGCGCATGCGTCGAGCGAAAAAAAGTATGGCGTATTGTATTGTATTAAGACCACGTGCGTGACGTTTGTTCTCGGTTTTTTTTTTTCCTCAGTCGGTGTTTACGTGGCTGTCGAACGAGTGCCTCGACGAACGTCGCTTATACTGCGCGGTTATAGTCTTGTAGGGAATACAGTGCTTGTTCGAACAACGCGTTTTCGATTATACGCGG
>NW_017100268.1:3309055-3316274 GCF_001263275.1 Habropoda laboriosa | reverse complement strand
CCGCTAACTCTTTTCTGTGCGCGAATAGACAGCTAGCTTTATGTTTTGCTCGATGTACGTACAGCGACCTAGGCTCGTGTTTCTTATGTTCGGTTCGATGTATGTACAGCGACACAGGCTCGCGTTTCTTATGTTTGGCTCGCAAAAAATATGACGAGTTCTGAGAAGTTAAGGCCTAGAATTTTTCCTAGAACAGTTGCGAACGTACAGCGAGCAGAAATCGGGTAGGACGACTTGTCCTCAGTCGGTGTTTACGAGGCTGTTGAACGAGTGCCTCGACGAACGACGAACGTCGCTTATACTGCGCGATTATAGTCTTGTAGGGAATACATCGAACAACGCGTTTTCGATTATACGCGGATTTCCAATCAATTTACGTACTTAGCATATTCGTTCGTGTGAATTAAGTGCCGCTGCATACAAGAAGCTAGTGCACCGAATTCAAGTACACAACGAACAGCTCAGCTTGGGAGAAAAATTAAACGAGAAGCGTGCTCTGCGAGCTACGCAGCTACAGCTTCACGGTATGTGTATGCGTGAATAATATGTACATGTGTATATATACGTACACAATCGAATGATTGAGTTAATTTAAAATAGAGGGGAGCCTACGTATAGCTAACTAGATTAATTACTGCAACAATTTCGTTTTATCGTATCCTAAGTTTATTTTTCTTGTAATAAGATGTGTTATAGCTATGAAACAATAACAAATTAGTTTTTTTTACTGTTGTCTCCCCGAGACGTATACATATTCTATCCTTTTCTGGAAAAACACTGTCTCTTAGTAAACAACTAAGTCTTTACACAGGACCATTCTAATGACAATATACGACAATTGACACGTAGTGCAGATGATGCAGTCATACTCTTATCTTGAACCGAATTTCTCATAACTTTCCCATCATTTCCGGGAAAAATGACAATTAAATTTTTCGTTCCTTAGAATGCGTAGAATCATGCTGTGAAAATTGACCTTTTTTTAACATCCTCCTTTAAGGGACGAACGACGGGAATAATTTTGAGGGAAATGGAAATTAATAATATTTAGAAGACGACAATTTCTTGTTACAATTTTATTTAGCGTAAGGTACATTGTTTCGAGGATTTTGCATATTTTTTAACGTATCAGTGAGGAAGTTTATTTGCGAGTGACAGTGAGATATGAAGCTAGTTAATAGGTTCCTCGGAATGCGTACAGGTTTGTTCGATCGTCGAGGTATAAGCCTTGAGAATGGAAAATTAATAGACAGTACGTGAAATACGTTAGGAATTAATGCAACAATTTCGAGGTGAAAGGGCACTAGCAACAAAGTTATAATCGAATGGAAATCTACACCATTTTCTACACTAGTGACGAAACGTTTGAATCGAATTTTTAAAGAATGCTTTCGTTATTTTTACAAGCTGCTACCGCGAAAACAATTATCGAGAATTACCAAGTAACACGTTGTATAATCGACGCGTACGAAAAATGATGCTAAGGTCAATTTCTATCCACCGTGTGTAAAAACTTACGGCAGAAAAAGCAACGCAAAAATGCCAAACTACTTTCGCAGAAAAATATCACAGTCCCTCTCGATTTCAAAACGTTACAACACACGTTTCTTTTGCAACGAACAAACGTGCACAACACCCCCTTTGCGCTCGGCGAAAAATTTCATTTTGCCTCATAAAAACCGTAAAAACGTGAAATACCCCGTTCGCGTGGTAATTAAGCAGGCAGGAAACATGTAACACGAAGGAAAACAATTTGCCACTGGCCGTTACGTAATGTTGATTTTCAATCGAAGAATTCCCAAACGAAAGTGAACACCGTTACAAGGGAAACTTCGCAACATAATCAGGCGATTTGCTCTACGGACGATTCAAGTTGAGCAATAAATCGTCAAGCTCTCTCGTCGACGTAGTTAAATACTGGGAAACTTCCTCCCCATCGCGGTAAATTGACGTTTATAAATTTCACCGCAATTCAGATTCGTTAGCGATTTCGAAATTCCCGTCACGTGAAACTTTCCCCCTTTCGAGCAATAAACAGCCTCCCTTTCCTCCTGGGTAAACGATTTTAGCCAGCGCCTCGGACTCCGGTCGGTTTTAATAATTAATCGATTCACAAAAAGCACTGAAACGAGCAACGAAATACCTCGAGTTCCAAACACGTACGTCCTTTCGATTCGCGGCGTCCCACGGTAGTATAGGCAAGCAGTGTCCCCTCTGAACGGCCCAGCCACCTTGGCTCGCCTCTTTTGTTCTGATCTTTAATTTATCTCCGCTGGTGGCACGCCGTCCGCGTGTAACACGTTGCCCATTGTGTGTGTCCTTGTCGCAAATGGCCAGGATTTATCGCACACCTTGCACACAGCCGGCTCTCTGTGTGACGAAACGATTGTTGGCCAGTTCGCCTGACAGTGTCCTTACTCGGTCGAGTGTACACCGTGTTCCAGAGGATCGCTTAGAATGAGTCTCTTCTACGGTGTTACGATATTATGCAACGTTCGAAGCAACGTATTCAGGTCTGATTGGGTCATATTTCTATGCAGACCGACTTTTTCTAGGGCAATCGTAGAAATTTGGGACACTTGTCGTGATGCTGGGTTTTGCCTCAGTTTCGAGAAACTCAGTATTGGGGTGACACTTGAATCGGGGAAATTGAAGATCGACGTTGAGTAGAAGAGAAACTATATTGAAATTAGCGGAATATGACAATACAGAGACTCGAGGACGGAAAAATAGGGCTGTTTAAGGGTTCGGGGTATGACTGTGTAGGAGAGTTGGAAGGTGAAGAGTCCAGTGTGAGTAATGGTGAAAGTTGGTGACTAAATAGTTGTGGATACAGATAAGACTAAGAAAGAAAATATTTGAGGGTAAAACAGAACTATAATATCAAAAACGAGGAAAAATAGAGAGGGCAAGCTTTGCGTAATGACTTACCAGCTTCGAAGGTCGCACATTCGCTTCCCGTTAGGCCCCCAAATATTTCTTCCATTATTGCCCGACGAAGTGGCACCGACGAATCGGATCGTATAAATTTGCGTGGAGAGAAAGTCGGAAGATGCGACCGATGTAATACACCGGTTGCCTTTGTGGCATCTCACAATCCATCTCCTCGTACCTTTGCAGTACTATAGAGGTACTGTACTTTCTCCGTCTGATACATATAGTGTAGCCGCCCTGATAAGGGCTCAGAGTTCCCAGGCAGGTGCCTATACCTCTATCAAGCTTTAAGAATCTACTCATCAGCCAGCCACAGCCCCGAGACAGGCGATGGAAAAATCCAGCCACGCCGCTAAGCGTTTTCAGCGGATGAGCCCTTTCGTTACGTTGCCAGTCAAACCGAGCAAATACCCCGACGTCGACTGCCACCGCATCCACGGGGAACCACAGGAAGGTGGACTCACCAGTACACGCAAGTACTGCGCTCTGACCCTGTTACAGGCGAAAGGAAAAATAAGGAAAGGTATTGGATGGGATGGAAAAAGGAGATGGTGGGGAAAGGGTTTGTAGCTCAGGATGCCGGGGGTTCGCTAAGCCCCGGGTGTCCGAAAACACCCCCCTGCGGGGCTCCGTCTGATACAGTTTGCGGCCCTCCAAAAATCTCCACTTTTAGGTTCTTTGCGGTGCAGACTGACCCGGGGGGTTTCAATATTCAAGATATATCACGCTAATGCTCTGCAGTTCCTTGAATCGCTCGTTATCTCTCTATCCCTCTTACAATTAGTCTCGATACGTTCCTTTCGCTCTCTTCGTCAAGCGATACAATATGATCTGCTTTACGATCGTTATCGTGGACGCTTATGTCATCAATTGCACCATATTCCGATACGTCCACCCTTCTCTCCTCGACAATTGCTATGAAAAATCCTGCCTATCTAACCTTTCTAGTCTTTCGCTAAGCCCGCCATAAGCTACCACTGCGAAACGATGGAATAAATTTTGCATCCGAGTGTACTTCTAGTAGAATTTTCTGGGAAAAAGTTCATAGATCGGCTTACTACGATGAGTTACAACGTAAAGGGCTACCGACCGGTAGTGATTTCAGATTCTACCCGTGTCGTTTGCAACCAGGGGGGGATAGAATACCTGTTTAGAAGTGGAAAAAATCGAGGTTTAAGTCGTAGTTTAATCCTATCCGCTCGCTCTTCTGCGGTGATAGGAGGAATTCTACCACGGAGCGTGTAGCAAGGGTATTCAAATTGTACCGGAACACCGTGGAGAAATATCGCGAAGCTTCTTATCTTCTAGCTGAGAATATACGGCGTGAAAGTGTATAGTACAAGCTTGTCGCAGATACAGGACCCTGTCCTTGCGAATTCCTGCTCCTTAAGTGCTGATGAAGAGTTAAGTCGTCATTGGAGAATATTCAGGGGGCTTCGACGCATCTGTGTTAACCCTTTCTCTACACAATTATTTCTCCATCTAATATTTTCTCAATCCTCCAATTTTTTTTCACATTTTCCATGTAAAGCCATTTTGAACTTTTTCTGAAAGTTACAGTGAAAGGGTTAAGTTTCTACCGATTTCTTATTCGTCCACAAAATCGACGATGTCATTTGTTTCTTGCTCCGCTCACAGGGACCCTGAATTTTTCCACGTTTTTTGCATGTTTATTTATTTCAAACCAAAGGCCTTCAGACTGCGTCGTTTCTTGTTTCTCTAAGTAGAACGCTTCGAATGAAAGAATCCTTAAAAACGACGAATAATATCGCGGAACACATGTGTTGCCACCGAGGGTCCTTGGAGGTTGTATGACTCAACGGGAGCACGATTCAAGGACCGCGTCTGCAACGAGGCGTGCGAGAATTTGGTAAAAGTGGGATCGAGAGACCGGAGCCGGAAGACGGGTCGCGGCAAAACGGTGGCGCGTTGAAAAAGAAAGGCGATGGCGCGTCGCGTCGCTGGCCAAACACGCCTCTCTGGGCATCTAGAGAAGTAGACCGCCGTGATACATTATCTCCTTCTCTGGTGGTGCACTTTCACCGAAAAATTTCGCTCTCGTTGTACACCACGTGACGAACACACGTCTCTGTCCCGGGGCAAGAGGAATCTCGCGAACACGGATGTCCTTTGTTCTCACGGTCCGGAGAGCTTGCACTCCGCCGACACACCTGACCATCGAACCGTTCTATGAAAACAGAAGCAACGATCGGGATAGCCGCTTTGCATCGTTGAGACGGATACCGATCCGTAAGGAACGTTTAATTGGAAAGAATGGCGGAATGCATTTTTCTCCGCGTTTCTAGACTGCTATCTATCACTTCTGTTACAGTCCACCTCGATGCAGACGCAGGAGGAATGTTTGTCTGTGGTGTAATCGAAGTTTTACATTTTTTTCTCTTCTTTCTTTTGGTGTATGTAATTTTGGGAGTATTTAAATGTTGGTGATAATATCGTGTTCGTCCTGATTGGTGTGTAGTCTGAATCCTTAGACTCCCCAATGGCGGATGATTCAAAAATTTCAATGGTGTCTTTTTTTTTTCGTACACATAATTTTGGAAATACTGAAATATTGGCGATAATATTATATTAAATTGTGTAATATGAAACATGTTCATTTTGGTAGGCGTCTAATAGGATCCTTAGATTCTCCAACTCGAGTCACTCAAGAATTTCAACGGTATAATTGAAGTTTCATATATTTCTCTTTTTTGCTACTCTGCTGATCGCTTGAACGATCAATTTTCGAAAGATTAGAAATACGGAAACTCCGCTACTGAAAACTCACGTTAGTCTTGATTAGCGCTCAGCTTCCCAAACGCGAGAAACTCAATTACCTTTCAATAATCAACTGAACACGAGTGATCAACTCACGAATGATTAGAAATCTGACATTTCATATTACACGGCCTACTAGTTCAATAATTACTACTCTCCGTATATGTATAATGTATCAGTAGATAGTTTCCCGTAAGAAATACGAAAGAAATCAGATTGGAAAATCTTATTCAAGCCCTGTAGCTTATCTCGGGCAAAACTGATCTAGACAGTGATATCGAATAAACGTCGAACTTTCTGCTACATCCTTTCCAACATATTACCTCTTCATTTTCCTTCCATCGGGACGTAACAAAGTATCCTTACTTGTAGCTTATCTCGGGCAAAACTGATCTAGACAGTGATATCGAATAAACGTCGAACTTTCTGCTGCATCCTTTCCAACATATTACCTCTTCATTTTCCTTCCATCGGGACGTAACAAAGTATCCTTACTTTCTTCCCCGAAGTGTAACGCATTACTACCAGTGCGTACACTCTAATAAAACAAGCATACAGAAAATGGTGTAGGAATAACAATGAACAATGTTGAATGTGAACAATTTGACTCGACGATCGATGTTCCTTTGTGGCTATAGCAAAGAGTACGTATTATCACAACCGTTTCCATGCTAACAAAGCCTTTTGCTGAGGGCTAAACGTGATCGATTTACGTTTTCTCGATCCCCTCGTGCTCCGATTTGAATTGTACGCTGCGAGCAATCGTACGATACAAATTATCGCGCGGATTAGATAAACAACATTTCACGTATGAAACGTGGATTAGCAAGAAGCACGTCTAGAGACCATTCCGTACGTATACGGGATAAATAAATCTATCGATCGATTTCTTGTATTAGCCAGCCGCGGCACCAGCCAACAGAGACTGGGTAATTGGTGCAATTACGGGGTTCATTATTATTCTAGGTGCAACACATAGGTACGCAGGGCTAGGTTCTTGCGTCGAATCGTTGAAACCTGCTACACGAACCTGTTGATTTAATTTCCTTCCGTCGTTGGTGGCATCGTTCTGCTAATTCGACGATAAAGAGGGACAGTTAACGTGATCTTTAAGTCTCACACCTAACCTGGCCGTTTCTTCGTTTATTACAGATAAGAGAGTCTTGTTTACGTTCTGTTACGCTGTTTCTACGCGTAGAGGAGCGAGAATTCCTACCGATCAGATTCATTCACATCATAAATATTGTCGCGTCGCGATCTCTTTTGATTGTTCAAAAGGCTAATAAACTAATTCGAAATTTTGTCTTGCTCGGGAAGTTAGCAAAACGTAGAGTGCGTCACGAAACGATTGACGACTTGTTTGAAAACTCGAGTATTCGATCGCGACTCGAAGTGTACTCGTGTCTCCTCGAGCGGCTGGAGATCTAACAGTGTTCGCTCGATGGAACCATTTCTGAATCTCTCGCTCGATCCCCGAATTTTTCTGGAGTCCGCAGTGACTCCCCCG
>NW_017100268.1:3298737-3307990 GCF_001263275.1 Habropoda laboriosa | reverse complement strand
ACTCCCCCGCCAAGTGTAAGAAGGCACGCTGATTGGTTTTTCACGTACGCACAAATTACCAATCAACGTGCCCCTTGAGTGGCACTCACCCTTCCATTGCGCCCTTGGCGCGCTTTTCCTTGGAAGGAGTGGGGCCCTACCTGCGGGTGCGTGGAATCTTTGCTGTCCTTCGGTGACGCGTCGGAAATTCCCGCCAGGTCAACCCTCGGCCGAGAGTGCCGTTATACGCGCGTGTGGATTGATCCTTCAGGAACCCTGGTTTATGACACGTCTTCGGTTATTGAGGACGCGGAAAAGTCGAAATTCTAAAGGCATTGTTCTGTAAGAAAATACTTATTTTTTCGCGGAGCTACGAAGCGTCTTTGTTCTCAAAAACAACCTTCTCGTGCGAGCGTGCCATAAACCCGGTCAACGAAGACCCCACGCGTTCCGTACCTGCGCGACGGAACAAATATGAAACGTTTCGTAATAATACACGGGATAAATTAATTTTTATACTGGATTTACCTGAATTTCTTGGTATTCTGTCGGAAGAAAGGATTGCACGTAAGCGTGTGCGTATCGTTCATTTTCATACAATAATACCCGGTGTGCAATATGAAAATTAGAGAAATCGTTAAGGAACGATACGCGTGTGTATCCGCACTCTCGTTAACCATTTTCGTATCGTAAATCGTTACCAATGATCAACCTCTTCACGTGGCTAATTAACCATACAATAAACGTTTCTTGCACCGGCTCGGGACAGGAAGAAAATCTGTGTTAGGATCGGGTGAAACGATAACGGTGCAGCTCTTTTTTTGCGAGATCTCCCGTGTATTCGCGATACGGGACTCGTTTTCATCGTGGTTTCAATTAAGGAAGCGTGGACCCCGCCGACCGTGCACAGGCGATCTTTCGGTGAAAGGTGGTTCTTGGAAAATACACGAAAGGAAATGGGTGCAGTGAACATTGCCGAACAACTGTCCTCAATGTCGGATATATACGTTCGAGAAGAAAGCGCTGTTTAATCGGCGATGAAATAAAAAAAAGTCTTCTGGCATCCGAGCCGACATCCCGTTCAAACTTTCAGACGCGAGCCGAGCTGCGATACGACACGTACGAGCACCGTTGGATTCAGAGTTTCGTTTACAAATTCACGTTCTAGCGGAAATTTATTTCACATTTATTCTCGGTGTAATTTATTCGGAGAGAATTCTTCTGTAAAAAAAAACAAAAAGCAATGCGAATTTGAATCCGTTCGAGATAGAATTCCTTACTTTCATCCATGTTCCGGCGTTTGAGTCGTTGAAATTTCACGTGTAATCGTCGTAGAAGAGTTTACATTCTCTCTCTTTCCCGCCGTTTTCTTGTTGTTCGTAGCCGAGAAGGTGTGAAAATATGAATCGTCGATCTAATGGGAAATAACATCCGCAATGGTAACGTAACAGCATGGCTCTCACAGATTTAGGACAGTTCCAGTTTAGTTTCACACGTAAAACAGTCTTACGTAAAATAGAAGAAAAAAGGAGAGAGAGAGAGAAAAAGAAGACGTTGATTTTTATCGGGGTAATGGACTTGTAACACAGTAGATATGTTTTTTTTTTTTCTTCTTTTTTTCGTTCTTTCTTCTAGCTATTATAGACGACGACGTCGCCACAGGACGGGACTGTAAATAAATTTTCTCATGACGGTAGGCGTTCATTGTTGCCTCCACTTCTGCTTGTTAATCTGCATCCGAGGAGATGCTTAACTTCGCGAACGCTCGAGCAGACTGTTGAAAAAGCGTCGTGCCACTCTAAGCAGCCTGTTTGTGCCATTATGAAACGTTTTGCTGGCTTTTAATAGAATAACTGCGAGGAATTAACCGGTTCAGCTAATTAATTTAATTTCACGATTCTAACTGAAGATTTTTTTCTTTTCTTTTCTTTCTACTGTCAAGAGTAAACTAGGAGAAATTGTTCTTCGATGAAAATGAAATAGGTATTTCGTCCTTTCATGGGATCGTTCATCGTGCATCGAATTTCCTGTGTTCGCTAACGAGCTTAGGATATTGCGGGAATGATGGATTGTAATTATAAGTGTCTGAACGAGTGCTCAGACCTGTCGTCGAATCATTTAGACGCTGGTTGAGTAGAGTTTACTATTTTATTGTTTTTTATTACAATTTTGAGATCGTGAGTGTCGCTGCACTTTTTGGCATTTGTTAGGGAAGAATTAAGGGCGTGTGAGAACAGTGATAGCGTTCTCTCGTGATTAGATAGTGTAGGAGGTGGTCTAATGAACTTTACTCAAATCAGGATGTCGTGCAAAGTAGTTTATTTCGGACTCTATTACCGAAGCTAAGAACCGACTCCCGTCGAATGGCCAAAGTATATCGCTGGGCCGAACCGATGGGTACCCGGGTCTGGTGTTTGTCACTCGCCAAGAGGCGCAGGCCAAGCCATAAACCGTCCCAAAATGCCTACAATAGGAATTTGATGGGAAAATTGGGACGAGAGTTTTTTAGCGATAATGCTGAAGTTCGATGAGAAAATCTGAAAACGCAGGAATAAGGGTTCGATAGTTACAAGATTAGAATTTTAGAGAAAATCAGGATTCGACACACTCAAAGACAGAAATTTTGGAGGAAATCAGAATTCGACCCATTCAAAGATAAGAATTTTAGAGGGATTGTGAGAGGGATTTTTGTTGGGACACGCTGATTGGGTAATGGTGAACAATTGCATTTGCCAATCAGCGTGTCTAATGTCGTCTTTGCCGCCCTTCCAGTGCGCCCTTAGCGCGCTGTCACCTTGGAAGGGTGGGAGACGGTCGCGAGGGGTGGGTGGAAGGTCCCAAAAATCTGGAATTTCCTCCGGGTGACTAATCGGCAAGCGGACCGTTACGGAAATTCGTGGTTTATGGTATGTTCGTAGGCTATTGAGCGCGAGGGACACAAATTACTAAAAATCGCGCAGGAGAAGATAATGAGACCCGTGCAAGCAATAAACGAAAATCCTCAACTCAAAAATAACCGTTCCCGGTCGATCGTGCCATAAACCGTTTCTACAGAAAACCTAACAGAAACAGAGAAAGAGGGACCGAGTGGGGCGAAGAAGTAAAAGAGGGTGTATGCGACGCGTCAGAGTCGCAGAACGAGAGTTCTAGAGTAAATACGTTTCAATTATTATTATTACAAATCCTCATTGTTATAAATTTGATGGAATACCTCTCTCTCTCCAACAACATTCACTCCACGTGGCTCGTTTCGATACGCGTGTCTGATCCATTTCCTAACGCCTAAAACTGAAACAACGGGGAATCGAACTGGCGGCACTCGTAACGAGTGTAATAACGCACGGGACGATAATTCCGATTGCGTTCACCCGAATGCGCAACGAATAATAACGCATACAAAAGTTACGATAACGACGTGTTCGTGCTCTACGCACCGCACGCTACTTAACATTATTATATTTAACGACGTACTTCTATCTTGTGCCTTTGCAACCAGTTACAACATTGTAACATGCAATTTCTGGGGCACCAATGAAAAATGAGTGTATTCTAGTTTTCTACGGGAAAGAAACACGCCCGTGTAAATATCTACGTATGTGTGTATGCCTGCGTGAAATTCTGGGTAGTCGAACGTTATACATAATTTACGATATTAAAACTACCCACTTTTCTGTGAATTACATCAGAGACTAGGTGATTGAACGACCCAACCGAACCAGTAAAACCAAGTAAGTCATTTTCAACAACAACATTTCGATAATTCCTAATATTAATATGCAACCTTCGTCGAAAGATCCCTATGTATGGTGATGTATGGCGCAGTTAAGGCTTTCGTCGCGTCGAAAAGAAATTTGTTTCTTCTTTATCTACTCTTTTTCAATATGTATCTTTTTTCCCGTGTATATAAATGTTCTCTGTAATCGTCGGTTGTATCAACGATTAGCGTACCCGATACCAGGGTTCGTGAATTGAACGTGAAAAATCTGTGAAAAGCACAGGTGTTTCCCGCGTAAGAAGAGCGGACGTACAACTTTTCACCGCCGCGCGTTTTTTTTCTCTTCCGTCCCTTTCCGCGCGAAACGCTGCTACTATGTTACTTATCAGAGCGTGAATTCGTTTTCTGCGACGTGGCCACGTGACAAGTTTATCAATCGTTACGGGACGTCGATAATAAGAGGAAGGCGATTCACGGAGAGCGGTAGAGAGGCATTGACTTATGGGTCGCAAACGTCGTCGACGGGACAACACATTTACTATCGCCGCGAAATTGCGCGAATATGTTTCGCTGTTGGGCAGCGAGGAGGCAGCGTGACAGGATCGTTTGGCGGAGGAAGAAAAAGAGGGACAGTCGACGGGAAGACGAATATATTAATCTTCGCCGGTTTCTTGCGATTCGAAGCGTTGGAACAGGCTGTTATTATTATTAACCGCGAAAGCAAAGGCCGGCACGGGTAAATCGAGTATCGTTCGTTTTCATTTCCCTGACGAATCGTAAATTCCGTTCCCCGCATGAATTCACGCGTCGGAGGCTAATTGAAATGAAATATGACCGGTGATATCGTTAGTTCCTCGTTCCTACCGTGTCCGATGACATAAAGAAAGTATGCGTTATTAACGTCGTCTCGTTTTACAGCCGGGTAATTTTCGACTCGAACGAACTAGCCTAGTTTCCCATTCTTCGCCGATTATTAGAAAATCTGTAATTACATTGTTACTTAACTACGTACGTGAAAACAGTGATCGAGTGGCTTACTTTTACATCTTTACCGTCTCCGAACCGAATCTCTCTATCGAAAGAAACTCGCCGTGATTCCGAGAAAAAGCGGAATTCCAGCGTAATTACTCCGTTAAACTGTTATTACGCGAAGGTTAGAAATATTACGTATTCATACGCGCGTTTCGTTCGAGCGACAGTTGGGTTCGCGGTAAAAACGAATAATTCCCGCCGGGTTCTGGAGAGGTATGACTAATAACCGGTAATTCCTCGCTAATGAGCCACGAACGGTCGATTATTAAACAAATATGACCGCACGTCCGTTCGTGGATAACGAAGATCGAGGAAAGGGAAGGAGTAAAGAAGACAAATGTCAGGCCTGTTGTGTCGTTAACATTTTTCATCAACGGCGAAAACTGCGGTGAAACGAAAACGTACTTCACCGACACAGGCCGCGCGAGTGTATTACACGTGCATACACATGGTGCACCTATCGTAAAATTTTATCTCGCTTTCATATCCGTCATTCGGACAGGTTCACCGTACCAGAGGTTTTTAAGCCTGACTTAAACGAACGTGCCAGTAATGAAAAAAATCTCCGTTCGAGATTATTTGCAACTTTCTTTATCGGTTCGCGGTAGCAGTTTCATTTGAAGTTCATACGAGTTGCCCTGGTCCAATTGGAAACTAACTTTGCGGCTTCCTTTAACCCTAGGAAGTTCTGGCGAAGTTCTGCGGACGCTGGGTCAAATTTGACCCAACGCTAAAATCTCTTTCATAGCAAAGTCACATTTTTAAAATTTTCTAGGCCTTGTGTTCTTCAAAATGCACTAATATACTGTTATCAAAGTGTCAAACATATTTATAACGTAAGAAAGGGAGAATCGTGAAACGAGAGATTCATGGCCTGGGTCAAAAGTGACCCGGCGACCGTCTTCCGATGGTCGCCACGAAGAACGGTTCGCGTACAATTCTCTTTTGAAACGAATTTCTCGGTCTGTGCACTCAGTATGCAAGTAACGATCGCTCGAAGGGAATTGTCCAAAGTGTCTCCACGCGTCTTACTCGGCGTCTCGCGAGTACTTGAACTTCCACGTTACACGGTGCATTAGGAAGGAAAAAAACAAAGAAAAAGAGTAGAAGCTGCGCGGCGTGAAAGTGGCCGTAATCGAAGGTGCGTGTCTATTATTTATCGGAACGCTTATTACCATATGAAAGTCGGCTTTTTGCCTCGCGACGTCGTCGGGCCACGTCTAACAATTTTCACGCGTCCCCTCGATGCGGCGCCGGAATACGATAGCAAGTAGAAACGTGGCTCGTTCGTTCCTCATTGTGGACGGCGGACGATAGACGGTGTCTCCGTTCGTTACCGTTGCGAAACTAGCTGTAAACTTCAACTTTGGTCCACGTTCGCGACGGTTCGAACTCTCGAGAGACCTTCCTCCTTTCAGATTGTACGTTTCTCGCTAACGAGAAACCAAAGTTCCCTGAAAAAGGAAAGCCTCTGCGATTCGTATTTCACAGTTCTAACGTTCACTCTTCCACGCCACGATCAATACGGTGTTTGTCATAATTCATGCTAAAGACGTCGGGACTTTCCTCTTTTTCACGTTCGTCTGCGCGCCTGTCTTTTTTAGAGAGCTGATATATAGAACGGCGAGAAAGTAACGTGTCCGATGTACGAACGGACGATTATTGGTATAGATTGGTCGGTTAAACGATAGATATATCACTTGTAAAACTATTACTAAACTATCGTTCAACGAACGTTTATATAAGGACGTTAACGTTGCAATCGCTGTCCTTTTATAGCGAAATTCAATGTAACATCCGAGGAACCTTCACTTTCGTGTTTCCATTCCTATTTCCCTACTCGGCGTATCCGAATCTCTGCTTATACCATTCCCGATAGAACCAACCTGCTTCGATATTCAGTGAAATAATTCAGCGAAACACTGTGCGCGCGTGTGCGTGTTTGTGTGTGCAGTGGTAAGAGCTGGTAATTTCTTCTCGATCGCTTAATACTCCCTACCAGCGCAACGTGGGCCGTGTGTAACAGTCGAGCGACATAATTATTGCTAAATTTCTCAGGGGAAAGAAAGGGAAAGCGGCGCTGCACCACCGAATAAAAAGAGCCCACGAGGCAGTGGACGGTGTGTCCTGGTCCAGGCAGCCTCGGTTTCCTTTAATCTCACTCTCGATGGCGGAACGCTTTCGATTTTACACTGGCCGGTCGCTCGGTTGATTTTCATGCGGAACACATCGTCTGTCCCCCACGTTTTTCCGATCGCGATCAAATATTTGAAATGCCACTCGTTGGATCGTGCCAGGAATAATTCGCTGCCTTCTTTTTTCTCCTTTTTTTCGTGCTTTTACGACGAAACGCAAATATTGCACGGGTTTCGCCGAACGTTGCAGGCGGAATGCGGGTAATTTGGCTAACGTTGACGGTTTTATTATGTTTGACAACTAATACGCTCAATTAAGAACGTATATTTCATCGTGGTTGGTGGAATTTCGCGGAAATTTATAGTCTTTACGAAATGTATAATAGTCAGAATACCTTAGAAAATCGGCTTTTCAACGTTACATCATTAGGCAAGGTTAAAAATAAATAACTAGCGTTCGAAATTTCATTCAATTAAAATTCTTCCGTCTAATCGCATATTATTATGTCCTTTGTTATCTTTAATCGGCGATAGTTAATCGAGCTTTTCTACGCTTTTCTCTCTCTCTTACCCGATGGTTCGTGCAAAGAATGTGTGCAAGACCTCGAAAGTCAGACAATAGGCTGCACCGGCCTGTTTGTCGTATATACACTACCGGCCAAAAGTTTGGAATCGCTGTGCATTGCAAGTTACACAGAAATTCCCAGAAAAAAGTCAGCAGCTTTAAGAATTTTTTAACGAATTTTGTATCATTCATATCAATCGATACGAGATAAATTGCTATTTATCTCCGCAATATCAATATCAAGTCTCTGAAAAATTGGTAGCGGATTCAGTACTGATGAAAATTGGGAGGTGATTCCAGACTTTTGGCCGGTAGTGTATACACACGGAAGTCGCACGAGTTCACTCAGGATACGTGGGCGAAACTGTTACGTACCGTAGGTGCTTATCAACGACCTGAAACCGGTCGAGACAGCGGGGCGATACTAACAATAAGTGATGCTAAAAATTTCACCGAGTGTCTTCACCGTTTTTTCCCCTTTTTTCTCTCTGCACGAATCGATCATTCTCAAGATGGGAGAACGAACGCGTGAAATCTTCGCGATTTCTATCTCTCCCCACCCCTGTAACGATCCAATGTTATACAAAACGTTGTAAAAGTGAAAGAAACTGTGGTATATCGTCTGTTGAAAGAACAACGCCGCTTTTTCCTCGCGTTCCTTTCAGAAAAACCGGCAACATAACAACGTCTCGGGGAGCAGTTAATTGAGCTATGCGTCGCTTATTATTGTTTCTCATCGGTGACTGCGTAAAACTTTCATCCTGTCCGGTGTTGTACTCTCGACGATACGGTTTACCGTACGCACAGTTTCCTACCCGTGATTTATGTGACAAAAGGGAAATCTTCGTGTCACGGTCTAACTTGAGACACCACATACCGGCCGACAAGGCTTGACATTTATACGGAACCGCGACTCTTTGCAGCCGCTTTTGTGAAACAAGTTGAAACAGTCGTAAAAAATGCGGTGTCGCGCTTTATTACAGCCCGAGTGTGCGTATTTGCTTAAGAGATGAGAGGCGGGAGAAGGGGAGGCGCGGAATCAAGTGAGAGTGAATTAATTTACAAATTTCGACGATTAGCGTAACACACGGGAACTTGAATCTGTGCGTCAACGTACAACCAGGTGCATTAACTTTCGGCCGAATTAACATAAATCCTCGGGCAAACTTTTTTTTCCTATAAATACAGAATACCGTATCCGGTTCGTGTGTGTAAAATTCGCTTTAATTAAAGTGTCGAGAGGAGAGTGAATTTGCGATGTTTAGTCGAAAGAGCGTATTGTCGACGTCTAGAACATGGAAAACGTAATGTACTCTAAGCTCTGGGTATACTCGATACACGTACGCTCATTATTTCTACCCACAGATTCTATACAGATAATCGTATTAGCATATCGTGTTCCTCGTTACGTAACACGCCGCATATTTGTGCACTAGGGCCAATAAAATGTAAATAGATCAGCCGATTTTTCGTTCCATTCAACGACTTTCACTAATATACATTCTCCCCTCTCCGTTCGTGTATGCAAGTCGTGCTGCTCGTTACACGGAATCGAACTCCGCCGTACCGAGAGATACATTTCCTATTTCGCTATAATGCGACCGCACCCTTTTCATAATGACACCAGATATATATATAAAAGGCATTCGTTATGATCGTAACCATCAATCAGAGTACATCGTGGCGCAGGCACATTTGTAACGCGTGCCAAATTCGGCGGAGAACGGGGAAACGGAGGGAAAGATCGATGACAAATGTGTGTCATTGTGTAAGAAAATATTGCGTTTGGAAATTGTTTAGAAATCGTTCAAAGTGATTACTCGAGTG
>NW_017100268.1:3292416-3298702 GCF_001263275.1 Habropoda laboriosa | reverse complement strand
GTTTGAATTTAAAAAGTGACTATCGTTCCTCCTGGAAATGTCTGAAGTTTAATATCGCAGGTAATCGGTCTTTTTTTTTTCGTCGCTTTTAATAATTCGATTATTCGAGAGAGCGCAAAGTGTGAACAGTATCGTAGATCAAGAATCACGCGATGGTAGAACTATGAACTAGATCACCCTGAGATCGTTTGAAGCTCGTTGCGAACTATCGCGGGTTCATGGGTACGCGAAACAGACAGGCGAGGCCATTGGACATAGATACATGCGAGTTTTGCGTGGCTATGACCACATGAAGGCCTCAAGACCCACCCAGTGTCGCGATCAGGTCGTGAAGCTAGAGTGGAACCACCCCAATGTCGAAGAATTCAGGCCTCGTTGGCTCTAAGAACGCGAGACTTAACCGAGACCACCTCGAGATCGTGGAATTTGTGAGTGAACTTGAGATTAGACTAGATACTCCGAAGTCGACAGACTCGGTTCTTGATGACGGTTAGATCGTGCAACATAGTTGAGGCCAGCTCGTAATCACGAAACCTCGACCTTCGTTGCAATACTCCGACCACCTTTAGATCGCCAATTTCTTTATCTCGAGAACCAGAATGGCTATCTCGTATCTGATTTGATGTTTCTCCCGGTAAACCACGTGCCGGCGAATGTTTCGCGCAGGAACGATTCTTTCTGGAGTGTTTCAAGGCTGCCATTTAAGTCGAAGGAGACGAAAGACACCGCTGTACCTTTCTCCGTCATTCAGATGTGTACCTGCGGAATTCGAATCGGCGTCTGTGACGACGTTGGGAAAAAGCTGTCTGCCTGAGAATGAAATCGATCCATATAAAATCACGTGGCGGTGGGCCGATCACTTTCCCTTCTGGAGTAGGGTAGAGGCGTGCAGAAACCGTTTCGATCCCGGTATGCCTTGGCCGTTGCTCGGCCAAGGAAACGGCACCTGCTTCGTGGCCTACCTTGCTTCTCTCCTCCTCCTCCTCTTCTTCTTCTCGGTTCCTCGAAATCCCCGGGCAGTTACTTTCCCTCACGTGACAGGAACGATCGTTCGTTTCTACTTGAACGAACGAGTTGTTGGGCTTATGAGAAGCGTTAAAGTGCGTTCGCATGGAAGACACGCGGGAGAAAGGTGGCGAGCCCTGTTAGTTATCGTCTGAGAATGGATTCATTAAAACCGCGTTTCAATCGTGGATCGTTTCAATTATGCGCGAACGCTCGAGAATCTGAACAATAACGCATCCTGGCATCGTCGAGACAAATTTAGATGAAATGAAAGGGACCGTCGGCTGAATTGTCCCCGAATTAGGCGCACACACGATCTTCAATACCGTCCGACGAGATTTCTACCCACAGATACGTACCGAAGGAGCACTTTTTCCTAAAACAAAATCTCAGGAGAGAAAAGGTAGAAAGTAGGAGGAGAGCAGCGATCATAATCCGTGTACGCGAGTTCGTTTAAGCCTTAAATCTCATTATCGCGAGTAAAAGTTGAGAGTCTAATCTGACGCATGTATATTGTTCAACGTGCACCTCGATCGCAGACTTACTTCCCGTATAAATCATTCTCAAATTACCCGACTATTTCGTTGGAAATTCGCACACCTTCTTCTTAATACCACCGACGTGAATAATCAAAGATAGATTAAACTCGCCAGGCCTCCCCGGTTCACCTCACGTACGATAGATACTTTCCAAGCTATATTTCGCGAGTATGTCACGCCTCGAACATTCCCGGACATCTATATCAAACTGGTCCACCTGTGATTATTATAGATTGCCTCTGAACGAGGCCAGGTCATCGATGGTGTCTGTTAAGGTGCTGAGAAAAAGAGAACCAAATCAAGATCGATCTGGTTGCGAGTTTGCGGGTAGCCTGTGCCATTCTCCATACCTAAACGACACCGAAGAAATGGCCCCCAGACGAATTTCGTTTATCCCACTGACCTCGATAAAAATCTAGATCACGATCGGTATCGAGAAGCCTGGTGATTTGATATCACGTGCCACTGACATGCTGTAATCTTACACCGTGTGCACCTCTTACACCACCTCCCTTTTTGCCATTGAAACAAACGCGAGCGTAGAAACGCGGGGGTCAGAACAGAAATCCGGCTCGAGATAGGAAAGTTGGTCGTTAATCAGAACATTGGAGCACGGTGTATTTGTCGAGCGAGCAAGTTACGAAATCTAAAGTGTTGCCCTGCCGCAGTTTATCATAATTTGCTGACCATTGTGCGAGGATAATGGAGGAAAAATGGTTGGCCAGTTGTTACACGATCGTAGATTGCATTAGTTTGTCTTTGTAAAATCTGATTAAAGATAGAATTTTTATGATGTTTTCAGCTTGGAAGTTAATGTTGAAATTAGGAAAGTTGCAATATTGTTGCAGGATAAATTTTCTCCTTACAAACGTGAACGTTCTAGCTTTTCAGCTTTTCAGATAAAGGAGACAAGGAGAGCTCCTTAAACTCGCGAGCTTAGCACGAACAGCCCTGCTTTGGGATATTAAAAAATAGGGTAGGTTTCCTTCTTAAACCAGTTTAAGGAGACTTTAAAATATTGCGTTTTCGAGAGCATCTTTTTTGCGGTAGAACCTAAAGTGTCGCGGGATATTAGATCGGAGGTCTCGCGAAATACAAATGTTGCTATCATTTTTCTCGGAGATTGAAGAGGTTATCTATCTTCGTTGAGCTCAACACGACGATACTAATTGAGCGTAAGGAATGATAATTACATGCTTAATCTGGTTATAATGGTACGAATCAAAAGTGTGGCACAACCTGTTACACAGATAAGCCTTACTATGACATAGTATCGATTAATATATCGTTAATGCCGGCTCGGCTTGTTTGATATATAACGACAAGTCATCGTGAGTACGTCAAAATCTGGTACATGTTAAAGTGCTGGGCGGAGTCCGAGAATGATTGGTCGACTGTTGAAAAGTAACGATAGATCCTTGTCGAATTCCAATCGTGGTTAGAAAAATAATCCGGTGTAACGACGACAAGGAAACAATTTGCATTCGTTAACCTAGAAAATTGTCCGCAAGTGTAAAATTTGCAAATTTAAAGGATACGGTAAGAAACGTTTCACGTGAATTCCTTGTTTCACGCTGAGCAAAAGTTGTGTTACAAATTCGGGAAAAACAGCGACTTGCTCCTCCCAGAAGATTAGGTGTCAGTGCCATAATCGGGAGCGATTTTCGATCAGGTTTATCTATCGATAAGTTGTGATTGATACCCCTTTCCCGCGTGGCAAGAATGAAATTGAACGCGGAAATCTCCTAAACTGGCTACGTTACGATGCAACGGATATGTACATAAAAGCCTGTGCAACATTGTACTTGCACGGATCGACAACCTAGACAACGTTTTTCAGACCGCTCTGTCGTTACGAAATGAGCATAATTATCTCGCAGTCAGTCAAGCAATGGCAACCGCCGCGCCGTTCGTAATTATAATACTTATCGCGTGGTACAGATGATATCGGGTTCCGTATAAAAGTGATTCGAGTGCCGGTTTATTAGAACCAGTTCCGTTTGAATCGACGCGATTAAACAAACAAAACGACGAATTTAACCCTTTACTGGAGAGCTGCGTGAAATGGCGAAATACTGATATTTCTTTTTTCAATTGAATCGCATCGAAATTGTGTTTTCCCCAAATTTGTAATTTTTTCTTAAAACCCGAAATAAATAAAAATAAAATTGAAATTAATTTTTCCCCAACTTTCATTGCTTAAAAGTGTGCGAATATTTCGGTTACATTCCTTTTTTCTTTTTTTAATTAAATCCTACCGAAATTATATTTTCCCCAAACACACATACACGAATTACAATCACGCCACCAATTTCAATTACTACTCAAACATATGCGAATGCATCGGTTCCGTTCACAGCCTTCGGTGAACGCGCACACAAGTCGATCGTCCTGAAAGGATCAACGATTGCGCAACAGAAGAATGAATTGAACGCAGCGATCATCGAGATAACTCTCGGTGAAACAACTATGTAATTAAGGTTTTAACCTCTCCGATGACTCGAACGATATTCTCGCGTTAGAGTAGATCCAATTACATCGACAAAGATGGTTTAGACACGTTAATTGAAAAACTTCATCGCTCCAGCATTCTTCGATCGTCTCTATTAATTACACGTTTATCCTTATCGATCATTTGCAAGTGCATATCCTACGTCACTTTACACACGCTCGCGCGCACACCACGTAGAGTAGAACAATTCCTACACTCTCGCGATAGGAATCGTGAAAAATTGTTCTGTTCAACGTGGACGGTTGGACCACCGTCGAGGCGAACGTGTGAAAAATGGAAAATCGAGCACGCCGCGTGACTGTACTCGCTATACTTGAAATTTTGCGTCCGGAGGACCTTTCGCTTCGCGTTACATGTCTGAACGACCTCACGAAACTCAATCGACTTTTTCCGATACGATCTAGTGACCTTTCATGCTGGTTTTTCGACTGCAGAAGTATTTGAAAACCGGGAGGGGAGAGGAAAATCCACTATTTTTCGCTGTTCGTTGCAGCGTGACGGTTGATTTGAAGTTTGGTTACATATGTATGCCTCGAAATGTTATTTCGGTATGTTACGACTTCTATCTAGCACGAATAAAATTGAAACGCATTCGACTTTAAGAGCAGTAGTAAAATGTGCAGAGAAAATGTTACAGTGCTTTGTGAATCGTGATAGCGGAGATATTAACGACGAAAGAAGCCACGATTTTCATAATGAGACAGCATAGTTACCCTGGAAACTGTATCCCTATCCGTTGGTTGTTTTTCTTTGCATCATCGATGGGATAAATAGCTGTTCGAACGGATGCAGACACTTTATTTCACGCCGTTATCATTCGACATCGACCGCCATTCCTGTCACTGGTGAACATAAACGAGTGCGTTCGATTATTATCGTTGTGCTTTATAGACTGGAACCTTTCATGTGGCACCGACGGTGAAAAAATAACGCAAACCTCCAGGAATATCGAAGAGCATTATCACGATAGAAGTATTAACGAGCCGAAATTTATTAACACACCGTTAAATCGAGAAGAACTAAGCTACGTTATACAAAATATAGCAAGTTTATCGCCGATTCACATCTTCTGCAAGCAGTAAAGCAAATTTATCACCGATTTTAATCGAAATGACATGCAATAAAATGTTGCAAATCTTATATGCTAATTATCTGGAGTAAGAAACGTGAGGAAGTGAAGTTGCCAAGATTTTCTGCTCCATTAAAAGCCTCGTTGAAACGGTTTTCTTTTTTGCTGCGAGAGAAAAATTGCTGGATTTTCTAAAAACGATCAGGCGGCGAATGTTATTCTTCGGTAACCTGTTTCGAAATACCCGGGACAAATCGGCGTTGGGAGGAGTTTCTGAACGATTCGGAGAGTGGCAACACGTTTCCTCACCTTGCGTTCTCCGCACAGTCTTCCCTCTCGTGTCTCGAAGCCCATTATTTTCCATCGTTTCAACGCAGGCGAACAGCGTTCTCCGATTCCGTGCGACCGTTCACCGCATTCAAATAGCTTCGCGGTGATAATAATGATCAGGGTAATTGCGTGCACGTTGCGAGGCACATAATGGCCGAACGGCAGTCACTTCAATAAAACCGGTGACAGGGGGAACTACATCGCGCGAGAGATTTCCATGACTCCGGGGAGCTTAACAGCTGCTACCTTACGCGGATTTGTCATTAGCGCCGTTCCTGTGCGATATCGCCCCGGCGAACGCGTGTTTCTTTTACCTCCCTTGCCATAACAGCATCACCGTTCGACGAATTTCCGCCCTGGGCGTTTCTTCAATTAACCATCGTAATCGCACGTTCCTGGTATTATTAGCGGAGAGAAACATTTGCTCGAGGGACTAATTCTTGGACAGCGCAGGACAAATGACGTAATTGTGGACACTTTTCTTAGAGGTTTCTTTCAAGGTTTGAAGGTTACGTTTCTTTTGGATTTTTACTTGAGACGGCTCTAGTTAAATTATGCAACAAGCGTTGTCGTTAAAGCGATTTTATTACAGCGTTTCTGTACCGTTGGAGAAAAGTGTAGGGGGTAAATTGGAGCTATTAAGATAATGTTATCTTAATGCTTAACTAGAGACCACTTGAGACTCGGAAACGAGGCTGAATTTTTATTTCGTTATTCCATGAGAATTTTGAAGACTTTGGCGTTTAAATATTCTCAATTTCTTTCCATAAGAAATGTTTCTAATTTTTTGTCTACTTAATATTGTAATAATGAATAAAATTGCCAGGTCTC
>NW_017100268.1:3266646-3292330 GCF_001263275.1 Habropoda laboriosa | reverse complement strand
GACAAACCACGAGAATTTTCAAAACTTGACGTTTAAATATTTTCAATTTTTTTCCATAAAAGAAATTCTCAATTTATCTACTTAATATTACAAAAATATGGCAACGTAGCTCGTGTTAAATTAATTTGTACGACACACTGATTTAACGAACAAAATTGCCTGGTGGAGCCTCCACGTTTATGGCAACGTCTTGAAGAGAGATGTCCGCAGTTAAAACTTCATTTTGCCTTCAATACGGAAGAAATTCGTTCTTGGAAGCTTTCCTTCATTCTCGATGCATAGAGAAGTGCTCGAGACGTGAAAGTGCATACTTGAACCACCCTGTATATTAAACTTTCCATCATGCGCGATCGTACTTGCATGTTCTTTAATGGTTGATCGGTCGATTTCGTGAACCAGCCCCGTCTCGTGCCTCGTTCTCGATTTCCCCGGGTAATTTCGCGATAATTAAAGCGGCGGGAACTTTGAAAGAATTAACTAGATTTTCTCCCGTCTGCGACGGTTTACAGAGAACGGGCGATTCGTCGTGGGGAATAATCGAGTGACGTGAAACACGGTGCAATCCAATGGGTAAAATGACAGTAATGATGTCATTACCACTTTTCCTCTCACCGTACGAGCCGTGTTCTCCAAGACCTTGCCACAGACAACGCCCAGTTGTTCGCGTAGATTCACGTATTTCATTGCTATTGAACGATCTCTCTGGCTGAATTGCACCGAATAAGTGATCCAGAAGATATTTCCCTCGACGATCCAAGGCCACCAGCAGGAGAAACGCACTGGATCCACAGATGGTTATTATAGTAGTGAAAGATGAAAGTTCAGAGCACGAGAATTTCAGACGCGATGAATGCCGAACAGTTCGTTATTTATGACAGAAAGTACAGCATCCTCTCAAAGTTTAAAATCGTTGAAGACTTCGAAGAACGCAGAAATTACCGAAGAAAAATGAAACATTTGGCAAAAATGGTACTCGCATCGTTCGAAGTGAAAATTGTAGTATTTGAATATTTTAAGTACAAGTTTGAAACAGGAGGTCTTAGGTTAGTATAATAATGTCCTATGTACAGAAAGGAACAGTTAAGAATGTTATTTTATTGACACCTATCCCGACAGATTTTACTGTTAGTCCAATTGACATTTCTCAAAGAAAAAAAGAAAAAAATGTATCACCTGGGTACTTTGCATTCTTTCGTACGCGAACGTATCTAGTTCTAGTATGATAATAGTTTGGCTTCGTTGCACCTCGTACTTATCGTACGATTATTAAACATTCGTAACGATAGAAAACAGAGAGGCGTGTTGCATTGTTACGTCTCGTAACGAGATCTCGTAACGTAATCAAGCCGATATTTACCACAGTGCGGCGAATTACGGAGCTCGAGATTCTGTCGAATCAAACGATCAAATTGGCTGGATGGTATATAATATTCGGGCAGAAATTGCCAATAATTTGATAGAAAGTCTTTCCCGGAAATCGAGAGCAGGCTCCGGGAACACGGTAAAAGGGAACGAAACAAAGTATTAAATTAAGATACCGTAAACGTGATGGTAGACATGGAAACAGCCGTGATAACATCATCTGCCTGAGATATTTCTCTGGCGTTAGCTGCGATGTGTAGATTAAACCGTCGTATTCGTGGCTCTAATTAATCTCTCTATTGCAACACGTTGAAAGGGCTGAAAGAATTTGTAACAGCATCATTTCGTTCTGAGATTATTCTCGTCGCAGCTACTAAATATCCCGTCGCTTACATTCAATTAGATTGCAACGCAGTCTTTCAACGAAACACGTTCTCACAGAAACACCGTGGCTACTTCTTTCTTCCTTTTTCTCTCCGTAATTTCCAGACGACATCGTGCGAACAATCGTGTCAAATAAGCGTTCGCGAATATTTTGCGAATCTGTAGTTTCTGAGCCACGATTGAACGCGATGGAAAAGGAAGTTAAGCGGACGCCTTAAGCGTTAATTAAAGAAGATTAACGCACGCGAAGATTATAATGGATATACCGGCACCTTCAACGCGAGTAATTCAACAGAACCAGATTTTTCACCGATTAGATCCGTTTGATAGACTTGCGAAATTTCGGTGCACCCGCGTGAACTTAGCTGTGGATCGGCTGATCGCCGTTGTCAGACGATCGAAGTAATTCTGATGCACGCAACAGATGCGGCAATTGCGGAATAATCGCGTTTGCCCTGGAGGATATTCATTTATGGTAATTAGCAAGTGTTCGCGTTTCCCTGGAATGAAATCCACGAGTGAAAGAATTTCTCGTGATCTCGGCGAAAGAGAAACATCAGCTCGATCTAAGCACTTTAACCTGAACAAGGAATCTCGATCGATGCGGCGGAGTTTTAATCGTAAGACGTGTCGATACGTTGATAATTCTGTGAAATCATCGTTGTGAAAACTCGAAGACAATCGACGATAAAGACATCTTTGCGATCGTTTACATTTCTCTTCTTTTCTTTTTTTTTTTTTTTTTTTTTTTTTGCTATTATCAGACTTTCACGATCGATCCGCGTCTTTTGTCGAAATAAACCGTTCGTACTCCCACACAGAAAAATTACGCAAAGCTCGCGCATTATTCCGTAACGCATTGCTTTTCCCCGCGATTAAAAGACGATTTGAACGTCTGCCGCAACGTAACGCGGTCAGAAATTGAGCTATTCCCATGCTTTCGAAACGAGCGGATAATTACGATTCGAAAACGGCCAGCTGGACTGGGTCTGCTAGGTGTGCGGCCAAGAAAATGTTAAAGAAAAAGAAGAAAAATAGAAAAGAAATGGCGCAGACGACTCGTGCACGGGATCGTAAGCTCGACGCCCGCCACAACGTAATTACTCGATTTTACTGTCAGGTAACCGCCTAATTCGGTTAATTAAAAGCATCGTGCGCCGCGTAAAATTCGCCTGGCTGGTTTCTGGGCACGAGATACACGACGAGTCCAACGGATACGATCTGGTTTTCTACATTCTGAGCTCGTTTCACCAAACCCTCGATTTACGCGGTTAATTGGTGCATTTTTTTTTTTTTTTGCGGGAAATGAATGGCAATTGAAGTAAGGTAAAGTGCAATTAAAAATCCCGAAAGATACGGAGACTGATTTAGAAGTAAGGAATATCGCGTACGGGTGTAAAATGAAATATTTATCGCTGTTTCTCCTGCTGTTTCAAGTCGCTGGGAGAAACAGGAAGCCTGTTATAAAATCGCGAGAAATCTCCGATGAAATCTTCCGCCACCGGCGTAGATAATCTAAGTTTCGTCCACGAAAATTTCACCAGGCGAATTGAATTTGATGAGCCCGAACAAAATACCTCGCGTGTTGAAATAATCGGAATTTCTGGCTCATTGTCTCGGCTCGCTTAATTTCGTGGCTGTCATGGAGCAACGTGGGACCGCGATTAGCTCGGAGCGTATTTTGATCAGAGATCGTTTGGCCCGGATGCGGATTTCACGCGATCAGCTGGGAGTTGTCGGGTCACCGTGGATAATACACGGCGAATTTTAATCGAGCCCCGTTTATGTGCAAAACTAAGATCTCGGTGCATCGTGAGAGCGAACGTTTTCGTGAGACCACGGATTTTCTAATAAGGGATGCGTGCTTTGTAAGCTGCATTCTGCTTTCTATTACCCGGTTACTTCGTAATCCCTGTTGCTAAAGGTTCTTCTGGTAAATTCACATCGCAAACACGCGAACACGAATTTTTCCAAGTTTTCTTGAACCCTTTAAAGGGGTATTCTAGTCTAGAGTGCCATTTTTTAGGTCATTTTTGAGACTTTTTTTACAGAGAAACTATAAGACTTTTTAGGATAGATTTTTGCGTACGTGTTTATTCGTGTTTTAAGAGTATTCAGAATTTTTTTGAAGCGAATATAATGGAAATTAACCGAATTATGAATTATTTAGTAGGTACGGTTCCTTTAAGAAAAAGTGTCCTACTGGCTGACATTATTCAGGTCATTCTACTTATCCGACACGAAATAGCCGAAAAGATTCTTGATTAGCATGGGTGCTTCTTCTTTTCGTTGAAGTATGAGTGGCTATGGTTTGAATTAAAATGAAAAAAATATCGAAAATTAAGAGAAGGGGGGCACTTTGAACTTTGAATGAAACGAATTTTCCTAATTCAGTTTAATTACTTCCAAAACTTTATCGTCGATGGATATTGCACGTCGCAACTTGAAGACTGTGTACAGTGTTCTTCAAACATCCATAGCTTCCTTACTTTACGGCCAAATCCTTCAGTACACACAATTTCAAAAACCTAAACTTTAGAAAATACAAGAAAAAAATGAATTTTTTAAAAGGTCTAGACTAGAACACCGTCTTAACGAATGTCCTTAAAAAGAAAAAAGAGAAAAACAGAGCAGCAAGAAGAATCGATTAGATACCGATCTGGGCGTTTAAAAAACAGCACAGTTCGCCTTGTCGATCACTCGATTACAAGGATTTACGTGCATTCAATTAAATACGAATTAACGCACACGGAACGCCGCGCTTAATCGGCTCGGTTGGAGAGTGATTGTGAATATCTCTGTTCGCCGCGTACGTTGGAGCCGTCGACGCGGAACGCTTACGTGACCAGACCTTTTTCCACTGTTGCACGGTGTATCGTAAGAAAATTTATTAACCGATAACAACAAACATCGCGCACAGTCTGTGTGCTGCTTTTACTACCGCTTGAAACTGACTCAAACTAACCTACTCTCTTACGTTCCACTCTAAACATCCACGATTCTCTCTTACCTCGGCAATTATATAAGAAAGAACGTATACATATATGTATATACGCGTAAACATCATTGCGTGCATTAATTAACACTACTGTACACACCGATACACGCTCATCGTTTGTGATTCGTAACGCGTTTAAAAGAAACGCGTTCACGTGTAAAACACAAACATGTGTGCGCTAAGAAACAAAGGATAGCAGGTTACGATTGTTCTTTGGAAATACACCTGAACGGTATGCTAGATAGTTGAGAAAAAAAAAAAAAAGAACTGGTAAAAAGTGAAAGACAAACGCTCTCGAATCAGTCGCGGCTAATGATTCCGTTACACCCTGTAATCATTGGTTCACTTTTCTCACCTGTCAATCTTAGCCTCCCCGGTGTTAACGTAACAAGCCTTTAATTTCCTTCGTGTATCAGCTCTGGATTTACATTTCGGTATGCAAATTCCTCGTCGGCAATGCCCGTGAAATCTCTCGATTAAAGCGGGAAACACTGTGTCTGGCCGCGAAATGTACCCTGCACCGTGTTAATCGCGGCTACTTTGAATATTCGGAGAACGAAGGTGGTAGAAAAGAGGCGTCGATTAAGCGGTTCATTAGGCGGTTTCCTAATAAATCGTGTACGGTGGAAATTTCGTAATATTGCGAAACGGATCGTAAAGTTTCGCGGGAGGTGTAGTATCGCGTAGTGTGTTCGCGAGATTATATTCCAACCGGATACCGATAAATCGTATCATTTGCAATTCCGACGGTAGGTCCTTTATCACGGTGCACGCGAACGCGCGACGTCTCGCATGAATTATCGCGCCCCTCCGGAAGAAAGGAAACGGTACGCGAAAATCTCGCGTGTAGTACATACTTTGCTGCACATTCGAACGTTCCCTATGGAAATCGACTCGCGAGAGACTCTGTGTGTTTTCGTTGAACAGAGATAGCTGGCAAAAGTGAGCGTTTCTATCTTTGAAGCGGTTGGTCACTTTATATGGTAGCAGGTGCCAGCTGGCAAACTCAGATAAGCGTGTCTAATAATTGCAGAAATATCATTTAAACCGTATTTTTTATAAATATATATCGGCGCTGGGGTTTGCGCAAAATATCGATCAACCTGGCGAAAAGAAGGAATCGGTTCGATGGTAGCAGGTTTACACTTTCCTATACGATATCCGTATCTCGAGCCTACCAACAGCTAACGATGGAAACCGAACGATACAATAGAATCGTAAAATCACCTCTGCATGTTAGAAAATGCTTGCCGTGGAATCGATTATCTAACTACCACGAGAAACGTATTTTCCTCGCTTCTGCTCAATTTAATCATTTCTGTTCCACGATTCTCCTATTGCTCGCTACGCGTCTCGATATTCCATCTAAGAACTGAAGGATAGATAACGATCTTTATAGACGCGTCACGGAGAAAAGTCGTTGGAATCAATTCTAAATATCCACATCCTCTTCCTCCATCGAACCGTCCGACACAATGTGGGTACACAAGATTTTCACTATTGTAGGAAAGTTTACGTAAGCGACTTTCGATATTCCACCATCTCTTGAACGACTTGGAAATCGATTTCCAGGCAACACTTGCCGCTCATACTTATCCGCCACGCGCATTGTTCGGGCTTTGCACGTGTGTCGTAAGGAGAGACACGGTTCTGTGGTGTGTTCACCTGGCTACGTCACGAGTTCGAGTGGTGCCACACCCACCCTGGGTCAGGCGTGGTACGGGAGACACTTCAATGCCAAGAATGCGGCGTAAAAGTGGTTCCGTTTCGTTCCGATCGAGCCGTACCGAGGTTTTTCGAGCAGGCTTTGGTTCACCACGCACGCGACTCTGCTCTACACAACTGACCACTCTGACCGTTTTCTCCCGCTGTTGGTCGAATCTGAGCGGTATTAAAGGTTAGATAATATCCGCGCGATCGTGTGTGCCGCTGTGTTTCGTTGCCCTTTTCCCTCGATCCTTCATGCGGCCGACTTAATACCGCTCTGGGCCTCTGCGAAACGAGAGAATGGACAGAGGTAAATGTTCCATGAAACACAACGTGTTCCTTGGAGCGTGTATGGGGAGTATAATAGGATGGAAATGCGGGCTTAATGGTTTTTAGGCGGATAGAATGTTAATTTCATTGCGGAAAAAGAGGCGATTATCGAGACGTTAAGCGGAAACTCTTCCTAACGGTAGCGTTTAAACGACTCTGTTCAGTAGATATTGGATAGGTTTTATCGTTGCCCACCTATGTTCTTACGAGGTCTTTCGTATCGAGCAATTTTAAATTCATCTTCTTTGTCCGAGTTTATCGCAAGGAATAGCTTCATTTGAGAAAATTCGTCACATCTGTCAGCGAGACGAAAACAAACCGAACGAGCAGGTACTTATAAGGAGGAACTTCATTTGAATGGTTGTTACGGAACACCCATAATCGTTCACAGTAGCAATTGATCATACCGACCGTAAGAAAGCTCGAAACCACGTCCTCGAAGAAAGAAACTCACTTATCGCCGGATCAAAAGGGTCCTTTCTAAAGCCACGACGATCTTACCTCGGTCCTCGTTCGCGTCACGAAACCGTTTGATTTATGTATCCCACGTCGCGCGTGTGCTCTCCGATCGTTGAAAGTAGCCTCTCTAACGCGCCATTTCCGCGTCATCGACGTATATTCCATTAGAAGCGCAACCGTTGACTCTCGATCCTCTAACGATCCATGAAAATCCACGAAGATCGAGGCTCTAAGAGAAGAACACTGCGCTGTGCATCTTCCAATTAGACGTTAACGAGCGACACGCGCGTTTCGAGCGCTATAAAAGAGGTTCGGCTGTGAAACAGGTACCGAGAATCTGTCCGTAGATGGTATTAATTGAATCGCATCAGCCGTTTGACAAGACGATAATGACGCTGCTAGGCCGCTAGAGAGGATTCCCTTGAGACTCAAGTTCACGGCGTGTCTTTTCTCGTGGCCTAGGTTAATAAAAGTTGCATCATCGGTGTGGCGAGGCAGCTCGAGGATCGCTCAGCCGAGCCGGTTACGTCACCGAAGATCGTTGCACCTTGTTGCTCGTCCTCGATCGGGCAAGATCACGGATCGTCCTCGAGACGTCGTAACGAGAGCGAGTAAGAGAGATCAGCGCAGCCTCTCCGCTCTTCTTTCGTGGCCACGATTCGATATTTCCCCCGAGTCATTCGCAGGACGAGCGTAACGGTTGCGACAGACATTCTCGAAACGGGAGAAATTGCTTTCGGCCGTTATTATAATTCGATCACGTCGGTGAGAAAATTCACTTGCTTGTTCCTCAGCGAGTACGTAGTATCTATAAATTTAGAAAACGAACGAGGATGAAAGTTGGCGAAGGAATCGATGGAATTTCACGTTCGATCCTTTTATTGGATTCGACGGAATAGAGTTGGCCGTTAATCGTGTTCGGTCGGCATGTTGAATTTTTGTAACGGTTTCAAACGAACAGGTTTGAATACGCGGAAACGGTGAACCGTGAGAGAGGATCGATGCTAGTTATCCGTGCAGACGAGGAAACAAAGCTTGGAATAAACTCTTCATTACGCACGGGCATGTTTTACGCTGGAACAATTTAATTACCTGGCTCAGATCGAGAGGTGATTAATACCGGGGCAAAAATATATACCATTTCGTGTGCTCTCTTTTTCACGTTGAATACAAAAGAGTGGACGTTCCTTGGGTGTTTCTTATCGCAGTAGAGGCAATCAATTTCAAATGGTATTTCAGAGCCGATGTCGAATAGAACCTCGGGGCGAACAGATTTGCCAGTCGGTTTAATTGGTCTAACGGACACGTTCGTCTGTTACGTTTTGCTCCCATAAATTCGAATCTAAATTGCGTTATACAATGGAATAGTGTAATTGGACCAACAGTTAGTTAACGTTCCTCGATAACTTCTTCTTGTAGATACGCACCGAATTTCTCGTACTTACCTCGTACTCCTGATCAATTATTCTTCTTCTTATATCCCGATGAAGAAACGGGATACGTATCAAGGCGTAATGTCGTCTTAGTAAGTCCAACCAGTTTCAGTTCCATACTTACATATATACATCGAAATTCGTTTCACTTTTATTCTAACGACGTTACTATAAAGATCGGCGTAAAAACGCAATTCCCGTTGGTCTTTCAGCCCGACAGGAAACGACTCCGCCGGTCACATAGTTGCACGAAACTGACCGAAAAACCGGCGGATATTTGCCGACACTTAACCCCTTGTTTCGCCGTAACAAATCGAACCCGAAGAAACCTGACCGCAACGCTCTCTAATTAGTACGAAAGAAGAAAATAATAGGTTTCCGTTAAGCGACGACCAACGGATTATGAAATTTTCTAACGATCAATGGCAGCCGAGTCGAGTCGGCTTGGCTCGCGTTACGTCGGCCAAATGCAAGCCGGCGGTGCAGCTGCGAATGCCCGTTTTTAATGAGATTCTTGCGACACCCCGTCCTAACACTTTGATCGTTAACTCGCCGCAGGTGACTCGGATTAATCGAGATAGACCGAGATACCCGGTTCACCACTCGCCGATTCACGAACGTTCATTCAATAGCTGGCTAAATCGTGGTGGTAATTGTGCAGCCGACGGGAGAGATAAGATCAACGAAGGAAATTAATAAGTCGCGGAGTGATCGCCGTTTCTTCGATTAGGAGGAGGTACAGTCGGCGGAAGAGATTTAGCGAGCTCGTAAATTAAAGTATTTAAGAGAGACGTGGGATTGATTTGGCCACACCTTGGGCAGTTTGTCATTTGCGAATTGGTATTTAAAGTTTCTAATTATATACGGTATTTAGTCTCCGTCGTTTCTTGTCCAGTTAACGCATTGGTGAAAATTAATTTAGAGCTGTTGAGCATCGAGGCGCAGATACATTTTTTAAATACCCTGTAATAAATTTTCTGATCTCACTGTGTCACTTTGAACGACTGTACTTAAAGGATTGTGTACTAGGTGGAATACAGGAATTTTTTCTAATTTTCTGCGTTTCTTGGTATTTCTGCTAGTTAGATTAACTTTATATTAGGTCGTATACTTGTTCCCGCATTTTTGCTAGAGCCTATTGGAGCATTCGAACTGGTTCGCCTCGGAGCAATTGTACGAAAAAGTTCATCTGAGTTTCTTGCATACGAGAAAGCAATATTTTGCAGATTTACAACGACAGAAGGTAGATTCTCCCATTTGCAGAGAAAATTAATAGATTTGTTTCCATTAACAGTGATTAGCTCTGCTAATGCGTCTCGAGATTAGATACCGCCTGTTGGAATAAGCAAGAAGAGATTAGCGCAATTCTAGCAAATGGCGTATCGAGATAAAGGTGTAAATTACACAGGATAAAATGGATTCTCACCGGTTAATGCGATTCCAATTAAACGGACCCGGTTCGCCTCTGTGTACCGTGCGCAATCCACGCGGAATCCAGGGGAATTCCGTGGTTGTTGCGTTTTATAATTATACATCGACGCGTGGGATGAATCGCTGGCGTGATGAAACACGGGAGAAACCGGCGATAAGGCAGTTACGATTTTTCCAGGCCGGGCAGAGAAGCATCCGGCTGTTCTCCGGCGAAATCGCTCACGCCCGGGACGTGCGCGCCATTGCGAAACCGACATTTCGCGAACGAATCATCGAACGTAATGGCGGCGAGTTACGCGTGAAATTCGTGAAAGTTAATGGCGCGCCGCGGCGTCAATAGAAGCGGCACGGATCGACACGCGGCCACGCTAATGATCGGCAATAAGTATAACAGAATACGCGTGTTGCGCAATATTAAATTCGACGTGACCACACGTGAATTACGGGGATTATCATTTCTCGCCTGTACGCGTTAAATAACGCGATACGCAAACATTGCGGTAGTCGGTTGGGTCGTAAATCAATATGAGCCCTAATCGAAAACGATGCGTTCTTCGTTACTGTATTTCGCGGACTTATCAGCCGGATAATTCGGTATATTGGGTTTCACATAATGTGCAGAATGAACCAGTGATTGATTCGTCGTCGTTCCGAAATCTGTCAACCCTTTTGGGGTCGTATGCACTACCGGCCCAAAGTTTGGAATCACTGCGCATTGCAGGTTACACAAAAATTTGAATATGAGATAAATTGCTATTTATCTCCGCAATATCAATATCAAGTCTATAAAAAATTAGTAGCAGGTTCAGTACTGATGAAAATTGACAGGTGCTTCCAAACTTTTGGCCGGTAGTGTATGACATAATACCAAATTTTTTTTTCAACTTCACGTATGTTTGACGGAACAATGTGTAGTTTTCTCTCTTGCGATACAAGCGTTTTTCGACGGCTGAGAGAATTTGGTGTCGGATCTAGATCAGACATGAGTGGTTTCAAGTGGAATATGTGGTTTCATTTTACATAAAATACGTATTTTATATTTTTCTACCTTGTGGCACAAGTGTTTCGATGGCTGAGATAAGACGTACGACAGCAAAGGGTTAAATCATTAAATGTCACATCGTACAGGTGTTTAAACGTCAAAAGTGGAACGTCGCTGAGCTAACTAGGTGGCTTTCTATGAAACTATTATTTCTACCGACGCTACTTAACGGGCAAGTGCAAACGCAAATTTCTTGGTTTTACTGCCTTTTCAAAGACTGTAAACGCCAAAGGTATCGCGAAATCTCTTTCGCGCTCAGATATTTCGCAACTTCGTGATCACGTTGCTGTCCGCATCGGCTCCGACTCTGTGCAAAATCATTTCTCGCGACGCGAATTTTACTTATACCTTCTCAAGTTCGTAAATAGCACAAGTATGAATTTAAATTGCAATCTTTAGCGATGCATGTGAAAGAATTTTTTATTTTCGCCGGTAAATGTCGTAGAAGTAAACAGTAAACGTCGAGGGGAAATTGATCGTGAGCGAAATGTGTTCTAATTTATCGACGTATCTGAACTTGTCTAAATCCCTCGACTCTGACCTTTCCTCTATCGTACTTGGTCCCGTGTTCGAGTCGAAATTGGAACACGAGGTCACCAAGGCCTCGACGCGTTCAACTTAATTATACGACCTACGTTGTAAACTTCATTTGTCCGATACCAAAATTTCATCTGATTTCACCGTCGTTGCTTTTATCACATATGGCTTATGGCACTTTTCGTTCTCGTAAACAGCCTGTAACTTTAGGAGACATGTCAATTAACACCTATGCTAAACTACCTGCGGTACCATTAACTGTATTACCTCCGAGTTTATCTCCGAGTAAACAGAGACACGTTCCTTCGCACAGTAGCAATCTTCACAGAAAAAAAAAAAGAACAAATTGAAGAATCTTAAAAATTTCTAATTCTCGAATTAAAAAAATTATTGTACCTATTATTTCCTGTTGTAACACTGTATGAAAGTCGGTGGTGTTTTTTTTGATAAATCGACCATAACAAACCGAGATAATTCCGAAATCACTTATAAATCGATTTACACCGAAGTGGGCAAAGCAATTTCTAATATCAACTTGGAGTGTCTCGTTCAATTACTCCGCTCGTCACTTCGCTTTCTCAGGCAACAATGTAACCATTACGTTATCTGGTAATACACGGTTCTTACAAACGCGTAAGATCGCGTAAGATCGCGTTGATATCGCGGATCGCCGTAGAATCTCTATCGTGAAACGGTAAAAAATCCTTGCACACACAGGCACGCGCACACGTACAATACGCGTGATATCACGGAGAAAGTGGTCGGTGTGACCGTCGAACCGTGATGTCGGCTACCTTAATACGCCATAAAAATAAAACGAACACGTTAACGGCGTTTGACGGAAAGTTTGCGAGAGACTTGCCACATAATTTGTAACGAACAGGTTGGCTCTAACGCACACACGCCCAGCTGGATACAGTTGGAACTGTAACTTCTCTGTGATCGGTGGAGGAAATCAGATTCGACTTTCTGAACGTGTAAAATACTTCTTACCCGTGTCTGGCGTTAATAATGACGCAGAAACGATTCGTAATGCATTTCCATTTCACCGACTCTATTAACAAGTATATCTCGTCGATCATGCAACGTTAAAACGGTTAGATTACGTTACCGGCAAGAAGTATCGCTTTACAGTTCGAATCTGGTTTAAATGGTACCTATCAAACGGTTAAATAACGATAGAAGTATATGTATTTGCAAACGAGGGAAAATTTGAGGATCGCTAATGTTTCACGTTCGTACGAGTATGTTTTGAGAAGTGTGACAGGTTGGAATGAAACGAAATTCATCGGTATCATTAATTTTCTCGAGCTGCGAGGTGTTTGGAGAAAGAAAGGAACTGTATTTTTGATCGGGTTTTGCTGGCCGAGATAGTTAATTTAATGCATTAGCGGCGTTTTCTATTTTTCATTGCGCGAAGTCTCCTGTGTTCGGATTGTTATCCCTCTTGTACGAATCAATTTTCATTTCCTTGTTTAAATAGCTTTCCTGCCGATGGCAGAAGAGATCTCGCATAAATTTTTACCATTCTCTTTGCGTTTAAATTGCCCGTGAAGACGAATGGTATTTCGAATTGCTGTTTGAAGGAGCATCCTCTATTGCATGCTTTAAAATTAAGAGGATATTAGGGAAGTTAAAGTGTCTTATCAAATTTTATGCTCCACGCGAATAATGTATTTTTTAATTTTGAAGATTAACTCTTCGAGGAACGCCTATTTTATTCAATCTCTAAGTTTTTCATTGTGTAATACGAATTGTTTAACCCTTTCGCCTGCGGCAAAGTTTAATATATAATTTTTTGGCCGTATCGTTTTAATTAACGTGGAAGAGTGTAGAGGATTAATTTTTTCTTTCATTAATTACTTATTGTAATGCAGTTTTCGAGCGTTAGCTCGTCACTGCCTAGAGTGCAGAGGAGAAAATTAAGGCTTAAATTAATACGGAAGCGCGCCAAAAGGCTCCAATAGCATAATGCTAACAAACTATCAACGCACCTATATTATAGGCGCTAATAGCAGTGAAATGGTTGAACTATTAATTCAAAAGACGTGTCTGTTTAAAATCTACACAACGATAGATATAAGATGCAAATCTATCTCGTGAATTATTATAAGTTATGTGCCTCTGTCGGGGTGCAGTGAAATTTCCCTGCTGCAATCTCGACGGTCCACGTCACATGGAACAATTGCAGTCGACGAAATTTCAACCGTAAAAAACAAACTCTCGCGGAAGCGAAAAAGCTTGAATATTCAGCGAGCGTGTAACGTTTAACGAAACGTCCGGATAATGATCTGCGATGTTTAATGATATGGCGAAAAGAAGGAAGACGAACCGGTGTTTGTACGTTAGAGCCTCGCGTTTCTAACCTTCGCGTACGAGAGCAAAAAAAGAAAAAGAAAAGAAGAAGGAAAAGGAGATGTAAGCAGCGTGGGGCGTTGAATGAAGGCGAGCGCCGCCGTCTTTCCGGTGTTCCGCACCGTGGCCATCCGACACTCGCGAGATTTTTTTCAAATTAAAAAGAGTGAAAATTTCGCAGCAACGTCTAGTGGACCGATCTGATAACGGGCGCATTCGCTTTCACGAAAGCGAAATCGGATGTAAAAGGAGCGTTGCATGGAAACTCGCGTGCGTCTAGGGTAGCCACCTCTGCGGTACGTACTTTACGTACGTAAGTCTGAGGAGTTGTTGTAAATTACGCGTACCAACTACCACGTGTAATTGGCCGTTGCACGAAACCGTTTAGCCAGGCTGTACAACAACGGGGTACTAGCAACCTGTTGCCGGTTCGTATTGTTTATTGCTTCGTTTCAACACGGCGACGTCGGCGTTTAATTATTCGGCGAAAGGAGATTTTATGAAATATCAGAGCGTTGAATCACGCTAATGTACCGCGAAGATAAGTGTACTTACGTGCGTTTTGCGTGAACACGGATATCCTAGTAGATAGGGGTAATTAAGCACGTTGCGTCCCAAATCGTATCGAGATTGCGTACGCAATTTTTACTTATTCAATTCCTTTTTACAATTCGTTGCTTCGATGGGATATTGTAATTTTTAGTCGGGTATTATGGGGGAGTATGTTGGTAAGTTTATGATCTGGAAACCGGGAAACACGAGAATTTCGGTGGTAGTTGGTTGTTACACAATAGTGATTGAGAAAGTATTATATTTTGATGAACTCTTGACTTTAAGATCTGAAAACAGGCAAACACTCAATGAGTATTTTGGTGCTCGTTGGTTCCTACTCAATAGTGATTGAAAGAGTATTATAATCTCGAGGAAGCCCTGACGAATCCTTAAAGATAAAGAAATTCTACTGACAAACTGAGATTTTCGAGGTGTAAACTGTGCAAATTAGCAACACCCAGGCATATACCTGTAACATAACTGACCTACGAAGGAACATTCTTACAATTAGCGAAGGCACTTTAGTACGTAAGAAAGTCGTCAAGAAAGTTAAAAAAATTGAAGTTGGAAACGGACTCTAGACATTCTTATATACTTGGCGGGACTAATCGACTACTGCACGAACTTGGACTTGAACTCCATTGCAGACAGCCAAGTCTACCTGAATCTACCATCGTAGAACTCACCTTTAAACTTTAATCTGTGAACTGCGAACATTGAACTTGCAACAGTGAATTAATCCATCAACCAATATTATTATAAATAAATTTCGTGTTACTCCACTTGCTAAATTATCCGCTTCACGTACTGCATAGAAGCTCTATAGTAATTTTATAGATGATCTTTGAATCTCAAGAACATACTTACGTTGATATTGCACCTACCTCATAGATGGTTGCTTACGTTGACAAAATGACGTCACAGTGGAAGAGTAACGACGTGTTCTCGTAGCATTTTCGTTCCACGGACAATCCGAGATAGCGCCGTCTTTCATTCGAGGAATTCATCGGCTGCAAAAAGCTTCGCGAACTAGTTTTTTAACGCGTGCACCAGTCGTCGTGTCGGTGAACCGTCTAAACAGCGATATATCACCGCGTGCAGGGTTTGCCAGTCATTCAGCGGGTGGCATGCAAGCTTCATTCATCTTCCCACACGTAAACTGGAGTTGTTTCACACGCACCGGAAATGACTTCTTCGATGTGTAAATGATTCGGTCGGGGAACAATGCTGGCTCGCTTGGAAACTTGTTTAGGCGGAAAATGAAGTCAACGTTTGTTCTTCGATCGAACAAAGGTACTTGTATAGCGTACGATGTTTTTCATCCCTCTTAATCCTTTGAATACCACGAGCACTTATGGTGTGGACTATTAATGAAGAACATTTCTCTGCAACGAGGAAAAATTGAAGACTCAATAATTCATCTTGAGAAACTTAATTTATTAATTCAAAAATTGGTAATTTATAGGGTGGAATTTTTGAAATTTTTGATATAGGTAACAACGAACACATTTTTCTTTTATTCTATTTTACTTCCTGAAAGCTTACGAGAAAATTATTTCATAGATCCATATAATTTACGCGATAAAAAATCACAAGAATTATTTCTAACACAGATATAGTAAAATTCACAGTAACAGCTATCACAGACAGCGATTCCGTCCTCAAAGGGTTAATTACGTCTTCGTACAATTAACGAGATTTAATCGTATCAGGTATTCCAAGCACTCGCGCCTCCACGTTCGTAGTTTCATTCCCCGGACTAGATCTTCCTCATTTGTTTTTTTTTTAAGTGGAAATCCTCTTAATTGCCCAGACGCGTACCGTCAGAAAAACTCGCCCATCGTGTTGATTTGTCGTGCCCATTTAACGGAAAACTTTCATGGCGCGGTGTGTTCCGCCTTTAACTATCGGCAGGACGTCGCAGAAACGATTTACGGCCATCATTATCTCGTTTAAAGTCGAATGGTGTAACAATGGCTGCGTTCCACAATAATTGGACAGAATATGAGATTCGTGTGTGATACGTACATGGTACAGAGGGGCAGGGAAGGGCATTTGATACAGGTTCCTCGTTACCTGTGTCATAGCCCTTGTTACAATACAAGTTTCTACAACGAACAATGACATCATTGTTCTACTCGCATATTTCTCTGTTAAAAGATCCGATGAAGATGTAACACCCGACTAAAACTTCCGTAAACTCCACCGTTCTAAATCCCAAGAACAACAGATACAGCGTACGCGTTTGAAAAATAGAAATTAAGAAACGGACAAAAAAAAAGGTGTGCAATATATTAGAAAGAGAAACGCACATTTACACGCAGGCGTAGCGAAACGACCGATACAATACGTATCTACAAACTCTTTTGCACGAACGTCTGGATCAGGCACGAAGTTGCAAAACAAATTGGTACGAAGGTGCGCGAGGTAGCTGGAATTCCATTATTGAGAATCGGTGAAGATTTATCCTCGCGAGCCACCGATTCCCACAAGACGGACAAAATCCTTGCAATTATTGACCGGCGTAACGCAGTAATAAATAGGTTTGCTTTCCCGTTACGTGCTATCTGATTTACCCATTCGCTTATGCAAGCGTTTGAAACAGGGTCGTTTCGAACGCTTATTTCCTCGACTTCGTATCACGCCGTATGGTAAACACACACCCGATACATCGTGTGTATCCAGTTTGTGTGTGTAGACCTTACTTACCCGGTTTTAATGGCGCGTGAGTATGTAACGAGGGGTGATGTGTTCTATCTTATTACGTCAGGCTGTCGCGTATTTTGCGTAATACACGCGTATTCGCGAGTTCCATTAAAACGGCAACCGAGAAGTTGCCTTTAAACGGCGGTCTCTGCTCTCCCTCGCTCTCTTATTAACTATTAAGCCATCGTGAAGCGTGTGTTTGCGTTCCATTCATCGTTACCGATCGGTTGCAAAAGAAAGACACACGCGTGTATGCCGGCGATCGATTTTCATCTATTGCGCCGGGAGAATACGGGTAATAAAGGGTTGTCAACGAGAATGGGTAGCATTAATTTCCGTAAAAAGAAAAAGGGTTACCGTTCCGTGGGCTTTTAATATTTCTCCCTGGTGGACGTGTTGAGAAACGCGCTTGCATTGTCGAGCCCGTTTACACGCTCGTTCGTTTGTTCGTTCTCGCGTGTCCCGCGGAATTCCTGTAATTCCATCTTTCGAAACCGGACTGATTTTCTCGGCACGCTTTGCTCGCTCGTATCTCGTCCGTGCCGCCTCTCCCCTTCCGACGCAATTAAAATACACACTTGGACACGACGTGCTACTTTTTTTTTATCGCCGCGATTCATGCATGAATTTCCCTTTTTAATGCCGGCCGATTCTTGGACATTGTTCCGCGGTTTCGTCACTAGAGAGAATTCAAGATTTATCCGGAGAATGAATTTTCAATGAAACTGAAACCTCTCTTTTTCACGTCGATTGTGGCGGATAATGCAACAATCACAGGTACTTACGTTGGTTTTCTTTTTTAGAGTGTCACATGTAGAATCACTTATCAAATTTTTACGATGTGTTTGTGTTTAACAGAAGAAACGTGTTCACTCGCCTTTCTGCAGACTCACTTTTTACGTAATTGATTTTGATTGACAATAATTGCGAGAAAGGCGAAGAAGAATGAGTTTCGTTCTCGGATCGATCAATAACGATTAAACGGATTCTCGCGTGTAACAGTGTTACCTATTTAGAGACGAAAGAGAAAGACGCGTTGGAACGCCACGCGTTGGAGAGAGTGTGTCCCTGATTTTTTCTTTACGTTGGTTTAATTTATTAGCCGTGACGATAAAATCAGCGACGGTCTGGATATAGGTGAAATTCGCCGTCGTTCGACGTTCCTCTAATTTATTTCGAGATAGAAATCGGTGCTCGCAGAGGCGTCGCGTGTGATTTAGTCCGCGCGGCTGTTTAAATAGCGGAAGCTTGACACTTGGCGCGACACCAGATCCGACGTAGAATCGAAATGATTTTATTTTGGCCCGAACACGTATGCATCATTTCACCGTGAAATATGCCTCGGATCGTAATTTCGCAGCTAGCAGCGTGTATAGATTATTATGGCTGTTAAAAATGATCGAGAATATTGATCAATCCGAGGTTGATAATATTTTTTGCGACAGTGTTTTGAGATCACGATCAGCTTCCTTCGTGGTACGCATACATTTTGATACCACTTTGTTGTATTATATTTGGAGAGTTTTGAACAGCATGGAAGTTAGAAGAAAACAAAGTGTTTCTCTGTAATATATCTTTTTCTCATGGTAGAAACGTTATGTGAAGTGCAAGCAACGAGTGTAAAAATGGATTAAAAGACAGGAGAAATGTTCACATATGAACTAATCGAAAGTAATTGATTTAAATGTCGAAACCGGTTATTGTAATTACTTGGAACGAATTGCGACCAATATTGAAACTCAGATTCGTCAATCTTTAATTACAATATCAATCCTGGATCATTAATCTGTTAACAGTTTTACGTTCACCTCTCAAACAGAAATTTGATCGTTCCCAATTAAAAGTGAAAAAAAATAATAATCAGTTGTGTCCTGTCACAAAGATGAACAAGGTGTTCCTCTCCTTAATTTAAACGAAATTCTCCCTTCAAACATCGACCACACACGATCACTATTACCGCCAACATTTCTTCCTACTGAAAATATCCTCGATCGTGTTCTAGCTGTTTTAGAAAATCATCGACTCATTGTGTTCGTTTCTAACAACCGTTCAAAAACTAATTAACGATTCTCTCCGTTCGTCTCGGAAGTGAAGAACAGAACAGAATTTATCTGAATCTCCGCCGAATCATCGTCCACAATTTTTTTCTAATTAACACTCGATCGTAATTACGCGATTAATTAGAATCAGTCTCTCACCGGGAATAAATCGCGGAATTTTCATCACGAAACGAACCTCGCGCTCTATCCTCCTACAGCGGTAACAGTTCCCCTGTGTGCATTAACCGGGCAGTCGCGTGCATATCGGTTACAGACGCTTTAGCCCGTACATCAATTAACTCGCTGTTACTCACTTACCTGTTATACGAGCACGCGGCTATATTTCCCTTCCTAGACGGACTTGATCGCAGCGTGGAATCTCGCAGAACTCTTGCACACCGCGAGTTTCCCCCCGTAAATTTCGAATTTCGCTCTCGTTACATTTCGACCGTATAGGCAGTACGAAAGGAAAAAAAAAACGAAATTGTCGACGCTTTCACTTTTGCTTACCCGCGGTCCACGACGATTCTAGAGCCGGCTAATTATCGTCGATCAAGCCTCTAACGATCGGGTGTTCCCGCGTGTTTCGCCTTCGATTCGTCGTCGTTCGCCGGTAGATTCCGGGATAAATCGACGCGAAATGGTAAGATAGTGGTGCACGGATTTTTTCGTTTTTGGGAAAATCGACAGGAGAATTTTAGAAATCATGGGAGTGCCGAGAAACGTAACGGATGGTTGAAGATCTTTATGCGTGGATAATGGTGTATCGATAGCAGGAACGCATTCCTTGGTAGAAGGAAAAGTGAACGTTTTGGAAGTATGTATACGAGATTGGAGTGAAAAATTAGCGTTGCAATAAGTAGGGATGAATGGTTGGGGAAGAAAGATTGTACGACTGGAAATTGTCATGGATCAGTGGTGACTCGGGAGAAACTGAACATGTTAACGATGTTAGAGTGGTGAAACGAAAGTGGCGAATTTGAACACGTTCGTCGACAGTTTTCAGAAATGGAAATTTCATTGCGAGTGTAAAATGTTCGATGTAGAAAGGGACTTTTCTATTGGGTTCGCTTAATTGACTCATAGCCATCGAGTTTCTATCGCGATGGTATTTTCAAGTTGCCAGAAAAATGGTAAAAAGTCGTCAATGATAATGGAAATTATTTTGATAATTGATCTGACTTCGTTCTTTTTAAACGATTGTACCCAAAAGTCAAAAGGAATTCATTTCAAGTGTATGCAAAGGAAAAGTATTTTTCTAACAATTCAATATTTCAATGCTCCTTTTGAACATGGTCTCCACGATTGCAGTAAAACCTGCAATTCTCCCGCGGCATGGAACGTGTTGAGTTAGCTCGAGTATCGTCTAATCAGTATTATCATAAAATATATATCGTCCAATTTATATACAACGAACGTGCGGTTAATTGGAATTAAGAAACACTTCGTAACGTTTAGACGGTGGAGATAAGCGATACGATCAGCTCGACGGATATACCAGTTCCCTTCTTTCCGATCATACGCGTCATGCGTAGCCTCAAGGATCAGAGATCGAATCTCTCTGATATATGTATATATAACGACGTTCATTAGTATCTTTCTGTCACAGCTTCCCACCAATTCCGTGTCTCTTTTTTTTTCTCACACGATGTTCGCAAAATTTCACCTTTATTAACACAGTTCGTTTTAATAACCAGCAGCCTGATCTTTAATAATCTGCAAGTCCCGATAAAACTAACTCCGAAATTCGTGTCACGAAATACCATTCAACGGAGGTGGTCGTGAAGCTGTCGCGAATATTCTTCTCAAGAGAGATATGTATCTGAACGTGACAGGGTGATTAAATGGCGATCCTTGTTGAGCGTTTCAATGGAGAGAAAATAATGAAATTTGTCGGGGCGCTGGTTAAACGGGATAACTTGAGTATTCGGATACTCACTCAATTGAAATTCGAGGAATTGGATACTCACTTATTTGAGATTGGAGTATCTGATTATTTCCGAGTACAGTATATTCTCCACAAGTGTCAGACCGCAAGGAAGCTAAACCTGACACTCGTAGAGTCAGGGACTACGTTTTCGAGCCTCGCGCCGGCCATTGCAGTTTGCCGAACGTAGACAAGGACAGCGAATAAAAGATATGCACGAAACATGAGACGAGACAACCAAGTGATTTAAATATCATCTGGAATTTTTTTTAACATGTTGGTGAGATTTTTCTGATGAAAATGGTATCAAACACGATATAATTTGAACAACATTTACTTATTAACACGTTCACTGTCGCGCCAGATTTACAGGTTGCTGTCAGGCGGCCACAAGAAAATACATTTTAAGCATATACATTAAGCAGCTCATATTTGAGCTGGTAATACACAACACAACTAACTACTAAACCAAATCGCCACAAAAATTTTCAATATTATTATTGAAGTAAACTTTCGTAGAATGAGAGTGAAAAATTGAAAGAATCAAAAGGAAAAACGCGAATTCGTATCTTTTCGATTCTAGAATATCAGAAAATTTGAATAAAATACGCGACGAGAATTGGGGAGAAGCATAAGCTAAACGCGTAAAAGTATTCAATAATAAACGAACTAGGGACGAAGCTGTTATTTCAATACGCGATGCACTGACTCTAGTATTTAGTAATATTCAAAAATTCTCCCATAAATTCCGAAATTAGATTATCAATTACGGTAAACTACTGAGACGGTTTAATTTAGGGTGGGCATAGTGCACGAGTTCCAAATCAGCTCACAATATACAATAATAAATCAACTAACTACCTAACATGCAATCCATGCAAATTCCATGGATGGTAAATTATTAGTAAAAAAAACAATATATGAAAAATTTCAAATTAATTTCAATTGCTGGAAGAAAAGTACGTATTGATTGTTATGCTGTAACGAAAAAGCAACCTATTCGACAAGTCTGAAGAACAACGATGACTAAAATTCAAATGTTTATTTCCCTAAACCTTCAAAATAATTTCGAAATATTTTATTCGAAGCGGAGTATTCCAAGTCAGTATCGATAATTGAAGAAATTATTTGATTGTATTTAAAAGAACCGAAAGGAGAATATTTAAAGTCTGATATTAAATGTCTAGCAAGTACCAGTAATTGGTAAAATGATTTATATTTGTTTTAAAAGCTGGTAGTGTATTATTTTTATTTTAATTGTGCTGGGATTTGTTGGTTTGTTAAGGGAGGATAATAGCGAATAACGTGTGAAATTTGAAAATGAGAGTAAATAGGAACGATTGAGTAACGAAATTGGGAGAGTTAGAGAGAATGTGTGAACAGACGAGAAGAAGAGAGGTAAATGATCCAACATGAGAATGTAAGTGTATATTTTTCGGTAATTACTTTATAATTGCTTTATAATTACTTTATAATTACCGATTAGTGGAGAATATTGTTTACATGCAATGGAAGTTTACTGGTGATGTTTATAATTTCGAAAATTCAGGTAGAATTGTAAATATACTGTATCGTAATTCGAATTTAAGTAAATTAGGTTGAACTGCAGTACACAGACGTTACTTTAGCTTGAAATAAATTCGAAACATAGAATTCACAGAGAAAACACTGCGAAACAGCAAAACGTAAACGTTACAATTGTTATAACATGTAAGCAAAAATTTCAGAATTAATTATACGAGTATTTCTCATAAGATTACCGTTACAAGAATATTTCACGTTTATTAATAATTTTATAAGAATTAGGAATATTAATTCACTTTGTTAAAATGCAAAAACTAATAATTTTACAGCAAGTGTTAAGAATTAGGAGCAGCATTCGTTACAAGTTCCACAAGGATACTGAAAGAAAAATTTCAAATTAATTTCAATTGCTATTACGAAAAAGCAACCTCTCAAAGTAATTTCAATATCCTATTCGACAAGTCTGAAGAACAACGATGACTAAAATTCAAATGTTTATTTCCCTAAACCTTCAAAATAATTTCGAAATATTTTATTCGAAGCGGAGTATTCCAAGTCAGTATCGATAATTGAAGAAATTATTTGATTGTATTTAAAAGAACCGAAAGGAGAATATTTAAAGTCTGATATTAAATGTCTAGCAAGTACCAGTAATTGGTAAAATGATTTATATTTGTTTTAAAAGGAAAATTTCTAATAGGTATTAGTTAAAATGAATTGTTATTCAGTCTATTGTATTGAAATTCTAATTGATTCTAATGTATACAAGTGTTACAAGAAGGCTGAGTGTGTACAGGGTGGACACTGACTCTAGTATTTACTAAAATTCAAAAATTCTCGTATAAATTCCGAAAATAGATTATTAATTACGGTAAACTACTGAGACGGTTTAATTAAGGGTGGGCATGGTGCTGCTTTAGTTTGAAATGATTTATAAACACATAATTAACAGAGGAAAAACCGTGAAACGGCAAAACGTCTACATTCTAATTGTTATAACATGTAAACAGAACTTTAAATTTAGTGTAAACAGAAAAAATATATAATACAATTTATTTCACGGTATTGCAACAAATAAACGTTGAATCAATATTTAATTCGTATAAAAACAATTATTTAACGTAATAATTTTACCTTCACTATGGCTATTTTTAATCTACGACCACAGGTCAACCTGATTTCTAATCCTTACGAACTTTAAATTCAGTCTAAACTGAGAAAATATATAATACAATTTATTTCACGGTATTGCAACAAACAAACGTTGAATAGATTCTTAATTCGTATAGAAACATTTATTTAAAATAATAATTTCACCTTCACTATGGCTATTTTAAATTTACGACCAAGGGTCAACCTGATTTTTAATCCTCCGAACTTGATTTCACAACGAGAAAGTAATAAGATCGTTGAAACGTACTTATTTGTCAAAGAAACTTGCAAAAATGTATAAATAATAATATGTAATGTTTTAAACTTTGCGCGGGAAATCGATAATTTCTCGCGGGAATCGGTCACTTTTCGCGGGAAATCCTTCGTTTTTCGCGGGAATCAATTATTTTTCGCAGAAAATCGCCGATTCTTTCGTAATTCTATTTTGCATTCTATTGTAATGTTATAATAACGTATAATTTATTAATTCTCACAATTTTTTGGTATAAATTTATACTTGCAACAATTTGTTACAACATTACATATAACAATTTATACGTTTTTACAATATTCTTCAATGGACACATAGGTTTTAGCGTTCTCGTTACTTACTCGTGGTTAAATTAATTTCGTAGGGATTAAAAATCAGGTTGACCTGTGGTCGTAGATTAAGAATAACCATAGTACAGCTAAATTTATCGTGTTAAATAATTCTTCTTACACGAATGAAAAATGTATTCAACGTTTGTTTGTTATAATATCGTGAAATAAATTATATTATACGTTTTCTCCACCAAACTGGACAAAGTACAACTAGTACTTATCGAAATGATTTATCTCTCTCGAAGAAATCGAGTTTGTATAGTGAGAACGTATAAATTGTTATATGCAATGTTATAACAAATTGTCGGAAGTATAAATTTATAACAAAATTGTGAAAATTGATAAATTACAATTCTGCCTGAATTTTTGAAATTCAGAAAAACACAGGTAAACTTCCATTGCATTTAAACGATATTCTCCACCAAACTGGACAAAGTACAGTAAATTCTCTACAAGAGTCAGTAAGTTTACTGTCTCGCAACGTAAATTTAAGTAAATTAGGTTGAACTGCACAGAAAATGCACAGAACTGCACAAATAATTCATTTCACGATATTATAACTAATAAACGTTGAATACATTTTTGATTCGTGTAAAAGGAATTATTTAACACGATAAATTTAGCTGTACTATGGTTATTTTTAATCTACGACCACAGGTCAACCTGATTTTTAATCCTTACGAAATTAATTTAAGCACGAGTAAGTAACGAGAACGTTAAAACGTACGTTTCCATTGAAGAATATTGTAAAAACGTATAAATTGTTATATCCAATGTTATAACAAATTGTTATAAATTTATACCAAAAAATTGTGAGAATTAATAAATTATACGTTATTATAACATTACAATAGAATGCAAAATAGAATTACGAAAGAATCGGCGATTTTCTGCGAAAAATGAAGGATTTCCCGCGAAAAGTGACCAATTCCCGCGAGAAATTATTGATTTCCCGCGAAAAGTGACCGATTCCCGCGAGAAATTATCGATTTCCCGCGCAAAGTAGTCCGTTTCCCGCGAAAAGTGATCGATCTCCCGCGAAAAGTAGTCGATTCCCGCGAAAAAGAAGGTTTCCCGCCTGACCTAACCGACGATTTTGCTAATGACTTTGGGGAGAGGGTACCGCAGGTATATAAGGACCCG
>NW_017100268.1:3257657-3265875 GCF_001263275.1 Habropoda laboriosa | reverse complement strand
AAAGAAATCGCGATCCGTACACAATTTCGCGCGACACTTCCACAGCTTCCTAAGTCTGGTGGGTCCTTCAGTTTGGCTTTTTGGTCTCTCAATCTGGCATTGGGTCCTTCAATCTGGCATTGGGTCCTTCAATCTGGCATTGGGTCCTTCAATCTGGCATTGGGTCCTTCAATCTGGCATTGGGTCCTTCAATCTGGCATTGGGTCCTTCAATCTGGCATTGGGTCCTTCAATCTGGCATTGGGTCCTTCAATCTGGCTTTTTGGGTCTTTAAATCTGGCTGTGGATCTCTCAATCTGGCTGTGGATCTCTCAATCTGGCTGTGGATCTCTCAATCTGGCTGTGGATCTCTCAATCTGGCTGTGGATCTCTCAATCTGGCTGTGGATCTCTCAATCTGGCTGTGGATCTCTCAATCTGGCTGTGGATCTCTCAATCTGGCTGTGGATCTTTAAATCTGACTTTGAGTCACTCAATCTGGCATTGGACCACTGGTGGAACCAAATTTCGAGGCTTGGAGGACTCAAATCTAGCTGATGGAACTAAAATTCAAGGCTTAGAGGATGCAAATGGTTCACTGAGGGAATTTCAGACTCCATGGATCTGAGAGGAAGATGAGATGCAACCAAGTCCATGTTGCAGTGGTCAGCTGTGAGTTCTGTGAATGGTGAGTCGCATATTTCCTTTTTCTTTTCTTTTTATATTCATTATGTATTATTTCCAGTTCAGAAATTTTACCACTTTCTTCCAGAATATACACTCGTAATTTATTTATTTGCAATGAATAACCCAATTTACTGATTTTCAGAAGTTACAAAATTTCTAATTTCTTAATTTTTACTAATTTTCAGAAGTTACAAGTATTCCTTTAGCTAGAAAAATTACAAAACGAAAATATATAATTGATGCGAGAGATTTGCTTAATGAACATTCTGTGGTAACCCATAGGTAACTGTGTCAAACAATTGTCACTGCTAATTATTATTCCACAATAGCCCATCGATCTATTCCAATTTATAATAAAGCTTCTACAGTTTCCACCAACTATTTCGAATTTTAGTTCAATTAGAAAATCAGGAACTATACCAATCCTCGACGTCCTTTGTCGAATACATATTCAGTAAGAAATTATGGAATATCCAAGTAAATCAACGGGATTCTTGACGAATCTTGTTAGTGGTGAATCTTAGGCAATTCGCGTCATTTCTTAAAAATTCTCCTTTTCCAAAATTAAACTAGCAAGTAAGCGAAGTTCTAAGTTAAGAACTGTGTGTGTGAGTTTTAATTTTAAGGATTGTAGTTGATAAGGTAAAATAAATTAGCCTAAGAAAATAAAAAATAATTCTATTCATCCGCCGATGGACGTCGTGGGATGCGTGCGTTTTACTTTTAAGTAGTCCATAAAATAAAATAAGTAACTATAAGATAGAAAAATTGTATCGAGTACAATGTGCGCGCTCTCTTACAGTGATACGCGTTTCTCATTCGTAGCTAATTACTAAAAATGCTTTCTACATTTTGCTATCGTCGATTCGAAACATAGAACATTAAATTCTCGATCACTCAGTTCCTGCGAGTTTATTCGCGACTTAATCACTCGCGAGTAGCGCGCGATACTCGCGAGTAAATTCGTCGTGTATGCTCGCTGGTTCTTTAGAATGATAGCGAATTTCTCGTTGCGCTCTGAATTCAATCTGACCGCGATTTATAATTTTTTGAAACCCTATCAAAGGAGAGCATTGAATTTTTCCAATCTTTAAATTAACTATGACAAAATGATTAGCGTTGCAATTTCGAATAAAATATAAGACACTCCTTAAAAATTGATGTTAAGAACACGAATTTTTGATAAAGTGTCTTATCTCCTTTGCTACGAATGAGAATCGCGTATCTCTGAAGATAGAGAGCTGCCAGTAGGGCCCTTGTTTTTGTCGGGTCCCTTGCGTAGTCACCTCCTCGTGGTGGGACCTGGTAATTGGTATCCTTTTCCAAAGAAAATTCTCACTTTTGCAAAAGGATACCAAGCTAAGAACTACGCGTACCCGTGGACACTCTGATTCTCACACACATTTGAAAGTTTTAACTTTAAGTAGTTTGGAAGATAAAGTTAGTTAATTCTAAGATAGAAAATTGAACACTATGTGCGCGTTTCTTAATAAAATACCTTGAAAAATTATTCAGATTCTATGGTAGATATGAAAGTTCCATTTAACATGAAATTTTAACATCGATCTGTCAATAGCAACATGAAACACAAAGAAGAATTTCTTCAATTTTCTTACATAAAATTTCACAAGAAGTAGCAGTAAATAAAGAACAATTTCTTCAATTTTCTTACATAAAATTTCACAAGAAGTAGCAGTAAAGGAAGATTATTTAGCAGTAAAGGAAGAGCACGTCTAAAATCAATCTCTCCTTACTTCGATATTCTGTTTCTTCCTTTCTTTTCAACCTTTTCTTCGCTCGTTAGCCATAACGACGGAAGCTTTCGCGAGGTTGCTCAACGAAGAAAGTGGCGGCCGTTCGAAACGAACTGAGTCACTTTAAAACGGGATAATTTGGAAAGTTGTAATCATTTTCGACGATTTCGGACATTTGTATCGTGGCTTAGCACTTGATAAGAATCGAGCGATAAATCAGCGTGGTAGACCGCGAAATTTCTCGATAAATATATGGGCGTTGACTGGTATACGACTTGTCTACTCGATTTACTTTCGAAGATCTTCCCCCTCGATTCTATCTATAATTGATACAATCAACGATACATCACGTTGACGTGTCGGCGAAAAAAATTGATGGAAAGCTCTCGAAAATGGATTTTTCCTGTTTAATAGCGCATACACGAACGAGTTAGTTAATCGGAGCTACATATGAGTAACTTGGTGAAATTAAATGAACGTGTTGAAAGCGATACTTAGGTTCAGTCGGCGAAGATATTAGCGCCTGTTAAACGCCTTTTAATTTACGCTATGTTACATGTATAATACCCGAAGTGTTTAACGTTGGAATATATTTATCGGGTGATTCTTTAATTACCCATAACCATTTCATGATTATTTCTTCCGTTTCACTTGTGAACGTATTAATTCACCGGAAAGAATAACACATTTAATCCTGACTTTATTACTCGGATTATTTAATCGAAGCAATAATTCTAAACGGGTCTCTGAAATTTTCTATATAGTATCCTTTCCATTTGAAAACGCGAGCATTATATACAGAACGACTGAGAGTGAACCTTAGAATAAAAAGAAGAAAAAGAAACACACAAGTCGGAAGAGGCTTATCCCATTAATTATTCATGCCTATGTTATAAGAAGTAATTAACACACACGTTGCGTAATATCAATGAGAAATTACTATCACGAAGCCTGTCTGGAAAACAGAGTACCAAAGCATAAACTTGCAGGACGAGTTTTCGCGACCTAGTGCTATAATTATAGCGGCACAGAATTGTCGAGGAACTGAAAAGAAATTATAAAAATTCCTATAGCTATTCTGTAATACCGGCTCGTCAACGATCGATAGATCGATACCCCGATAAAATACAAAGTCTTGAAAAAAATCACCGTAAATTCCGTTCAAAAACATGCGACGTCGATCGAGGTTTCACTTCCCGCCAATATTCGAATGTATATTTCACGCGGTCGAAGCAAAAAGGGGAAACGATAGCGACGATAACTCTCGGCGCTGTTTCCACCGTTCGCGGCTCTTCGTTTAATCATCGAGGGAGAACGATAATCGAAAGTGGTAGGTTTGCGAGCGCGCACACGTATCGAGGATATTATTTAACGCGTACTTTTGCTTTATCGCCCGGCCACGACGAATTAAACGGTTCCACGTGTGTGCGTCGTGTGAGTTTCGCTGTCGGGGAACAACAGAAAGCGCTTGGAAATTTCGATAGGATATCGGGACAGTTCTCCATTGTGCAACGCGGCCTGCGAAACGAAAGCGCTTGAATTTCTCCCGCGGTGAGATTTAATGCGTGGGTGCTTGGATGATAATTGCAGTTTCTTCTCTTCGTGAATTTTTGTCAAGCTGAAATTACCAAGGGACAATAAAATCGGCAATTACCAAACTTACCGAATTACTAAACAATGGTAACTGTCTTCTTAACCCTATCGCCGCGTCGAATTTCTAACCTCCGCTGCAAAATTTGTCATTTCGGCACTGTTTAAAATTCGGTTAATTAAATTCAGCTGAAATTGCGTGAAAGTATAAGCGCGCCAAGGGAGCAATTTTCAAAATGTCTACAGACACAAATAGCAGTGAAAGGGTTAAACGAAAGAGTACACAGAAATAGGAGAAATTGCGTGAACGAAATATTATGAGAATCATTGGATACACCGCAGAATCCGTACAGATGTGAAACGAACATTCTAAAGTGATATGGGAGTCGCGGAAACCGAGCGAAGAGGAAGGAACGTTTCGCCCGCGATCGTTTCAGAAAGTAAAAGACACCGATATTAGAAACTGCGGTCGTGATTCGGATTTCTATAAATTCCGGCGATCGAGAGGCAGCTTTACTGGAATCCAACGAGGCGAGAAATCGAGAGCAGAAGGAAGTCACGTGAACGCCTTTGGGGAAGTTTCAGGAATCGAGAATCACGGTTATAAAGTTGAGTCTGTCGGTCAGCGATAATTTTCTCAAAGATATCGAGCAACTCTCTCTCTCTCAAACAAGAGAGACTTGAATGAAAAACCTCAGGAAAACTGAACGTTCTGAAACGCACGGAAAGTTCAGAGGGGGGTCTCTTTGTAGCAAATCGATTCGTTAGGTAAATCGTGTCGTTGAATGGTATCGCGCCTCTTAATCTGCTGGTTGATCGAGGCGCGGCGAGAGACCGCCTAAAGACAAGCATAGGGACACGTTTTAAGGAACGAGTGTCTGGTCTGAAATTGCGTAATTCACCAGCTGCAGCTATTTAGCGTGTTGCAAAGCGACTTTACTCTCCTTTCGATAATTCCTTTTTTCCCCCTACCGATCGTTCACGTCGTAAACCAGCTAACAGAGTAATTAAAGGGAAGTGGAAGCTCCTCGTCGGCTCGATACATTCCACGGTGTCGAACTTGAGCGAAAAACGACATTCCGGCTGATTTTCAATTTCCTGTCACCCAACCGGAGTTGGAGAGACCAAGTGGCAAGATCAGTTTCGTAACGTCCGTTTTCGATTATACACGTTTGCGACAAAGCAACTCGCTTCCGATTTGAACACAATTCACCACACGATCGCGTTAAGGGGGTGAAAGTTTCGAACAATTAAGGCAAACGCTTGTAAAGTAGAGGCGGCGTGGTCGGTGAGAAAGAAACGCAGCACACTCGGACCAATTATGAATTAATCGGATCGATCGATTCGCTCGATAGGGATTTGAGTTTTCTTCGCAACGAAGGAGACGCGAGGGGGGAACCGTGACCAGTCGATCCCATTAGAAAACCGAACGTTCAATGGGCGTACCTAATAAAATCACGCCGACGGTGTGTAACGTTATAGTTTTCACAGATCGAGAAGGAAAAGGAACGCGATGCACGAGCGTTCTCTGTAACGGAACTAGAAATTATCCTTGAATATACGTGGGCGTTTTATCCTATCTCGTTCGATTCAAAGTGTTCACGCGTTCTATCCTCCCGCTTGCACAAATGATTCATGACCTTTCTTCCGACGTTGTCTCTTTTCACTCAGGAGAGAACCCCTCGACGCGCCTCTTTCAAGGTGTCGAATTAGAAAGGAAATTGGCGTGTTCTACGGTCTCGGATAGGCTGTAACGTGAAAGTGTGGACAGCCAGGGTGGAGCAGCGTTGTTCGCGCGACTCTGTCGAGGAATCACACGAGCGATCAACAACTGGAGGCGCTTTCGAGCCGATGACTCGTCAGACGTGACGTTTGCCAGTCGAATAACGGGCACGTATAAGCCTCTCTCGGTTCCATGGTGTGCTGCTGTTGGTGGATATAACGAGTGTCCTTCGCGAGGAACGGCACTCTCCAACCCTTTCATATCTATCGCAGTCGATCGCGGCGATTGGTCCGCTTTTCAAGTTTCCTTTCGACTCGAGGTGTTTCGTTTAGCTCTGGGTAACATTGTCCGTTCGTGGTAATTGATTAAACGTAAGTTTGTAAGAATTATTTTAAGACACCTCTAACCTTGGTATTTGAGGTTTTATTCCTCGAAGGAGATACGTGTGATGCAAGTTTAGGCGGAGTGTTTAGTCTTTTAAATCGCGTGTTCTGTTCAGATGGAGAGTTTACATTCTAAAGCTTTGTATTACAGCGTGGAAAATGGATTCTTTTGTGCTCGATCTGCTGATGTTGTATTATTAATTGTGAGAGTGCAAAGGTGTAGCTGTGTTGGAGTACTATTGTGTTATACATAACTGCTGGTGATATTAGATCGACTCCACGAGGAGAATAACTCATTCTATTGTTATTATTTTGAAAATGATTTTTAATTTGTATTTCAATTACTTTCAAAGTTATTATAGATCATCTTCCTGAGCAGTAATGATTAAATGATAATTAAGTACACTAGATTTCTTCATTTCTGGCCCAAGTTGAAAATTTCAATTGGTATTTGAAACATTTTCACTTGGAACTCGTAAATTATGCAGTGTTTATAAAAATTGATGCTATTAAATTGCTCGAGTATGTTCAACTTCGTTCTAAGAATCGATTGCATCATAGGTTTCCAAACGGCTCCATTAAAATTGCAAAAATTTGAACCGAAATATCCGCGAAAAAATCGATCTGCCTAACCGTTCATTACCTTTCACGAAAATTCCTACTCATGACCATATACCACCCAACCGAGACCCACGGAGAAACACAACTTACCGAAAATTTACGCGGCAAGAGGGCACGTATCTGCAGGTAAGAGTACGTATATCAGAGTGACCGAGTGACAAACAGTCGTATGAAATGTTACTCGCGCATACCACCGCCGCGGTACACGCGGGCGAGGGCGTTAAAAGGCCGAAGGAAACCCGCGCAACTCCTTTCACCGTGTGTCGAGGAACGGGGCATGCTACGGAGCGCGGCGGATCGGATCGATGCGTCTAACCGGTCGACTGACCGCTCTCGAATGTGATTCACGATCTACAGCCGGATCGATCGCCTCCGGGGTCCGTCGTTGACCGCCGGATGAAATTGAATCGATCGATAATCGATCCCCTCGCTCTCCACGTTTCTGCAAATCCACGTCCCGGAACACGTTTCCGCGGAATCACGTGGAAACCCCGCGAATTTCGCGACACCGGTAATTACAAACTCGGCGGCGGCTGAATTGCGCCGTGGCCGCCGTGTAATTACCACGGTAAGAGGAATTACTGAATTTCGTAGAGTTACCTACGAGCCGGCTAATCGATCAGGGCTACCGGTAAATCATTCCCGATGATTTTCTGTGTTCAAGGAGTAGGAAGGGAATGCATCGGTGAATTAGGTAGAACGGAAAATTGGTCTGACAAAATAGACCGTTTCCTGTTGTTCTATTATTTTTCTTGGATTTTTTTAACAATATATGTTTCTTGGATTTTGTTCTGTGTTAACCCTTTCGTTGCGACATTTGGGTAGAGTTTTGTTTTCGTGGAATAGATGGAAAATGATTGTGCAGTGAAAGGGTTAAAATGAAGTAGGACAGGAATTAAATTTGTTCGTCGATCTGTAAGAAACAGTTGGTGTTTCTTTGCTTCAGATATTCACATCTGATACCACGAAAACTTACATCGTGCTCAGGTTTCAGATCGTGTTCGTTCTTTTACTGCTGCAAATATTTTGAAATTAAGTACTGTGCAATAATGCGATGAACTCAAATTATGACAAAGTGTCAAGGGGATGAAATCAGATGGAGATAGAAAATAGTATTCTATATTTTTCAATTCATAGTGTACCACACTTTCTACAGGGTTCTAAAGAGCAACTATGCAAAATTTGGTCCAGATCGATGAAATAATTTAAAAGTTACACATAAAACAGCTATTTTTCAACATTTTCTATTAAAATTTATCAGACACATACAACTAGATACACTTCGTAAAGTAATAAAAAATTCACTTTCGAAGTGAGCCACTCCACGTCCATGTAACCCCCGGAGACTTTTCCCGACGTCGGAAGGAGAAAAATCGTTCGCCGTCGAAAATCTGCAATTGAAACGATCGGCTCGACTGACATCTAGAACACTTTCCTTCTCAAATTTTATGGTCGTTAAACTTGAGGATCGACAACGGGCGCG
>NW_017100268.1:3204254-3257596 GCF_001263275.1 Habropoda laboriosa | reverse complement strand
TTCAGCATGTCGTCACGTTATCGATTCAACAGCCTCGAACGAACCGCGCCACGATTTCAGATCGATTAGAGGCGAGCCCCGGGAATTATTTATGGTTCGCTTGTTTATGTATAATGCGATCCTGTCGACGATAACTTTTACTTTCGTGAACGGCCGGCGTTTGTCGTTGCACGCTAATTCTCGCGTCATGCAACGACCTTAGGGAGGAAGAGGAGGGAAGCAAAAGAAAAAAGGAGGAAAAAAGGAAAAGGACACCGTAATCGCGAGCCGTTTAGATCTTATCCTGTCGATAGGAGAATCGATAGAGAGGGAGCCAATGGAGGAGGGGAAGAAAGGAGAAGTTGAATCGTTTGTGGTTTTGCAATGGCGAAAAAATCGCGACGTGTGTAGGCGGCGGTGTGAGGGAAACGCGGGAACGTTCTTGACTCGTTAATTTCCATGGAATTGCTTTCCAATTGTCAGCTCGCGATCGTAAGTGTGATTAATTTAAGCGTTTCGTTTTACAATCCAATAGGTGGAAAAAAGAAAAATTCATGGATGGTCAAGGCGAAGTTCAAATTCAAGGCGAAGCGTGTGGATTTTTTTTCAAACCGCTGCTTTTTCCATTTACTTCAATTTCTACTGTACTTTTTCTGTATTTTCTTATTCGTGTTAGATTTATCAGTCAGTTAGATGTAACAAAAATGAATCTAACGCCTTACTAGGAAGTATGTATTACTTTTGTACACGTTCGGAGAAATCCGTTTAGCCTTACCACCTCTGTTTAGTAAAGATCTAAATGTTTATGATACGCCCTTCGGTCCCAAGCGGGGTCGTAGGCAATATACAGTGCTCTTACCGTCAAGTAGGAAAGCGAACCTTCCTTGTGTCTAATAAAAGTTTCTAGCCTAAAATAAGGATTATTAATTATTTAACAACCAATAACTCCCATAATCCAATAATTCGTTATTTATGTAAGAAATGCGAGATTCCGGCGGCGAAGTGGTGGCCTGGAATTTGTCACCCAGGAAGAGAAAGCGCGCGGGTACCTGAGGGTCCCATAAACTAAGCCCTTTTCCCGGAAAGTCGAACGAGGGGGCTTCAACGGTTTTTCGAAGCAACGTGGGATACGACGCGGAAAGGACACTCTGGAAATAGCCGTCGAGCGAGACGGACGCCGGAATCCTTAACAGTCGTTTAGGAATATAGAATAAACACATTTTTGGATACCACACTATCCTGAGTTAAATTCTTTTTCTCAAGCGGTGCTTACATTTATTTTGCAAATAATAATGTCGATTTTTCACGTATAATTATTTTCGCCGAAAAAGTTTGTAGATCGTTTCGGTAGAATATTCCAACCAGAATTTCGATAGATCGAACAAATTATAAATTTCAACGGACGTGTAGATATGAAAGTGTGGTATGTGACTGTGAGTACCGTGGCCAGAGAAACCTCAAGTAGAGTTCCATGTCGCGAGTTTCTTTCGAGGCGTGTTGCGGCAATTATATGTACCAATCGCCGTTAGCGCCAAACTCTTTAATTGTGTCATTAAATAGGCGTGGAAACACTCGATCGAGGCGGCTCTAATTGATTTCAATTTTCCAGTTTGCCCCTAACCGAAAAGGAAATCTGAATTATTCCCGTTAGACGGTCGTCGAAGGACTCTTGGTCACCGTGCCAATTCGCCCAACAAATTAATCCAACGTTCCAATGAAAGAAAAAAAAAAAGAATTACACAGTAAATCACTGGCAAAGACAATTTATCGGCTTCCAAGTTAATAATTTCTCTGAATTTAACTACAATTCGTAAAATAGGAAAAAATCATCTTCGACAGCTTGGAGTAATTTCATTAAAACAGAGCTAACTTTTCTTGCTCGATACTGTATCAGCTTCTAATAATACTGAAATTACAGTTATTAAACGTCTAACCTCGGATCAACGCAACTGGCCTACCTACTTCCTTTTTAATATAATAACCTTTCGTGTGCTAAAACTTGTAACGATAGTAGTTTACCCAGCTATTAATCCACGTCGAGGATCGGGGTAATTCTACGAACAGGAAAAAAGTCGTTGGAGTCAATAAGAACGTAATTAAACGTATATTCCTGATTGAAGGTTGTTGTTAGACCGTCTACACACCGAGATCCCTCTCTGTATTCTTAAAACAAATTGATCTCCGCAACGAAACGCGATCAAGGCCATCACGATGCCTGGAATGCAGCCAAGTTTATAGCAGATACGTCTATTACCGATATATTGTGTAATTCGTCGAGTACTTGCCGCGACGCGGTGGATGCAACTCCATGCAAATTGCGTTACGATCGTCACGAGATCGTACCTATGTTTGTCAATCGTTTCCCTTCCCAGCTGCGATCGCATTCTTAGCTGAACGATCTGATTTTGCACGCGGACTATACCGTGGCTGATACTTCACGTGACACACGCGTGAAAAACGCCGTGCAGAGTTTCATTTACATTTCTCACGGGCGTGCAATTTTTTTCCCGCTTCCATGAAACTGTATCGGGAAAATGGAAAACCTAAAACGTGTGTAGTACTCACACGAGAGAGTTGGCGACCACACCGATGATTAACCACCTTTCCGGCCGTGACTCACATGAAAGTTTATGATTCGAAGTTTAACCTTGGATCGGACTATGATTAACTGTACCGACGTTTTTGATCCACGACGAACGTGAGAAAATAGAACGATCGAGAGGGAGAGCGTTACAGCGTGGAAAACGGTAGGAACGTTTGAAAATTTGTTGCTGGAAGGAGGAGGAGCTGTTTTTCGAGGTTATCTACGATGGAGACGGGTGTGTAATTTTCTTCGAAGCGATACCCTGCGGTGATTTTTTCACAGTGCTGCGAACGCGGTTAGGTTCCATTGCTGGTGTTCTCGATCGAAGGTTGATCGGCCACCTACTAGCCGGTAGCACTTTCTCGTCGGAGGAGTTGCTTCGTTAGCAAAGTGTAACACTTCGAAGATTGCGTGTAATTGTAGCAAATCGTTCGTTCCAGCCTTCACCCACTTTCTCTTTCACAGAATGGGTTTAACCCACACGATCTGGTGTAAATTACGCGGGATCGTTTGGAACTGGATTGGAGAGAATTTGCACGGTGTTCGTGTGGGATGGATTGAATTGTGAGTTGGTTGCACGAAGTTCGAAGAAATTGAGGAATAGTAGTGGATTCGTAGCAAGGTCGAGAAATTCAGCGTTGCATGCCTGGGTTGTGCATGGAGCATTGCGTTAGACCACCCCATACCTGTGGATTAGAGCTGTTAGGAAAGTGCGAATATTCGGCGTGTGTGAAATATTTGCCACGGTCCGAAATTCCAGCACTTGGAATATTCAAATTATGGAAGTTATTCGAATTATTTGGGTGGAGAATTCCTATTAACAATTATCCGAGTTATTCGAATTATGAATTGTCCAAATGAAAAATTTGCATTCGAAATTATTCGATTTATCCGAATTATTTGAATTACCCAAGTTACGCAAATTATCCACATAAAGAATTCCTATTCAGAATTATCCAAAATCTTGGAATAGTTCGACTATGGAGCCTTGCAACGACCTTGAAGTGATCCAGACTAGATCTCACGATCTGGTAATTATCCAAGATTTATCTCACAACTTTGAAGTAGCTGAGAAGGAATATCCATGATTTCTTGACGAACCAAAGTAGATTTCACAGCCCCTGGGCCGTTTTATCATTTCTTCGCGGCTTTTCAATCATGACACTGCGTTTACCGAGCAATTGATTCACTCCTGTTTCTCAATTTAGGCATACCCCACCGTAAACCAATCGTCAATTTTCACAAAAACGAAGCACTCGATCTTCCTATTTGAACATTGAGCAGTAAATTGCCCGCCGCAATGCTTTAATCATCGGGGAAAGTTACCCCTTTATTTCGTTCACTGTAATTTGAACGTTCGATCGTATTCTCGTCTCTAATATCCAGCGATTTGGCGACTCTTTTAAAGACAGAGGTTGCCGGTGATCGTTAATAAGAACAATTCATAAAAGGAGTTAAATAATGGTGTTTTACACGTTTCACAGTTTTATACTCTATTTTATACCTGTTCCTGAATTGTACGATTATAAGGTACTTATCATGCGTAGTGAAATAATTTGCATAGTAAAAGGAGGCTTTACAGGTTACATTCTTTATCAATTCAATCGGTTTTATCGATAAAACTGTGTAATTGGCGGATCGGTTGGCTTAATATGAACAACTGGGTACGAAGTTACCGTGCTGTGCAACGGAAGCCATGAATTTTATTAGCATGCGCTTTGGAGTATTTCGTTCGGAGCGTATAATTATCGCACAGTGCATCTACAGCTTGATCGGTAGATGAACTATCGAAAGCTGGATCTCGAGCGAAAACAGCATTTATCTGTATGAGACGTGCATGGAACCGGTTGTGAATCTTGTTTATCAGATAGATCAATCAGAATCTCGATAACAATGTGTTACGATGCTAATTACATTTCTTTTCTCTGCCAGAATTATTATACCGAGAACTTTGTTCTTCCCATAAATGTAACGTTACTCTCCCATAGACGGTTTCCACGTGTGTTTCGTTACGATCCAGGTTTATCGTGCTCGCTAATATCGTGACTATTGAGCGGTTTAATCCGTCTGTCTGACGAGTTAAAAATCGTGACACGGTATACCTCGCAATAATTGCCCGAACTTTCACCAAATAAGAATAATATCGGTCGACGACCAATAAAATTTTGATAAGCGCATTATAGTTGCGCGCGTTCATGCACTACTTACCGTTCTCTATCTCGGGGAACTTTATTTAACCATTTTGCATGATTGTACCCGCGGCTAGCGTGCGTAAGGCAATGATCGAAGTCACGGAAGAGTATTTATAGCATTCTGACATGTAAAGAATTGCGTAGGGCGTGTGTTGCGCATATTGGGAAACTTGGAAATGTGAAAGTTTGAAAATTTGCATACTTGAAGATTGGAAAATTTGAGCATCTGGAAATTTGCATGCTTAAAGATTGAAAAATTTGTGTATTTGGAAATTTGCATACTCAGAAATTAAAAAATTTGAGTATTTGGAAATTTTAAGATTTGAAAATTTTAACATTTGAAAATCTTAACATATGAAACTTTTGATATTTGCAAATTGTAATATTTGAAAATTGGAAAATTTGCATATTTCAGATTGAGAACATTTAAACATTTCGATTCCACTCATTACTGGAAGACACTCGTCTTCGTCCGAGGTTCTACGGACCAAGCTTCTACTTATTACAGCAAAAAGTAGACTTCATCTTCGTCATAATGACCGCGGGCAAAACATTAATTTACTGTTAAGTAACACGATGACTCCTACTAATTAATTTCTACTACAGTTGTTAAGCAACTTTTTGTCCCGATGTAAATACTAGTACGTCCAATTTGTCTCATTTGATACTTCTAATTATATTAGACTCCATTACCAACGATCGCACAAGAAGCGCTAAACGTGCTATCAAGAATTCACACGTGTACTTCGCGTAAACGGAACTGTCTCTCACGAAGATCTATACCTTTTATAATTTATAGTACATATCATCGATGAAATCACATCGTTTCTATTCATGAACTCCTCGACTTCAACAACGTCTTCTCTGTTCATCGTCTAACTTACAAAAATAGCTCGCATCAAAACACTTGCTTCAACCAACAAACCGTTCCATTGATCACCAATTAATCCCTAATTCCTTACATCGTATCGATCACGTGACAGTCGTGAAACTTCATCAAGCAAACTCATTAATTTTCAATCAACCCTTCCCAGCAGAATAACATCTGCGAAAATTCGCTCGATCGGCCACGACTTTCTCGAGGCGTGTACCTAACGTATAATTGAAATGTGATTGAATTTTAATGTCCATCACGCCTTAGGTATCACGATCGCGAGTATTCGTTCCAGCGGTGGCTCTGTAATTGTAATTGGGCAACGGCTTGAATCTGTCGAGCAACATCTGAAAAAGAAGAGCGTTTACCTTATTCTTCCTTCGCTTTCCACATTCCAGGGGTGAGGATTATTTTCAAGCCTGCCTGGCCGCCTCTTATCTCGATCGTACACGCGGTATTAATGAAGTCCACGATACCCGTAATTAGTGTCACTCGTTCCACGCGAACCGGGTATCCACAATGTAGATTTTAAGGGGACCCGAGGCATGCCGGCTGTGGTCGAGTTTGATCGGTGAAAGGCCGCGTTTCTTTCGTTGAAAATATCACGAATCCCGTATTCGTTATCGAAAATTATCGTAGGAACGAGGCACGCGGCGGAACGCCCCTAAACTAAGAAGTTAACGTCACTTTGGTACGCCACCGTGGCGCACAAGCGGTGATTTTCGCCGCGAGAAAACCTGAAGTTGCTCCAATTTATCTCGATTGCTACGGATAGTCCGCTCTTGGAACCGGTTTTCCGATCGATTATTTATCGCTGCGATATCCTTTCCCTTATTGTCTCGTAAAATTAGCATTATTGCTAATTAATTACGAATCTTTTTTCTCATCTCGTCGATAATTTTACTCGAAGCTCGCCGTGTGTGTAATCGAACCCGCTCGAAGAGTCTGCGCGCTCGTGTGTGCAGCGTGGAATACGAAGCGAGCGAGTTGAATTCGAATTGAATTTACCTGGTTCCCCCGGTTCGTCGTTTATTCCGTCCGCGAAAGGGTCTCCTAGGTTTCACCGTTTCTTCGGCGTGGATGGATTATTAGAAAACCGGATATGGTCCGAGGGAGATAAAGCTGATTTACGACGAACTTGGGTACGCGCGTTTCGCTTAGGCCGATGATAATTTCTCAGGTCGCCCCGCGTGCTGCCACGGTTTTAACTACCGTGGAGTAGAGCAGAGGGAGAAGTATCGTTGGAAGCGGCGTGGCGCGGACATTTTCACTCGAAACCGATTACATCCCAACGTGGGAGTTGCCGGGATAATGACATCTCTGGACATTTCAGATGCCCGATTTGGTATGACTACTGTCGACCCCCGTTTCCCGTTCACCGTGCCGCCGCTACCGATTACACCTTTCAATCTCCGACAGGAAATTCCATGTTGAAGTTTCGAACACCGACCGGAATTCCAACGGATCTAACTTCGCTGGAGAATGAGCCAAGTCGTGATTGTGTTTGCGTGTCTCGGGGTATAGGAAATGCTCGAGATTAGCCAACAAGGGAACATCCCGAAGTAATGATCACCGATCTCGATGAAACTTTGGTGTATTGTAGCTTCGAAAAAAAATATTCCACGTGTAGAAATTTTTTTTAACAGAAATCGTTCGCTGTGGAGAGGTGAAAATAGAATTGAAAGTTATACTAATAATAGAGTAGTGCAAATTGACGAATTTTCTATTTTTCAACGGCAAATTTGAAAAATGAAATGGAAAAAGATAATAAACGAATCTGATTTTTTTCATCCATCGTTCATAAAAAAAATTAAGGGCAACCATAAACACCAAAGTGTCGTTAATATCGGTGATTGTCCATTGGTGGACTCTCGGGTGCGATAAACATCTTCCCGCCGCTGTTTGTTTAGAACCACAAGTTAACGTGATCGAGCGGAAATTGCACGCGCGCGACGTAAAATTGGCGAACGTCGGTACCGTAAAGTGGCAAACTTTATAGCGGATTAAAAGGCGAGAGTCGACGAAATGAAATCGGGGCGTGAGTTGCATGCGGAAAGATTATCATCTCCTCTTAAATTCGTCGTTTGCCTCTTGTTTATTGCGTCAGTGTGGTAGTCGTAAAATTCGCGGATCAAGCTGACCTCGAGGTATCCGAAGAGCCGCGTATCCACTTAGCGGGCTCGTGATATTTAGAAATTTGGCCGGTGTATCGGATGTACAGAACATTAACTTCGTGATAAAGTCATCGCGCGACAAATCGTGCGAAGTGGGCCTCTTAAACAATTTATGGATGGCACGATTTCGCGTTCAACCGCGTACTATGTTTCACAAGGTCGCGCGTGTGTATGCGTTAACTTGGACGCAAACGAATTTTGAAATAACGCCCTGTAACACGATAACCGATACAGCTCGGCTAAATAAAGAAAAACACGTCGAAGTGGTTGCTTCTTGAACGTTCGAAGATCGGGATCGTCGTTGCGCTGTGTTTCGAGTCGGGTAAACAAACGAAGCTGAAGAGGGAAATACCGAGTGACGCGTACACTCGCGTGCGTTTATGCGGTTAAGCGTACACGTGCGCTTTTCGTGAAAGCGAGAGGAAAATTAAGCTTGCACTTGTAGACACGATCTTAAATGGAACGGCTGCCAAGAATGTCGGTTGTTCGTTAATCTAGGCTCGCGAACGCCGTGTGTTTTCTTAATTGTCGTTCACCGTTCAGTTTATAATTATCAGCCACGTTCCTCGACGCCGGCAATGTTTCTCGAACGAGGAAGTAACTTCGGTTCGTTCGGTGAAAAGAAGAAACAGAGGATAGTAAAAATCGTGAGAAATTATGTAAAATGAAAAAAGGTATGATTTATTGTGTAGAAAAAAAGATCGTTTTATTTGCATTGATACACGTTTTCTCATTCAACGGTTCAACCACCGATAACGTATGCACGGAGGATAGATAGATAGAGAGAGAAAAAGTATCGGACGAGATTGAACGATTACTTTCTTCCCGTAATTATTCACGGTAATTATACATCTCTCTGATAATCAGTGGATTTCTCTGGTTTTTATTACCGCCTGTGCTCCTTTCACCGCGCGCCACGAGCGTAAGCGCGATTGCAGTCGTCTAGGCGTCGGATCGATACGACAAACAAGACCGCGGCGGAATGGCAGATTGCACGGAATCTCATCGATTTCCGCTTCTAGAGATATATTACATAGGGTTAGAACGCGTCGCTTTTCACTTCGATCTCTCCGCAATCAAGAAAAGTCTTTTGTCTGTTTTGGAATCTTTATTGTACCTCATTTACGCATCTTCCCTTAGCACAGTGTTTTTTTTTTAATTTTCTTTGTTTACGAGGAAGCGTTGCCGTATGGATGACGACTGTTGAGAAAAACGTGGTTCAACGAACCCCGGAAATGGTCCGAGTAATCAAGCACACGAGTTAATCACACGTCGACCAATCGAAATCTTTGCCCTTCGGGTGGTATCAGGTACGAAACAGCATTCGTGTCAATCGTTGCGGCGCTTGATCGTAGCCGCTGTCCTTCTTAATTAGCCCACCGTACAATCTATTCGTCACCGCCAGTCATGACTTCCATAAACTCTGAAACGGAGGAATTCGACGTCATTGAAAATTCACACGTCAACGAGGCTACGCTGCAAGTCTAGCGCGACACAACGTCGATTATTGAATAATCATACACCCAAGTGTATAAAATGCAAGCACACACACGCGCGATATTTCGTTAAACAGAAAAAGTTGGAGCAGTATCGTTTGTTCGCCTCGAGTGAAAACACTTCAACTGAACCTCACGGTGCACGGCAAGCTGTTAATTAATTAACCAGGACTGATGGATTCTTGGCAAGCCGTGCTCCAAGTGTTCCCTGTAATTTTCAATATGCAACACACGGCTTCCCGCGTTAGTTGTTGTTGGCGTGGCCCGGCACACTCGCGTCGGTAATTAGGATTGATTGACGTGTTAGGAAAACACTCTAGCCGGGGTGTGTTAGCCACGTACCGTCGAAGTCCAGAGTTCCCGAGCCGTCCGCGTCGATCTCCTCGATCATCATGTCCAGTTCCTGCGGCGTCAGTTTGTCGTCGAGCTCGTGAAGGATGTCGCGGAACACCGCAGTTGTTATGTAGCCGTTGCCTTCTTTGTCATACAGCCGGAACGCCTCGCGTAGCTCTTGTTGCATCGCCTCCGAATCCTCCTCCACCAAGAATCGGGCAGCCAGGGTGCAGAACTCCTCAAACTCCAATTGTCCCGAGCCTGAAATAATTCGGGGTGATTTAGACGGACTGTTTCAATTGAAGTTCGATATTTGATCGATTCTGTGGGTAGCTCTGATCTCTGGGCCACTTCACCGACGTGACGTTTGAAATAGAGCGACATTCATGAATTTACGGAGACTTGTCGTTTCTTGTTTTCGTTGCAAATGCTTTGGTATTTTATTGGAAATTCGATATTTTCACTGTTTCTCAATTGTTTTCGTTTAACCCTTTGCTCTCCAGTGCACTCCACTATGGTGACATTTAAAACGAAGTGAATTTGGTTTCTTTAAATTTCACTTTCAGAAGTTTGCAAAAGAGAATACTAAGAGTGTAAAGGGTTGAGTGTGTTGTGTCTGGAAAATTTAGGAAGGGGTTCCGTTTTCTCACCATCTTCGTCAACTTCCGTGATGATTTCCTTCAGTGTCTTTTCGCTGAGCTCGTAACCCAACATTGTTAAAATCGTCCCCACCATGTCAGTTCCGATGCTACCCTTTTTGTCGTGGTCGAAGGCGTCGAAGGCCTTTTTCAAAACTGCACAAAAATTCGCAACGTGTGAACAGAATATTTTTATACACCGAGAAAAAATTCGTAAATATTTACTCACGAGCAACTTGATCCTTGGTTAGATCATCCTGAAATTAGAAAATTTCTTACAATCTGTTGCATAAAGTATCACATTCGTCTTCAATCGACACCCAATAAGAATCCTTAAATGCCCCAACATAGTAACTCAATAAATTAACACAATAATAAAAAAATTCGTCAGCACTTGATCATCGGAATAGCCAAAAATGTGAAATTTTCTGTTACACGTTTCGGGAAATTTTTATGGATTTGGACGTTCGCCAGAAAATGCTCGCGGTGTAAAAATCGAAGGGAATTGCTGGTGTTTACGTCGAACCACTATTTATAGCAACCCACCATGTTGAAGTGACAATAAGATGTACGGTTAAGAGTCTGGTATTAACACCCTACAGCGTCGACGGTTTATCCGGGTATGCACCAGATTCTGGCTGTGGACTTCTGTTTTATGTGGACATTAGGATGATCTGCTGGCACGTGATTGACCGGGTAATATCTACGTAGAAACTCTAGCGGTTTTCAAATTCATTCGAGGACACGCCCCACTCTTTGCTTCCGCGGAAGAGGGGCTTCAATTGTGCGAAATTTCGAGGGAAACGTACTCGATTTCCTCCACTTCTGTCTCTCCTCCGTTTCATTGTGTTCATCTAGACGACACGTTTCCAAGCCGGAAGACGCTCGCCGAATTTCGCACAAGTATATCACGCCAGTTTGTTTAACTTCGCTTAATGAAACGCGAAGAAAATTCCAAGAATAACGACGAAATTGATTTAAACGTTCCTCACTTCCTCGTTCTGTTCTTTCGTAATTAAAGATTCTTCGATAACTGAATCCTTCGAAATGCAACAAATTCATTATCGAGCCGCACGATCGAGCTACTTTTTACTCATAAGTATTCCTTCCCCTGTTGCAACTCACGCCACTTTCCTGACAATTTATTATTAACAACGCGCGATTATTCAAGCCTCGCTGTAACCGAGTGTAAATACACGCCATTGGGAAACTTTCCTGTTTTTTCTTTTTTTATATAATTATTGTGAGTAATCGTTTTCACCGGATTACGGCAATTTCTGTCGGCGAATCGTTCGAATTTCGCTACGATTTCGCGTATACGGTAAACGGTACATTTCGATCGTTTGTGATTCGTATCGACGGCGGAGTTACATCACCGGTGCCCGTCATATTTATCGTGTTCGCGCGATCACGAGCGCAACAACTCGCCTCCGGGGACAGAATTGTCATTTTTTCCTTTTCGTTTCGCAAGGATCCGCCGACCTGGTGGCAATTTACGTGGAAGCTCGGTTCCGCGATTCGATCAGCAAGGATTCACAAATCAAAGGATAAAGAGGAGGGACGCGACAATAGACGAAGTTGGCTCACAGCCGGAAGTATCTCGAGACAATTCGGCGTAATAAACGCATTCGCCGTATTCTTAGGTGGCTAATTATACCATCGTAATACCCTTAGCGCACCTAACTATCGGATTCTTGGGGGACATTAGCGCCGATTCTGGCGTATTGCTCGTTTCCATTTCGCGCAACGTATTGTTAACTCCCTCACGCTGAATTCCTGCTTCCCGCGGAGATCGTGATAATGATCTTGAAGCTATATTTGCGATACCTTGAGAGCACGCACGTGTTATTATAGCAATGCGTTCAGCCGTGGCTATTAAACGTAATTCCATCGTGATAGTGTTTGCATGAAAAATAATAACTCCGACTCGGCGTTGTGTAACGCGGAGAATTCGTCAGATGGATTGATATGTACGCACGATTGAACGGTGTGGAGGGAAGTTGGATTTAATTGAAAGGCAAATAATACACTTGATTCGTGTTATTTTCTGGTTTGTTGTTTTCTTTCGAGGATAGTGATAAATCCTGCGTGCAGAGAAGTATTACGCCATCGTAGGTGAATGTCAATGACATCGAGTAATTGAACGATACAGAACTGGGATTTTTAACATATTTTGTTTCGCATTCTTTACTGATTTACAAAGAAAATGATATTTTTTTATTTCGTTAGTTTTCTAACTTTTTTAACCTGTATTAAAAATTCTTTGACACACCTGTGGACCTACTGAGGCACATTAGGTGAACATCAGCGATTTGAAAGGATCGAATAATATAGGCAAGTTGTATATTGCTATTTTTTTTTGTCTTTTTATTGCTCTTTTACTCTTACGCAGTTGCTCGAAACTTGAAACTTAATGAATACAGTATTATAATATAACAGCTTATGAATATATTATGATAGTTACGCAGGATCGTATATCTCGCTGGCAAAGAGTGAAGTTTTCAAATCACCGATATCAACACGATCTTCTAATCCTTTCTCTCTCTGTTTCTCGAGCAACGCTGGAACGATAACAAACATTTCCACCCACTGAGAAACGTCGATTTATATCCATCGATATAAATCAGTTTCTCGAAACCATGTTTCACCAGGGAAGCACCCGTGGAGCCTCCCGTTTAATTCCGGCATAGATAGAAATACATTTTAGCCGATTGTGGGTCCAAAAACGACGGACACGGCAGAAATACTTTCTCAGCTATATCCACGTTGCAGCCGTCTACCTAACAGACATCACCTACGAACCTTTAACTTCATACTTTGCCAAACGGTGCATACATCTCTTGGTAAATCGCAGCCTCCACGTGTGTAGGACAGGCGGTATCGTCGTCTGCGTGGCGGCTGACACGAGGAACGACCGCCTTGTGCCAAGGTGATAATTTAGCCTGTCATGACCTCCATGAATTCTGCAACACGAATCGAGACTTGTTCGATGTTTCGTGTACATACATACACGCGCCTAGATACTTGGATGTAACGCGAGATGATTAAATTGATCGATTTGAGTCACTATCTCGGGGGTGTCCAACTCGCAGCTCGCGGGCAGCTTGAGGCCGTAGCTTCGCCCCGCGGGCAATATGGAGCCCTAGCTTTGCCCCACGGGCCGCACGGGGCCCTACATCTGCCCGCGAGCGACGTGAGGTCCTATCTCGGCCCGTGGGCAGTGCGAGGCCTTATCTCGGCCCGTGGTACAGCATCTCTGTACTGTGTAGAGCTCAGGAGTTTGCAATCGAGACGGCACAGGGGCAAAAGTGGTACTTCACTCGCACAGCTTGAATCTTTCGCCACGCGGTGCTATATTATGATTCGATTTATCGATGCTATCGCGTTCGGCCAATAATGACAATACGTGTGTCTTATTTTTGTGATAGCGTTAGAGAACGTGGCTTTATGAGGATACTCCTGAGCTCCACACAATATCTGGGCCCGCGGGCAGCGTAAGGCCCTAAACAGTTAGTAATGGAACCTTCTCAAGATCGTAGACTTTTAACATTATTATGCGATTTTTAGCGATATTCTTCACGACTTGATTGCGCTATAAGTTTAGCGGCTCAAGATGTTTTCTCTTTACTCAATGTGGCCTAGGTAAGCTAAACGTTTGGACACCCACGATCTATACTCTACGTACCCTCGAAATCTACCGTGCCCGAACCATCAGCGTCCACTTCATCGATGATCATGTCTAATTCTTCAGGCGACAGTGCATCGTCCAGTTCGTGAAGAATATCTCTGAACACGTCGGTGGTGATATAACCGTTTCCTTCTTTGTCGTACAGGCGGAACGCTTCACGAAGCTCTTGTTGCATCGCCTCGGTGTCGGTGTCCTCCTCCATGAATCTGGAGGCCAGGCTGCAGAACTCTTCGAAGTTTATTTCACCGGAATCTGAGGAACGCGGGGAGTTGAAAAATTGTATACAGATTGAAATTTGTGAATTTTGGGTGGATGTTGGTTTACTCACTGAACGGGTCGTATTCAGCGATTATGCTTAACAATTGATCGGATGGAATTCTCATACCCATCATTCCGAGGATGGTACCGATCGTGTCGGTGGTGATGGAGCCTTTTTTGTCGGCGTCGAACGCGTCGAATCCCATTTTAAGCTCTGAAATTTCGTTGATTTTCACAGTGAAGGAAAATAATGAATTTTCATAGCATGTGAATAGTTCGGTAAACTCACGTGCAATTTGGTCCTTGCTAAGTTGAATATCATCCTAGAAAGAATAAGAAAAAATTTGTCCATGTTTATTGAGATTTTTCGTTATTTAACTGAAAATGGATCACTCGAACTTCCTAACAGCGTGTCGAGAAGATAAGATCGTAATTGTTCGTTAAATCGTCACCGATACACGTAGTTAAATCATTTTCCAATATTTCGCAAAATTTTAACGGTCCCTTTGATAATTACCATAGCTGCGGCGGTTCGGAAGTATCACAAAACACAGGTATCACAAAAGTAAACGATCGAAAGTTTACGTCTGAGCAATCGCTTCTGAACAACTTACTGTACCGATGGAAATGTCACACTGAGCCTTAGTAAACTAATTAGTAGAGCTGCACGGACGCAATCACGCATTCTTATTAGCGTCGATAGATAAGCACCAATCATCTGCCGACCCGAAGACACTATAAAAAGATTCTTAATTGGGACCCTTTCACGATACACACTTTGCGAAACGCGCTGTCTGTTGACGCAATGGATGAATGATAAACTACGTCGGCGTCTAAATCAATTGCTTTTTCTCACTATATAATTGTTTACATGTGCTTCAACAATGCTGTACACGCCTTATTAATATTCCTCTCGCAGAGCTTACCTGTCCATTCCAATTCTCAGAAAGCCAGATTTACGTTCTTTATAATCGTTTCAATCGGCGCTTTTCGATATCTCCGGTGTTACCACTTTCCATTGGGTAAATTAATTCGGCGAATCCCTCAAATTTATAATGGAAAATTCAGTTTCTTATTAGATGTTACCTTAACCTCTTATCTGGATCTATTTTCCATTAGAGAATTTCATTAAAATTAATTCAGCGAACGCCTCAAATTTACAATGAAAAATTCAGTAGCTTGTTTCTTAACTTCTTACCTGGATCCATTTTCCATTAGAGAATTTCATTGAAATTAACTCAGCGAACGCCTGAAAGTAACGAAAAATCCAATTTCCCTATTAGCTCCTCTCTCACCCTCTTACCTGGATCCATTTCTCCCTCAAAAGCCGAGTTTCTCAAGTATAGTAAAACTATTTCAAATCCAACAATTTCCATCGATCACTTCTCCTACAAAAATCAACGATACAATTTTCACTCTAATTTAGAAAAGAAAAATGCGTATACCGGAGAAACAAAGTTGTCAATCAACAGAACAATGCAGAAGGTAAACAGGTGTAAAAACAATGGAACGTGAGTTGGACGGTGATTCATCCCAGTGTACAGGGAAGCTGGTTTTGCCGCAACGGGGGAAAGGGAGTGTACGGCGACGGGGTTACATCATTTGGCAATGTCAAGCTCACGCAAATCCGGAACTGCGATTGGCAGTGTCCGTAGAAAGCCAGTGACGACGCCGCTCCGTATAGACGGTCATTTCCACTACGCGGCGTTCTCTGTGGGCGAGCACGCAAACGGTTATACTGATTGCGAGCGGGGTCCAACAGTACAGCAGTTTGATATTGGCATTGCGTCCTTTTAGAGAATTGCAGTGGATTGCCAGTCCGTGCTGCCGGGTAAAAAAGCTCACCTGGCAGCCGCCACTGAGAAGCAAACACGGGGCTTACTGACCTCCTTTAGCCAATCGGACAGAGCTTCGACCAGTTACGCCGAACTACTGACCTAATCGTCAAAAATAAACGACAGGGTGGGGACTGGCCAATGATAATAAACGTTGATCCCTGTTCGGACCTTGTAAACATTTTCTCCACAACCGATAACAACCGGGGAGGAACAATAATCTAACCGAGACACGTTTTCATTCATCAAGCAACATTTCTATTTCCAATTATCGACTCTATCCATCGGGAGCCTTAATCTTTCGCGGTTACACTTGATCGTTGAAATTGACATTGGACGTACAACGTGCCCGTTGGGCTGACAGCCAGATTTAACAGGATTCTCGCCCCGATGAGGTGAGAATTATTTATTTTCTCGTTGCAAAATACCAACCGCTAAACAAGTTAAACTGTTTTCTACAAAAACGAACAAGCACTCGGTGAACTAATAATTCTCTACCAAGTACAACCTAAGGATTTTTAAACAATCGTAGTATGATAAAGTTCGTCCTTCGACTCGACCGTCACGGATAAAGACGGTATCATGTCGCTAGGATGAGGAGGCAACGGCGGAGCGTCCGATTTCTGCTTCTCCAGTTCGCTCTTCAATCTCATCAGCCTCCAAGAATCCAACTGCGTCTCCGTTGGCTCCACGTCCGACACGTAACTATGCCAGTCGCTTTGCGAACTCATACGGAACATCCTCGATCTTCGAGCGAGCGAGATTCTCTCGGGAGGCAGAGGCATCACGTATTCGTCCTCGTGAAGCTTGCTGTTGCTAAACGAGGCCTCCTCTCCACACCTCTCCTCCTTCTCGCTGATATCCACGCCTTTGGGCAGCACGATCGCGTCCACGTTCCTTCGTTTCACGAGCATCACTCGTTTGCTGCCTCGAAGCAGCGACGGGTACTTTCTTATCAGCAGAAACGACAGAAATCCTCCGAACAGGAAGAGCAGAACCAACGACAAAATCGACAAAGAGACGACCAAACTTTTGTCACCGTTGGTCAGCCAGGTCTTCGAGTAGTTCTCAGGGTCGGCAACCACGGCTAAACAGTTCAACGGCGACACGGGCGTGTTATCGTCGAGCAAACAGATCGTGTACGCCGCCTTCGGATCGATATCCCGCACCAGATAAGAGTGCTTCACGTTTTTTGCACAGCAGAGCGTACGCTCGACGTCGTCGTTGTCGAACCAGAGCAGCGTGACTCCTTGGTTCAAGTCGGGGAGGTTCACGAGCACGCTTCGCTCTAGAGACGTCTTGGAGACGCGGAAGCTCGGGAATCGCGAGGGGACTTGAAGAATATTCTTCGACGACAATTTCCTCGAACCGAATGTTCTCATATTTGTATAGGCTACGCTGCAGGTTACGTTGATGTTTGCAGCGTTGGACGTTTGAGTCGTGGTCTGGTTAATTTGCGTCAAATTCGGCTCGGTAGTATCGATCGTGGAGGAGACCGTGGTGGTTCTGTTAGATCGGTGACAGAACTCTGCAACTGTGAACGACTTCCTAGCGTTCTCCCGAGGAGTCTCGCAAGTTGGAATTTCGGAAAATATGTTTGGACGAGATAGAAGGAGGTCCTGCATCCATTTTAGGTCGCAGACACAGTGCCAGGGATTTCTCTGTATCATCATAAGGAAATTTTGTCTGCTGATCACAGGATCTAGCAGACCTGCCGGTAACGTAGAGATGCTGTTATCGGTCAGGATTATTTGCGATAGAGACGAAGCCATGGGTTCTAGAGTGTGCTCCGACACTGTCTCGATCTTGGAACTGTCCAAGTAGAGAGACGTCACTGCAGGCACTCCTGAGAATAGTTTGTCGTCGATCGTGGATATCGAGTTTCCTCTGATAGATAGTATCTGAAGATTCGGCAACTTGCTTCCGCCTGTTATGTTTCGTAGCACTTCTCGATCCTCGATCGCTCGACTGAATTCTAAGGAGGACAAAGTACTCGCCACGTCTTCCAGTAAATTCAGTTGAGCCTCTTTGATGATATTCTCTCGTATAACCAGCTCGTTCAGTGTTTCCAAGCTGGCGAACGTGGATCTACGAAGGGAGTTCAATTTATTCTTCACCATGACGATCTTCTTCGTTTCTTTGTAAATTGTCGAGGAGAACGCGTCCTCTTCTATCTCGCTAAGGAAGCATTTCTCGAACGCTAACTCTTCGATCGACACGTTGCTGCTCAGCCAATTTCTTCGAAGCTTGTTCGCCGGGAACACGCAGTCGTTGAATGACAGCTTCACGGATCTCGCGGCAGTGCAGCTGACCTAAGTGAAACGTCGCTTAATTTAACGCGGCACGAGTGCAGTTAACCCTTTGACAGTCTAATGAAATGACGAATTACGGTAAAAATAATTTACGTTTTACGCGTATCTTTTTTTTTTAATAATTACGTCGGGTAGGATCATTTTTTTAAGACAAGGGATACACGACCCTGCGTCACAGTTATCTCTTTTTAACCCTTGTGTCAATGACCGGCTACTCTTTTGCACATTCTCACTGAAAATATTTGATCTTCCCGGTAAAAGATTTGAATATCCGACCAGATCGTTGTTACTTCGCACATTTCCTATCCCTGTTTGCTTCAAGTTTGCAACAAGGGTTAACTTTCTTCCCAAGAGAACATTGAAACATTTCACGCGGATAAACTGTCGAAGGATCAACGCACTATTTCTCACATTTTCAATACCTTGAAGGTGTTCTCGATGTAACTCGACGCTATCGCTCCAGGATCCTGTTTCTCCAGAATATTCGAGCAGATTACAGCGTTGCAGCGTTCGATCTTGCAGAAATGCGACAGATTCGCGTGTTCCACAGAAGTGTTCGATGTTTTATGAGCCTCAGACCGTCCCGCCATTGTGTTATCCTTTAAATTTAGTATCAGAGAGCAGCTCAACACTTGCTGGAGCATGTAGCGTGAGAAAAATACGAACACGACGATTCCGATTAGCAGAAGAGCCACCAGAAGTTGTCGCCATGCAAAACTGCATTTTTATCGACACGTTAAATAATCGTTTATCAATGTGAATAATTTCAAATACGCGTTTGCGATGAATCTCGCGAATACCTTTTCAATTTCTGGAACCACGGAACCGAGGAGTCCAGAATTCGGAATTTCCTGGCGAACATGTGCGCGTCTTGTTAGCAGACCGCGGAGGAGCGACAGTTGCGAACATCTGGCGAATCCGGAAGCATAATCTAATTCCGATGGAACGCATGGCAATCGTATCTATGTTTCTCATTGATTAGTTTTATCGCGTGCGTTGTTATTAAGCGCGTTTCAGCTGGATCGATCTTGAGGAAGGAGGTTGCATCGGTTGTCGAATATTATTTCAATCGTGTGTCGTTTATTTGTTCGAGCAGTATTTACGAATTACAATTACAATTTCCATGGATACATGAATAAATCGATTTCAGTCACGAGTACGCATAGCTTTCAGCAAGCACACTCTGAAAGCTAGAGCGACGTCGCATTCGTTGTCTGTTTCCTCGACTGAAAGATAAATTATCGTCGGTGATGTTTGTCACACGTCGATGCAGTAATTTCCGTGTAAATTTACTCACTGTCACTTGCGCACACTTCTACCATCTTCGAGACAAACGAAACCATGTCTAGATTGCCGTCGTGTTTGCTCTCGATGAATTCTGAGACCGTTTGAGAATTCAAAGCGGATCCTGTCATCTGAAATATGTCAACGGTACGTGAAAAATGTGCCGATTATTTGGTCGAGTGTGTTTGCCTTACCAGGCCGATTTTTTGGAAAACGCAAGCCACGAAGCAGCCGAATTTTCTGAAGTCTCCGTCTCCGTTTATCATTTTAATTCTCTCCTCCGGCGAGTCGTGCAATTTTCTCAGTTCAGCTGGAATTTTTTCTTAAATTTACTCGATACAGTTTGACAATTGTTGCGCTATTTTTACATACCGCTTGTCATGTTGGCGCGATCGATGCATTCTGGGAGGCTCTCGAGCGGGAAACCTGCGAATTTCGCTGGCAATTCGAGGAAATTTTCGCTGAGAAGTCCCTGAAATATTGTCGATGCCATAACATTTCGTAACGACAGAGTTCGAGTTTATTTATATGCGAGATTTATTTGTTCTTACGTAACAGAGGATAAGCGAAACGAGAAACGGCGAATTCTTCATTCTACGAATCGAGACGAAACCTGCGAGCAAAGTTGGACTAACATATTGCGCGTTTCGCCGTGTTACCTTTATACCTTCTCTTTTGTCCGCTTCGCGGGCACAATTTGACAAAGCGTTGGAACAGAGGAAAATTGACAGGGACCGGTGTTAGATCCGTATCGGAGGAGATAATTACGGTTAGATTAGGAAATTCTACGTTGCTGATGTTTCTTCTGTTGCGTGCGAGCATGCGACGGGATAATTACAATGGCGGTTGCGCAACCGGTAATAAGCGTCGAGAGAATTATTCACAGTGAATAAATAACTCCATCAATCCGGTTGAACGTAGAGATGGCCATAGATCAAATGAAAATCTTAACGAGCGGAGAGAAAAGGGAAATGAAAGAACGCAGTGGTACGTGTTTGTACGTATAGATCAGTGGGAATTTATTGCTTTTACGATTTTTGAAGCTAACAATACTTCTATCGAACGGCTGCACGATCGAATCGGGCTGGAATGAGGGAAACTTTGGGAATTTTTTTCGTGGGTAAGTACCGAGCGAAGAATTTTTAGTATTTTCAGAGGATACAGGTGTAAATTTTAGCTTCTTCCTCGAATTTTTGGAAAGTTAACGTTTTACTAAATTGAGGAATTATTTGGTAATCGCGGAAAATCTTTTGCTAGACCATCGATGGTACGTCTGAAATAAAAACTTCTTGTGGATTTATAAATAAAAATGTATCATCGAGAATGTAACGTCAGATTTAAAAGGAATTGTAATTATTATAAGAATGGTGGCAGTTTGAATAGAAAGAAACATTTTTTTCCCCGAAAAAATCAATTTCAAACATTTCTAAAGAATTGAATAATTGAGATGTCGAGAAAATCTTACTCCACATTCTAGATAACACATGTTTATTCATAAATTAGGAAGAATTTTTTATTTCAGACGTTCTGATATTCTAACAGCAGAAATTTCACAATAACTCCTCCATTTTGTAATATTTTTCCTTTCTAAAAATTGAACGAAGAAGCTGGAAGTAACGTTTGTATCTCCAGAAAAAATTGAAACGTTTCGTTCATTAGTTACCTACAAAAAAAATTCCCAAACTTTACCCATTTTCAGACACCTCAACGCGGTGTATCCCCTTATATCATCGTGAATACACAAAAGAAAAAAGGAGTACTTATCAGACGTGCATCTGTATCGTCGAATACTTGTATAAAAAGCAGTGTAAAAGGTAGTTAGAATAGGGTGTACGTGAGAACACATTGTTGGGAAACGAGATTATCTCGTCATCGACACTTGCAACAGTTGTACAACGACACGTTGTCCCGTTCTTCCGTGATTTCCTCGTTCACGGTGTTCGCCAATGGCCTGCCGCGTGTTTCCGGCAACACCAGGCACAGCAGACCAGCTATTAGCGCCAAGCAGCCGCACAGTGTGGTCGGTCCCCACCACACAACAGCTCCTAATAAGTCAGCGACGTAAGGCGCAGCCACGCTTCCGACATGGGACATCGCGGAATTCGTTCCAACCGCGGAGTTCCTGCACACCTGTTTCCCAAGGAATTTCAATGTTGACAGACGTTGAAAATGTAGAGGAACAGCATTAAATCGTATAACATGAAATATAGGATTTCTAATCGTTCGCAAATTGATCCTTTAAACGATTACTTAACACCATCGCTGCCACCAGAAAATCGATAACACCCTGGGCAATGCGTTTTGGGACGCATATGGTGCGTCGGTGGCAGCGACCGTGTTAAGTGTTGAAAATTTTTTAATTGTTTGTTTTGAAGTTCGTGTGATCTTGGGTAAACCACCATCGCTGCCACCGGAAAATCGATAGCACCCTGGGCAATGCGTTTTGGGACGCATATGGTGCGTCGGTGGCAGCGACCGTGTTAAGTGTTGAAAATTTTTTAATTGTTTGTTTTGAAGTTCGTATGATTTTGGTAAATTATCGTTGGAGAATTTTAGGGTAATTTTTGAAAAGGAAAAATTCCATATTTCGTATCATTCTACACGATTTAATGGTTCGCGAGTTAACGAAGCTTGAAAGGAGGATTAAATGGCGAAAGAGAGACTTGTCTAGTGACACGCGAAATAATTATAAAAATTGATACCGTGGGGAAAAGTTCGGAGCTGTACAAAATAGCGATGCCATAAGCAGCCGACGCGCTGAATCTTCCTATCAACGAGACAACCATGATCGCGTCACTTTCCGTCGTTGGTATGACTAAAATACACAGCAGACAGAACGCAGCGATGATGTACAGAGCAGAACTTCCTGGTCGACGTCCCATCACCATTAGAATTGGCGTTGGTATCAAGTATGCCGGTATCTCGGTCAGACCCATCACCAGAACGTAAATATACCGGTTGGCTGAGAAATTGTTCACGTTTAACGCTGAAAAAAAAAACACAAAAAAAATATGAAAAAAATTTTGCAAACATTCTCACGGAAAAATCAGGGTCGTTCGGTTACCTAACGCGTAATAGGTGAGAGAGGCAGTCATCCAAGCGTAATTCGTGATAAGAATTCTCTTTCTTAACTCGCTGTTGCTGATCAACACTCGAAACCCTTTGATATTTTTGTGCAATCGATCTTTGTCGGAGTTAGTCGAATCTGACGTTTTCGGGGTGAGTATCAGATCGTCCGAGTCCTTTAATTCGTGTCTTTGAATAGCTAACGTCAGCGACGTCGTCACGGTGACAGTGGAGCTTCTCTTGCACGCCTTATCGATCAAATCCTTGGCTTCTTCGCGACGATTATGCGCTATCAGCCATCGCGGAGATTCTGGCATGAACCTGGTCGAATCGGAAATATCTCGTTAACTGATCGCTACGGAATTTCGCGATTTGAACGACGATCGTCGAGAAAGATTTACAGCTTCGAGACTGAGAAACGTAACAACACATCGTTCTCGATTTAATCGTCCAATTAAACGCTTAATACGTTAATTCGAGTACGAAGGCTTGGTATCCGAGATAAGGGTATTTCTCGATACCAGGGCTTGATCGTTGCTCGAGAGAATCTTTGGATTATGCAACCTACCACAGGTGTATTAGCAGAAGCAGAGCGGGTAGAGATATCGCTAATTGAATATGTCTCCACTCGTGAAAGAAGTAAGCTATGCCTGGGACGATCACTATTCCTGTGGCGTAGCCGGTGTTGTAAGCGATTCCCATCCACTGTCTGTGCTTCTCACCTGCTACCTCTGTAACTGTAACAGTGGAGATTTGTCAAAATTAGCAATTTGTTAAATCAACGATGGTGAAGTGTCTTAAAATTTCATATTTTACGTGAGCCATTCATGGGTCAAAGTATAATAGCTAACTCCAGTTTTTGGATTTTTTAAAATTTTGGCGCCAAAACACTTGAGTGATCCTTATCTGTCAATATTTAAAATAAATTTTGTTCAAAATTAGGCTTAAATGACAAAAATTTTTATTAATATTTCAATATTTATATTTATATTTGATGTATGTAATTTCTTTAAACGAGCAGCTCATAATGTGACACCGGAATTAATGGAGTGTTAGAAGAAACTGAAAGTGGAGATTTTGCATATTCTTAGAAGGCTGATGTATCTTGTTGACACTGAATTATTATTAATTAAGAGTACAACTTACGTGTTGTGAACGACGAATACTGTATGGCGGCATGGCTGACGCCGTTAATTATCCTCGAGAGCATAAATGCCCAGTACCAAGGAACAATTGCACCGGCTGGACCAGAGGTGATCAACAATATTATACCGATAATGTAACTCATTTTTCGGCCGTACTTGTCCGCGAAAATCCCGAAGAAAGCGCTGCCTAATAATTTCCCGAGAGACAGTGCCATGTGGGTGCTCGAACGAGCCGCGCTTTTATCGCAGACCAGGTCCCACTGAAATTATTTTCAAACATTTACAATAGAATCCTTCGTTTCATCCAAATTTGACGAAACACACTTTTCTTCACATATAGAAATATTTTAGAACAAAATCACCTTGGAGAAATTGAATTTTAGAAAAGTAGGAATATAGAATTAAGGGAAGAATTCTTAATTTCATCCAAATTTCACAAAACGCTTTAAAATTACTTAAAAAGAAAATTGAATTTTAGAAAAACACGAATATAGAATTAAAGTAGAATTCTTAATTTTATCCAAATTTAATACTTTCAGAATGGAATCCTACAATAAAATTACCTTCGAAGGACCAAATTTCAAAAAATGACGAACACCAAATTAAAAATAAAAACAGCACAAAATTAAAAAAAAAGTGTTCATATCGTATAAGTCAGTTGGCACAGACTAGCCTAAATCAGAAATTGGCCGCGAGTTAGGTACGACAGATGTCGCTTGGAGTGTCCTGCAGGATAAAGGTGACTTTTCGAACAGAAACGGGGGTAGTTCGAGAAAAGCTGCGTGTCGAGTAACGTCAGGTAACCTTGTGATCCGATCAGTGAAACTCACGTCCTGAACGTAGGAAGTTCCACCGATGTCGTTCGCGAAACTTCTCACTTGGCAATCGATCGATTCCGGTAAAGGGTGCGCTATTTTATATTCCAACGCTTCCTCGAACCCAATGTGCGCGAAATTTTCATAGTCGTAGTTGTACATCGTGCAAGGACTAGACGAAGAAATGTTCCTTATCTGTTCGTCTGTCCAATTAGCTGCTGTCAAACTTTCTATCGAACACCAATGCGTAGGCACCTGTCACGCACAATCAGCAATTTAATTAAAAGAAATTAAACGAATATTTCTACGTAACACGATAAGTTCAACCTTACTTCGGCGATAAAGATATAGGACATGGAGTGCATTCCGTTGAATATCGTCGGTGTTAGCGTAAAAATGAATATAATCCATAGAAAATTGGAGCCGCAACCGAGTTTATCGAGCGCCTCTAAAAGAGGATCCGTGACTTTCGTCCTTGTATCGCTGATCATGTTTCTCTGTGAAAATCAGACACAGGCAAATAATTCGTCTGTTACGAGCAATTCAATTTTCTCTTTAATCGATCTGTACAATATTTATAAATATTTGAAAAATTCCTGAAAAACAAATTACTAACCGATTGTTACACTCGTTCGAAAGTCGACGAAACGCCAGAAAACCGAGTCAACAATCGCTCGTCCTTTTATCCTACTATGAATTAACAGTCAGTCATATTTTCTCCAACAAACTGTTCACAAACTTTCTCTCAAGGATATCTCCACACGTTGCAATTAAAAACAACATATTTGCACTTGGACAGACTCGTCGCAACACTTTGTAGAGTAATTCGATGGTAACGCTGGAAAATCAATCGGAAACACGGTTCGAAGAAAATGGATGAAAAGTCGGTGCAATTCTACTACATTGTTCACCGTTTCTCCGAACGAAAACCTCCGCGCGATCGTGTGCGAGCGACTGACGATCGACAGCCGTTTCCTCCGGCTCCTATCTAGATAAGCAAGTTCTCCGATCAGGTATGGCAGTAGCGACGCAACTCGCGTGGATTCTGATGGCCATCGTACGATAATGATAATCTCAGCTGATTCACTTGTGTCCCCGTTTCTCTAAACGACGCACTGTTACGCTTGTTAAGCCTGTGCTTCTTTCAATATGTCGCCCAATTCTTCGCCTATTGTTCTACGAAAACAGTAGAAACACATTTTCCGGCAATCTTTAATTCATCTTCCTCGTAACAACTCAATCTGCAATCTTATCCTTGTAATTATTATTCAATGTATCTTGCGCATGCTTGAATAGCGGTATTTATGCAGAAGTTTCACGTGAAACGAACAGGTTTCTGCACTAGCGCAGGTTAAACAGAAAACTCGTTTATGGCACGTTAGAGGAGTTATCGTCGACGTTTACCAAGGAAAATGAATTGTTGCTTATACGCGTTATTTATCTTCTACGGAGAAAAACAGCGTTACGAAAGGTGTGTACAAATGGCTGATAACGTTTTCTATTGTGCAACGAAGACGACGGCTTCTCGAAGGTTCGTTACGATAGTAACGAGGCAACTTTGTACATAGGTACGTCACTGGCAGAGATTATCAGATCCACCGGATGCATTTACTTACAACTTACCAGGCGAAAAAGCTTATTACGACAGATACCGCTATCAAAATTCACGCGATTAACGTAGGCGTACCGTGTCAACGCGTTACGTCGCGACGTGAAAAGAGAGCGATTAATTACGTGTATTTCGCGTAAACACGCCTGGACGAATCGCGATTAACCATGCAAACGGTGTTTACCGCGTCGAGGATCCGTTTATGAGACACCTGTGAAACGTCTCGAGTGTCAAAATCTCGACGAGGTGAAAGTGGAAAAATAAAGGAAATTTTTCGTTGATCATTTTCACTCTCGAACATCAATTTTCCCCTTTAAAGTTGAGTTTCTCGTTCGAAATTGTAATTACACGGAGTCCTTTTTAATGATATACACAAATGACATATAACGACTTCCTTATTTTTGTCTGTTTTTGACAGGTACACTCCTCGATTGCGACGTGAAACAGTAAACTTTTATAAATTCTTTTCGCTCTGGAACATCGGTTTCCCCTTTCAAAGTCGAATTTCTTCTTCGAAATTGTAATTACATCGAGGAGTTTTTTATTAATCGATACAAGAGTAGGATGATTTCCCTGTTTGTTTCTCTTTTCGACAGGTACACTCCTCGGTCGCGACGTGGAAAATTCTGCGAACAGGTTGAACTCGAAGCAAGCGAATTTGTCACTATGGAACGTCGGTCTCTTCGTTGAAAGTGGAATGTTTCAGTTGAAAATTATAATTACACCGAGGAATTTTTTTTATTGATAAACACGAGAGGACGATGAATTCCGTAATTTCTTTCTCCTTCGTTTTCGTCGCGTTTCGAGCGATTTTTACAGTGACTTGTGTACAAAACGATTAATCGAAGAAGGCTACTGACCATTTATCTTCATCATTTATCCGCTGTGTTTCACACGTGCATAATCGCTTGCATATTTTTACAACGCTCGCAAGTTCGACGTCCTTGAGATTAATTTCGCTCCGCGAAAGCCGCTTCTTCTTTTTTTCTCGTTTAACTTTGTTTCGCGAACCGCGATCAGGAAAGGAACGATTCGAGCGAGTATTATTAGCCCGCGCCTATCGACGTGTAGACGAGTTGACATAGTTACGATTACGACGCCTCTGACTTGCTTACAGTACGTTCCTCTTTTTCTCGGCAACTTAATAATAAACTCCTGGGCGTCGCCGGCACGCGATTTTACACCGTTATCTTCTTCGACATTTTCAGATGGAAAGCAGGGAAATATGTTTGAACAACAACGCTCCTTTTTCTGCATTCTTACATTTCGTACTTGTTGCACGTCGCGTTTCCCACTTCCATCCGTTCCTAACCAGTAATTCTGTACGAACAGACGTCACTCTTCAGAACTGACACGAAAGAGCATTTCTTCGCTTAGAAATGAAAAGAAATATTTACCAAGTCGATCACGTGTTATCACGATTACACCATATCAGGTAGGAAAATAAATTCTCCGCAGCCTTGGTCTATTTCTAAAAAAAAAACAACAAAAGCAGAAGCTAACGAACGCGAGGTCAGTTTAATATTTAGCAAAAGTAGTATTATTTGTTCGTTTGTACTCTTCGAATCATCGGAACGTCGTAGACCAGATAGAAAAACGCGTTCGCTATGTGATTCAGCGATCTCGTCCAAGCGTCGATCTTGTAATTAATTTCCCTCGAGATCGACAGATCCTCCCTCGATTCTTCCTGCTCCATTATTCTGCAATGTAACAGATAACAGCGAAATTACACGTTTCTTGCTTAATACGCGCTAGAATATCCTTCGACCGGCTACTTGGAAAGATACCTTGGATTCCTCCGAGTAAGAGTAAATATTGAACGTGAAATATTGGAGCGCGAAGTGGTAGATCGCAACGGTGTCTACGTGTTTGCAGAAAGATTAACGAAATTAGCACGTTACCCGTCCACGTCCGATTGTTCCTTGTTCCGATTGGTGTAGGTGTACATGTAGCAGGCTGGATAACCGCTGGTTGTTTTCACTTTGTGAAATTGGCCGGTTTCTATGGGGATCGAGGCTCCTTTCGAGACGACGATACCGTTCTCTTCTTTCTCGTCGCTGTACGTCACCTCGCCTTCCAGTACCGTCAACGTCACGTTCGTTAAATTCTTCGTGATGTAATTGTCCAGATGCATTCCTGGAAAGTCAGCTACGAAGAGAACGTCTGTGTCGTTGGACCATGTGTAAACGTGCTGCTGAATTTCCTCCAATTTGTATCTGAATTTAAAGAACGAAGTAAAAAGTAACAAATTGCTCGGTCGATTTTACAGGGTACGAAATGTAAATTAATTCCACGGTTGGTAATTATGTTTGTTCTCCGACTGATCCAGAGATACCCGAGCGAGCGAATTGTGTTTACATCTACCTGTACGAATTATACTGCGAGAGAAGAGGCATTAAGTACGAGATCGGCTTAAGTGGGTGCCAATCTGCAGTTAGCAAGTCAACACTCGGATCAAACATTCTCTGCTGGAATCTTCCATTCAGCGAGCACCAGACGTCGATGTAGATGCTCAAGTTCGACGACAGTCGCGTCCACTTGGACTTTCTATCTCGCTGGCGATTCTTATCGAACAGCTGACTCTCTTGCTCGATCAGATTGTCCTACGAAAATAAGATTCGCCGTGATAAGGATTGTGAGATCTCTCGAGATCTGAATTTTGTCGGAACTGATGGAGAATTCGCGCATAAACATTCTTTCAGAATTATGTCGTTCGATAATAGGAGTTTATTGGCTGAGATAATACACACTCTCAGACAGAAAGCGTATTGCCTGGCCATATCTCCGTGTTTCTCCCATCGATCCGACTGCACCCATGCGTTTGGATCCAAGTATCGATCCTGGTTGCTCAGGTTGTCGTGGACTTTAATTACGACGAGTATAGTGTCCCAAACGTGGACCATCATGTCCCAGGAGTAACCGTACATTCCTGGCACCCAGTTGTTGTAACCCTGAAATTGGAGAAAAAGTGAATGAGCTCAAAGAGTAATTGGTAGAAAGGATTTGTGGGATTAGAAAGCTGTACCATTGTAATGAAATGTGAATATGGTAAGAAGAACTGTAGAAATACATGAAATAATAGTAGAGAGACTACGAACTTCTGTTTCTTCGTTACTTTAATCGATTTGCAGCTGGCGTCCTTAATACTTTTGCAATTAATCGCAGACCTCCTTGCTTTTATCAGATTCTCTTCGTTCTCGCGTGTTTCTCTGTCTACTTCGTTGCTGGAGTGTTCGTTACTTTTACTGTTCGAAGTTTCGTCGTTGGAAATACGTTTCTCGCGTGTTTCTTCTGGTTGGCTGTTGGAAATTTTCGTGGATTTCCTGGTGTTTCGATTTGTCGCGAGGAACGAAGGGATCAAATTGCGTTTCCGAAGGGAGCCGAACCTTCGAGGCCAGTCTGGACTGCAGAAAAGTGGCATTGTCGCGAGGCACACGTACGGAAACATTCCTGAGAAGGAATATTGACGTTAGTAATCTTGTTGCGATTCGTTTCCAATTGAAACCATCGCGACTATCAATTCTCACCGATACTGAATAATCGAGAGTTCATTAAGTGAAAGGCTGTGCAGAAAATCATTGCAGGGATACGGGTTTTATCGAACAGCATCCAAAATCCGACCGTAAGGTCAAAGATAAAACCAAACCAATGAACTATGAAAAAATCAGTCTGCTCGGTGGTCAAGAATAATCTAGAATTGCACAACGTTTTATCGACTATACAAATTCTATACTTGTGATAACGGTGAAACGTGTGTTTCTCTTTTGTTTCGAGTTACACTCACTTGAACGGGCTGAACACCCAGTGCGTCGAGAGATTTGTCATGGCGTAGCCTGACAGCCATTCCGTGCCGGATTTCTTCAGTCCGGCCAAGAAGTACAGAGCGAAAAATTGGAACTTCAGAATGAAGTAATTCCACAGCGGCACCGTGCTCTTCGTTCCTTTCCATCTTCTCGCATCCAATGCTCTGCAAAATTATTGTTCGTTAATTTCCAGCCTTTTGCCGCTAATTTTAAATCGCAAAATTCGCAAGTTACAGAAATTTCATAGTAAACCTCTTCTTCGCAAGAAATTTAGGAATGAACAAAATTTCAAACGGTAGAAATGGCGAAATTTCGGAAATGTCATAATGAACCTCTTCTCCCGCCAAAAAATTTGGAAATAACGGAACTTCAAACGGTCAGAAATGGCGAAATTTCAGAAATTTTTAAATTAGGGTGAAATATCTTTTCAAAAGTTAAGAATTAAGTTGAAATTTTCCACAGGATCTGTCTCAAAAATATTTGATTCGAAGTTATCGAGTCGTTTTAGTTAATATTTACAATGATCCCGACTCACGTCTCCGATCAGGAGCCAGTTTCCCCATTCAGATTTCCTTTCAAACTCACAAGTACTTGTTAGCCTCCGTACCCCAGAAGAGAACGGCAACGATCCCGTAGAGATACGTGTGATTGTTCCAGTAGCTCTTATCCAGCAGGAAGATGTACCAATAAGGGATAACGAAACAGGCGCAGGCTAGTTTGAACCGGAAGCCGAGCATAATTCCGAAAGCTCCGATCCACATTATCGTGTAAATCAGTATCATCCATGGTAACGAGGGAGGTTTCATTCCGTGGATAAGTGGAAAATGGCAGTCCCTCGGATCTCCCCATTTTATATCGACGTCTGCTAATTCTCGTTCCTCCACGACGTCCAAAACCATGCATAATCCTAGATAGAATTTTCTGAAGTTACGCTATAATTAAATTTCTTCGAAGCTAGGATAAATTTCATTTCTTCTGTATTTGTTGTAATAATTGTATAACTTTCGTGTGCTTACCAAAAAGTGCTCGGGCAACTCCTAAACTAGCTGAATCAGCTGGTCTGTACAAAAGTGCGGTAAATTTGTGAAAGGACGAGAGATCACTTGGGCTAAATCCGCACAATTTTTCGAATTTATCCCTGATGGAGTATTTTAGTGGAAAGTTCTGCTTATCGTGTTTTTCACACTCGTTTCTGATTTCTGAGGTGCAGGCTTGGGAGCTGACTAGCTGATTACTTTTCCTCCGCATAATCGGTGAACCATTGAACTGGGGATAATAAGAGTATCTGTGTATTCTGGTGCACCTTATTTCGAGGAGCAAAATTATCGTTCTGTTAATCGATGCCGTAATTGGTCAACGTGAGACACTGAAACTGAATTTTTATTCGAGAAAATTGATCGATATGAGATCTAGAACTAGAATCGTTGAATTCTCATGTAATCGGTGCACCATTGGACTAAAAGTAATAAAAATATCAGTAAAATCTAGGGTGCCGTGTTTTAAGTATCAAAATCATTCCCTCGTCCTTTAATTGCTCAATCAACATGACACATTCTCGCCTGAATCTAATATGACACAGAGAACCACAAAAATCCTCAAATCATCAGTTCTTAATTATGAAAGGTGAGCAAAGAGACGAATCCAGAAGGCGGCAGTGCGAGCAAAAGTGAACGTACCACCGAGTGTCGCCGAGACCGAGGCAAATGCGCCAAGTTGTTCAGAATAGAAGGCAAATCGGACGGTTCGTAGTGAGTTGAAAGTACTTAGGACTTACCTAGGAGGCTAGAAGCGGCGTGTCGAAGCCCGGGTAGATGAAACCGGTCCAATGGCGATGTATCGAAGGTTGCTCGACTTCTGCGCGTCGCAGCTGCAGGACTAGTCGTAGCAGAAGAAATTCCGGAGGCTGAGAGAGAGCAGGAGCACCGTCGCCAGGCAACGTGCTCGATTATTGACCCGCGCCCGCGCAATAATAATATATTATCGGGCATTCTTGTGCACTGCACTCAGGTTCATCGATGCACACTATCGGTCGATACTCGAAAAAAGCAATGGTCAACCGTTCGCCACGATAACAACGGCGAAACTTATCGGAGACTTTGTCAGCGAAACACCTTTTTCTGGAAGATCTTCGGGAGGGTAGGTACATCTTTGAGAAAATCTAGCGGGGGAACTTTCTACTTGGAAATTTCACGCTTTGGGACACTAAGGTCGATCGAATTTGCGAAAATTTAATTGGTAGGATGTATCGAGTTACTTAAATTTCTTTCCTTTGGTGGAAGTGAAGGTAGTTTTTGGGAGATTATGAAGTTCCAACGAAGCAGGTTTTCGATAGGTTGGAAATATTTTATGACAATGCTTGAAACGTTGGTTAACCACGTTCCACGTTTGCGCGATTCTGTTTAAAAATAAATTATCGACGTCCACTTATCTCGGTCATTACTAGTGCAGCGTGTAATTATATAACAATGTCCGAGAAATTAACAAATGTTTTGAACGCAGAAGTGGCAGTCTTTTTTTGCACGTTTCAATCTTTTGTCGCGATAAGGGGAAAGCTGAGCGTGTTATGTTCGATCATTTTGCAGATAGGTGTGTTTCGTGAAATGGTACGCCGAAGAATGATCTCCTATTAGCAGTTTAACCTGCGAATAACGACGTGCCTTAGTCATCGAGATCGATAGAAGAGGGGTGCGAGATAATCAGATTCTCGAAGGAGAGAGTGTTGTACGCGGAATCCTTACGTTTCATCAAGACGGTCCTGAGGGATCCAGGTTCGAGCTTCGAAACATTAATTCGAATCGTTTCCAGTACGATGCGTCGCTTAACCCTTTCCCTTTAACGCATTGATGAATCGTTGACACATTTAGTCTTCCATCTTGCCAGCCTTCCAATTTAACAGATAATCGTCATTAAGTTTTTTTACTTTCAGAGTACTTCCTTTACTTCTCTTTAATTTCAGAATATTTCTTTCATCTCTCCTTAATTTCAGAGTATTTCTTTTATTTCTTTCTACTTCCAGAATACTTCTTTCATTTTTTCTTTAAATTTCAGAATATTTCTTTTATTTTCTCTTAATTTCAGAATACTTCTCTGATATCTGACTAATAATCGAAATGCAATAATCACGAAAGCTTCTTCAAATAACGGATATAGGACGAATTTTGCACAGCTCCCTGGTTCCCCATAAAAATAGATTTCCCCAAAACGTAGACTCGGGGGCACGTCATAGCGGTATAATACGTATTAGAGAACAACGATTACGCAGTTTTTGAATGAGCCAACGAAGCCTTTTCGACCTCGCAGCTGGGGTGTTTTTAATGAATGGACGTAACTTCGCGTTCGAAATCCCCAACGGCCGTTTTAGAGCCGTAAAACAAAGGGCTGATTTATTCCAGCACGCCCCTCAATCTGTCTCCGCGGACCACTTTTGATTAGTGCTGCCTCTTCAAGGTTCAAGCCTCTAAAACTGCCATCTCGTAATGGACCGTCGTCTCACTTGCTCGCCGCGATACGTCTTCGAGATAAAAGCGCGGGGGAAACGAATCGGCGAGGTTAGAAGTGTAATAATCTACTAGAAACTTTTGCGTATATTCTGTCTTTCTCGAACATACTGAAATCACGTTTCTCAACACTTTCCTTGCCTTGGATCACGTTGCAAATTCCTCAAAGTAACATACAATTCAAATTCTTAAATTTGGCGCCATCTAAATTTTTTATCTTCCTCAAACATACTGAAATCACGGTTTTTTAACACTTTTCACGCGTCAAATTACGTTACCGATTGCTCAAAATAATATCCAGGAGAAGTGAGTTTCTGTCTTCCTCAAACACACTCAAATCATACTTCTCAACACCTTTTATGCATTAAATTACTTTTCAATATAACATCTGCAATTCAAATTCTAAATTTCTCATCAAGTGAATTTTCTATCTTTCTCAAACATACTCAAATCATACCTCTTAACACTTTCCACGCGTCACATTACGTTACAGATTGTTCAAAATAACACCTGCAATTAAAATTCTAAATTTGTCACAAAGTGGATTTTCTACCTTTGTCAAACACCTACAAACCTTCTTTTTAACCTTTCTCATACGCTGCGTTATCACCTAAAGAAGATTAAAACATATAATTCCCGAAGCTCTTCGTAATTTCCCATCTTCATCGAACGAACCACTCGAACCAGCTAATAAATTCAAAACGCCACTAAACTCGAGAAGACGTCGCAACATCATGTACAAACACAATTCGAACAATTTTCCCCGGCAGCCCATTGGAAAATGAGACGCGACGGGACACGTGAGCGAGGAAATTAACGCCGTTATTTGCTCACGGGCACACACAGAGAGAGAAGTGGAACCCCATCAGCCCCCGCGCGATATTTGCCGAGCGTATTTGTTCGGGAATATGAATCAGTCCACCTGGAAGCGCGCAAGATGAGAATAGGAGTGAGCGAGAGTGATTGAACGACCGGTGAGAGAAGAGGAGACGAGACGAAAGGAGATCCGCGATTGTCGTATGTATTTGCCCGGCTATTTATCACGGTTTATTATTTCCTATTGTCGATGGAGTCACGCATTGTTGGCAGACGAGGAGGGCCGCAGCGAATTTCTAAAACCGTGTCCGATCGGATTTGCATATTTCGCCCGGGGACGCGTGTCTGGCGTCCGATTACAGGCCCTATTAATTGCGGTTCCGCATTGTTCTCCCCGATAACCGATCCCGATACCAATTTCTAGCCCTCCTTCGCTCCTCCTTCCTGCGTCGACTCGGCTTTTCCAGCTTGCCTTCGATTATCAAGCACTCTGGAACCTTTTCATTCTCCGACGTTCTCGTCTGGACGAAATTAACGCTTTGAAAGTTCGATCGCGGAGAGATTGCAAGAGTAACGGTGTGAGATTTCTTTATCTTTTTTAGGAAGTATTGTTGTTTGTTGTATGACGAGTAGTTTGAAGGGTCGAAGGTGAACGTGCTTGGACGTAACAGAATGGCGCGAGAGAAGGTTTCGATACGTTATTCACGAAATCTCGATCGAAAGCCCAGCTGCATTAGGCGAGCGCATATTCACGTGGAAAGCAGAAGAGCCAAAGGATTCTGTGGAAAGCTCTTTATATTTGACAGAACAATGGGGTTGATGTGGCGCGTGTCTGACACAGAGTAACCTATATTCGTGGTATTCAAAAGTTTCTTCTGTAGGCATTTTGGGACGGTTTATGGCTTGGCCTGCGCCTCTTGGCGAGTGACAAGCACCAGACGGGAGTACCCATCGGTTCGGCCCAGCGATATCTTTGCCATTCGACGGGAGTCGGTTCTTAGCTTCGGTAATAGAGTCCGAAATAAACTACTTTGCACGACATCCTGATTTGAGTAAAGTTCATTAGACCACCTCCTACACTTCGTGCAAATAGAACATAGTACACCGTGAAACAACTTTCTTTCTTTCACATTACGTTAAACAAGTTTCTCGTCACATTTTATCAACCTACGTTATACGTACATTTCGTGATTTTCGTAAGAATTAAAGGTCCGATCGGTGAAGGGCGGGAGATTTAAATGGGAAAAAACGTTCCTCGTAAAGAATCGCACTGGTAACGATCACAGGGCGGCAAGTTCAAATGGGGGATAAGGAAAGGGGTGGGGTGAGATGTATAGTGTGGAGTGGGTAAAAAAATCCAGCATAAAATTAACAGTATACAGCTTGCAGAATGCAGTTTGTTGCTCACCGGCAATATTTCACGATGGTCTCTCCCGCGAAGAGAGAGAGAGGGTTCGTTCTCGAGGGGGGTGTGCAACAATGGAACCCTTTACCCAGCCCCTAGCGCCCAGCCAACATCCATACATCATCATTCATACTGGAAAAAAAACCTGGGGGCACCTATGGCAGTCTACGGTGGAGGGGCCTTCGAAATTTCAAAGTACCGAGTACGCATCAAGTACTTTCTAATGCTACGCGGGATTTTTCGTTCGCCTCGTTCACGAGGCTCGAGTTGCACCTTTAACAGTGGCAACTTTCTTACTTGCTCTTGTGTATCGTATTAATTAAACTGTGATATATTCGTTTCGACGCTTCTGATGATAATTCTTGCTTCTTTTTTTTTTTTTTTTTTCTTGTATTTTGGCGAAGAGGAAGTGAAAATTGCGGTGAACGATGAGTGACGGTTAAATGAACGAAATTATAGCGGACAATGAAAAAATGATGAGTGGTAGATAAGGAAAAGATTTTCGTTTCTTTATTTTCATAAATAGAAATGAATATCAAAAGCTAAAAAACTATTAAGAAAATTACAAAGGAAAGATGAATTTTACGTTTCTTTTTCACCAAAAGGAAACGAATGTGCAGAAATTAGAATCTGCAAGGCCAATTTAAGAATTGATAAGATATTATGTAGGAAAGTTAATTTTAAAAGAATAGCGGGAAGACAAAATATTTTGTGTTCAATGCTGAACGCAAAAAACAACGAATTGTGTGTTGGTAGTTTAAGCTTCTGGTTCAGCCCTTCTGTCCGACTTTTTTAGGACAAACATAACTTAAAGTGCACAAAGGAAAAAAGAACGAAAGCCAACAGAGGTCTTCAAACAGAACCGTGAAGTTCTTGCGGTCATTCGATTTCCGGAAAACCGGCTGACACCCTTTCGAAAGAAAAAAAACCCACCACGCCCAGGAACGTCAGAAAGGGGTTGCACCGGTGGTAAACAGTGACGTGCAAAACTGTCGCGGAGGGTAAGGAAAAACGAGTGAAGAGCCAGAGAAAGGCGTAAAACCGTTTCGCTGTTTACGGACTGCTCTTTCCCCCTATCGAGGAAAACTTTCACACCCCTTGGGATTAAATACTGCAGAAATCTTGCGAGAACATCGAAATGCTTCTTACTTTTCTTCAAACTTATATTTCTCGCTCTGAAAATTAAACGAGTAATACTTCCTTTACCGGAAGAGAGAGACTAGGAAAAATGAGAGGTGGAAATAAGAGAAATTGAAGGGTAGGATTAGCCTAAGTGACGTGTAAATTTAGTTAGAAACACTTTCTTCACCCCTTCCAACCTAATTAATCCTTCACGTAAGCTCTAAAATTATTTCTCGAAAGAGTACTTTCTCTGAAAGTAACCGAAGAATGATCTATGTTTCAGGTCAAAAGCCATCGATCAGGGAGGATCGCAGGGTGGGTCGATCGGCCGCGTGGAACGTGGAAGAAGAGAGGAAGGAGGCAGAATGAGGAACGTAATCCGCTTTTCGAAAAGAGGCAACCCCTTCGAAGAGCCGTCGGTCGTGTCACAGCACGGGTGACTGATTGTAAAACCATGGAGTAACCCGCAAAGGGTTGCTGGTTCGAGGCGAGAGGGAGACGGACAGTTTAAAATTGAGCCTCGTAATCGACGTGTAATCCTCTAAATCCGTGACAGCCCGAAGATAATGGAGCACCGATCGACGATGGGTGGCCAGTTTGTTTTCCACGGCGGTGAGATCGCTGTTTCAGCGTTTTCAACGTCCGGGAAATTCCGGTGGAATCGAAGCACACCCTTGTTTCACTGCAAAAAAAGAAATTACAAAATATTCATCTGTCTTTAAAAATATTAGAGTGTCTTCCTTGAAATTTGGAACGTTTTTTAAATGGAACTTTGCTGCATAATTAACGCAAATTGAACCAGTCTTCCGGAAACACGAGCTTCATCTATCTCTCGCAGCTGTTCGAAGAGCGATTGTGAAAGTGTACAAGTTTTTTCACGTTCGTGAAAATCCAGCTAGTCCAAAAGCAAGTGTTTCGTCGACCGTGCAGCTCGCCACGGGGATTTTCGCACCGAATTTTTTGTTTTTTTTTTGCCAGTCCCAAACGAACGTCCCTAGGCGAAAATCTCTCTTTTGTCACACACTTTGCGCCGGAAAACCTGCGCGAGGTTTGACCAGGTTTTTTTTTAAGTTTGCCGTGAAATCCACGTGGATAGGATTGAAGCTATTAGCAGCTCATTAGCATTTCTCGATTCGCTAGTTCATGATCTGGAAAAGGGGGGATGGCATGACATTCGCATTGTCACGTGCGAGCGATTTTCATTTTGCGCAAGCGTTCGTCTGGAAAGACGCGTCTGGGGTGACAAAACGATGGGGATACAGGTACCGGTGCGCGTGTTCGACTGAATGTCCATCGTGTTGTCACTCGAGTGATTCATTTTTTAAGTCGTTCGCAGGATTTTTCAATTTTCGAAACTTTTCACTGGGAACAGTTGTATAAAATTTGTAAATATTTTTTAATCCTTTGACACTCGTGCTGGTGTCTCAATGTGTGTATTTCCTTGAATTATTCTCCTTCACTGTCCATGTTAGATCCATATACATTTTTTTAAGAATTTTCTTTCATTTTGCATATTACGTCCGCGTGTAGTTTTTAAAATTATTTTCTTTCACTTCCCATCTAACGTCATTCTTTCTATTACAGCAGAAACGTAAATTTCGGCATTATAAATAATGAGAAATTAATTTTTATGCACCTAAGATACAATTTCATAAAAAAAAAATAACATTATCATTTTTGTCGCATTAAGTTGCAAAGAATACGAGGGTTAAGGGGTTAAAGATGGACCACACATGAGGAAGTTCGACAGAAGTTCAATCTGTGTGTCGGAATAATAAATTTCATTGGGTACATATATCCAGTAATTAAAGATGTATCGTTTAATTAAGGTCTGAGAGTTAATCCATGTTCTAAGAAGTTCCAACGTCTACCATGACGAGAATTATTTTCACTGATCCGATACATAGGAAGCGCGTAGCGATCGAGCAGATCCGCGAATCGGATACTCGTTTCTAGGGAATACCCCTCTGAGTATTGTTCGAATAGTTAGCGAGGATTCGTGGTCCTTTGTCCCAAGGGAATCTTCGCGTATTATATCGTAGGTTTCCCTCCTAGGAACGATCATTATCTCTTTGGAAAAGTAGACGCGAGCCAAACAACCTAAACGTTATCCTTTTTATTAATAGAATAGCAATCGACGGAATCTTTGGAAAGATTAGGAGAAATATTACAGGATACTTTCTATCCTATTCGTAATAAATCTCTTCAGATACGATTTTTTTCAAACTAGGAAGAAACGATCTAATCTTTCATCTAGCCAAATTTTATTTACCTTATTTTCATATTTTTTCCGTAGCAAATATTGCAATCTTGAAGAAAGTTAAATCTTCTTCTGTATCGTAACTTTGCAGGCGATATAATCTTTTCGATCGTGAAAACGGAGGAACGATCAAGCCTAACCATTGAAATGGTGCACAGTGTACCGTGCACAGAAGGCAAAAAAAATATGACAACACTTTTAACGAACCCCCTCTAAAAATAATTCCTCTCTGTCTGTTTATTTGTGTACACTGACCCGACAGGCTTGCCACCCTCTACTTTAGCCGTTCCGATGTAACGTTCATAGAAGGTCAATGGCGCGTGCAGCCTTTTTTTTTCCTCCTCGATATTATTTTACCACGAATGGCAACTGTACTTCTTTCGCCCAGCCACCGGGCCAACCCGGTCCACTTGGTTTTTAAGTGGCCAGTGCCGCTCGACAGACATCTGCGACGATCGCTGTGTGTAGGAACCGTGTCCAACCAAATTTCGTTCCTTCTTATTTCGCTTTGCAACCTTTGTTCGTGCCTTCGTTTTAATCTTCCGAATGAAATTTCACGTCTACAAAGGGCACTGATGCGGGCAAATTTTATTTTATTTGTAGGAATGTCTATCTCGATTGTTGGAGTGCGTTATTTCTTGCGAAGAGGCAGAGATTTTTAAACAGACAGAAGTTTTTCTATGCGTCAATTTCTCTTCGAGATATTCTAATTGCGAGATTTGGGTGATTTCACCCGAAAAATAGAGTGATTTCGCCCAGAAAGTAGAGAGTAATTTTACTGAGAAAATAAAGTGATTTCGCCCAAAATACAGAGAGTAAATTCACTCCCTAAATAGAGAGTAATTTCACTCCCCAAATATGAATATTATCAAATAAAAAAAAAACACGTGTCTAATATTTTCGGAATCTCCAGCTACCTGCAAAATTTGACCAAAGTCGGTGTGTATCAGTTAGGTGACGTCCCTTGTCAGAGCGAAAAGAGACCTAAATCGAGGAATCGAAGTGGCGATCACGCGGAGTTAACAAATCCGTTGCCACGATGGCAATACCGTCGATGTTCCATTAGATAACAGAGACAATAGAGTGATAGTTGGAGTGCAAACATAATGGTAATGGCCCGGGGTAACCAGGAACTCGAACGGGAGATTAAGATCTGCCGTTGTACGTCGACTGGGTTTATGGTGGCCGGGCACACAAGAGGTCTGGCGTTAACGTCAAAAGGCGTTACTCGCTCGAGCAGGCTCACCTGGTACCTAGCAGAAAGGTATCTGATTATTCGTCCCGGACGAGATTCAGAGCAGCTTCTAATGTGCCCTTTTTGTTTCTCTTTCGATCCACCTCGGCGAACCCTTTCGGCGAACCCTGAATCGGCGGTTACAAAAGTTTCTATTAGGGAGAACTTATGAAAGAAACAGTGATCCATTTTAATTTGTAATTTTTGTGTAATTCGAAAAACTTTGAAAAATAGAGAAAAGTAAATTTGTAAGTTTAGAGAATTCTCCTCGTGACAAAATTTCTATGAATCAGTCCTGTCACGCATCGACCCGATCGACGCGTTCCGAGGGATAAAAATTGAGTCTACATACTAAGTTCAAAGCAGCATCAAAGGAAGAGGACAAAGTGTTTCTAGATGAGCGTAGAATTACACGCGAAGTGGAGTATTCGGGGTTATTGCGTTATCGATCGTCTCCCTCGATCGAATTCTTCCCTTTGATGTTGCTAGGGTGCATCGAGTCGCCCGGATCCAAGATAATACACTTTACTGTCGGTCGAAGGGCATGAATTCGTTTGCAGTGACATACGAGAGATTCGTTATCTCGAGCGGATTTAAGCTAGATCGCCCTAAATAGTGAACTTGAATTCTTCTCTTTCGTTGCGGTTACGTTACTCTTATCATTCGTATAATTACCGTTCAATCTAGCACATCTACTTTTATACAGGACGTCTTTGAACTGGAGAATCTGCGTGAAAAAGTAAATAGAAAACGTAGAGTAGGTAGCATTGTTTCACACTGTAGGAGGTCAATGACTCGTGTTCGTTTTCGGAAAAATCTCTGCGATACGAATAGGCAAAACGGGGGCAAGCCGTGGCCTTCCGATGTTCGTTGTTATTAAACAAGAGCGAGTGTGTTTGTGAGTTACGAAGAGCGAACGCGAGTCGCGAAGACCTATAAATAAGGAAAACAATAACAAGGGGGCCCAGTTTCCTGCGAAGCGATAAAGCGTTATCAGTGCTGTCCATCCTAATTATATTTTACTAATCTCTAATTGCGTTTTTCATTCCGTTTCCCACAATACGGAGCTTCGTTTCTGAAGAAATCGAGGTTGGAGATATGAGCGCACTTCTGTCAACATTTTCTAGAGTATTTCCTGTTTTCAAATGTTCGAATGCAAGAATAATCATTTCTTTCAGCGCCTGTCTACCTATTTTCAGAAATATTGCATTTTTCATTTATTTATTTATTTCATACTCGACGAATCTTGAAAAACTTCTCCTGAAAAAGCATTACTCCACATTTTCGACTTGCTTTTTCAAAAGTACATACCAAATGCAAGGTAAAAAAATCAATTTCATCGAAAACCAATTTTTATCATTGCCCTCGATGCACACTATGTACAGAGTGTGTGTTTACTGGCTTATGTACGGGTGCCCGAAATTTCAAACAAACAACTGGCCGATCCCCTTTGATTTCTGGCAGTCCACTGATGCACTGGCCGCCGTGTTTGTCCGTCTCATCGACGGTCGAATAATTTTATTTCATCGTTGCTCGCGTCTTAATTGAAACGCTCTGCAAACTAGCCACGGGCGCTTCACGTGGGCCAAACATTTGCCGACGTGCAAACCAGGTTAAATATCCTCCGGCGGTTCTTTGACTACGCTCTTGTGCGCGCTCCTTTTTTTATCTGTTCTCGATACCGTCCCGGTGATTTGTTCTTGGTACTTAACAATATGTGCACGGTGGAGAATAAAATCTGTTCGTATGTTTTAGCGCATCTAACATTACGCGATTGTGATAAATTGTTGTTTATACTCTTTGCGTGATTTTGCTTCCTTTCGCAAAATTTCGCGTAATTCTCGGTTTATCGATGATATAATATGATTAAGATTTAGGTCACACGATGTGTAATAAATTCAACGTTACACCATAGCACGTGCTGAAGACACGTGTCGAGACAGGGTGCAAGCATTCGAATTAGCCAGAAATCTCACACCGACTGAAAACCGCCTTTTATATCTGAATTACCCTTATTTTTACGCGTTGTTCCACCGACACGTGTCGGAACCGAAGATTCGCCACCATTGATTCGTCGGTGTACAGTTTAGTATTACCAAACAGAATAATTTCTTCCCTTAGAGATTACCATATTCTGTAATCCTATCGTTTCCATCATTTCCAATCTGCCTAATACATTTCCTTGAAAAATACTCAAACAATTGCAGAAAGAAAACTGAAGCAATCCTCGAAGTAATATTCCATTGATATTATTAAAATAATAAAAATATTAAATAATTGAATGAAGAAAAATTAAGTAATCCTCAAAGTATGACAGCAAAAGTAGTAACATTCCATTGATATTACTATGATAATAAAAATGTTATTAATGCCCCATATTGTATCACATGTTGAACACAGTTTAAATGGAAGCGATGCTCTTAATTCCTCTTGAACCCTAATTCAAATTAGCCAGGATTCCCTTGTCAGTAGGAAACCAGCTATGATATCTCAATTACGCCTCACTTTTACACGGTGGTAGGTGGACACGTGCACCCTGGTGTGAAGTTTCCCGCTATCAATTTCTCAAAGCCGACTACCCACTGATAAAGCCACGTGTCGGTGGCGTTTAGTCGCACCTCGGTCTTCCTGATCACGTGCCAACTGAAACGTGCACGTGACCATTATTACACACCGCGTTAATTCAAGGGAGAGAAAGATCAGTTTGTGGTTTCAACAAGACGATCTTTCAATTATCCTCGATATCGATCCTTCAATCTCACGAATTCGAAATTTATCTTTAAACTGTTGCACCAACAGATGTCACATCTTCCTCCGAAAATAAATTATCCCTCGAGATTCCGCAATGAAAGACAACAATCGCACCCTTGAAGGATGTACGCGCACGTTTTTTTAAGTCCCTCAAGAAGCACTCTAAGTGACACGCGACGCTTTAGCCGCAAATGACCGGGTTACGCTTCCTACCTTGTTATTCTTCCGCCTTTTTTTAATCGATGTGTTATCTGTGAGTAATCCGTGCTCGAATCGACATTGACGTTAGCGTGCAAAACGTGCACGTGCCGGTGCGCATCGGGGATGTTTCTGAGGCGCGTGGTCGACACGTGGCGATAGCTCGAAAAGCTAAAGTGCGGATAAGGTTGATTGGCTGGAAAGGATCGTGAAAGAGGGATGGGTGTGATACCAGACATCGTGGAGTCTAGCTCTGTGGTTGCTTCAGTTTGGATCATTTCTGTACTTCACCCGGATTATCGGAGAAATCGAAATTAAATAATCTTCACTTGAAAACCTGTAAGCAGGTTTCGTTAATATTTCACAAATCACTGTCTGACACTGTTAGTAGCGCTGTTCGAAATTCATATACTAATCTCCGATGTGAAATTAATTTCACTCGGTTTTCTCGAGTCTGCCTAAAGTTAGAAATGTGATAAAAATTCTGTAAATATCTATGGAGTCTACATTTGCAAAAAGAAATCAAAATCGGCAATTGTTGGGTTAGTATTGTATTACAACAGTATTAACGTCATGCAACAGATTCTTCAACTCACTTCTGCTAAAAGAGACGTCAATTCAGGCAACAGGCGCAGTTCCCGTAATCCACGAATTCTGTGACACTTCACGAAGGGAAAATCGGGGGTGCTGTCCTCGTTAGCACGGCTAAATACCTTGAAATTACACAACCGGTGGTCCACAAAGGTGGCACGCACCCCCGAAGTCACGTTCTCCGATGCATTGAAATTGATTCGCCACGCCAGTCGCGAGCATCCACGCTGTTTCATTTTCCCTCGTTCACCCCTGCTCTCGTTGGAAAACGTACAGCCGATCGCCAGACTCGTAACAGCAGAAAGTTTTTTTCTCTCCAACGCGCGGAAGCAAGCTTTTAAAGATATCCTACGACTTATTAAACTCTCTATCGCTTCCGGGTCGAGTAAAAAAGGGGCACTCGTGCATACAGTGGGTCCGTGAAAATACTGTTTCTCAGTGCTTAATAGTGTCAAAAATTTCAAAATTACTTGCATAAACTTTTTATACCATCCATTTTTATACGTTTTCTCTTTATGCAAGGTCCTTTACGACTCTTCGTAGAAAGTTTAACAGGTTATTTACATTTACGTGTTACGACGAGCATCGGTAAATTTCTCGTCAATTTTTACGTTCCCGATAAAAATATCGAACCTGTCGTCTATAGAAGCGTCTCGGCACTCCCATCGCGGTTTTCACACGAGCCTCGAGTTTCTCACGTACTGCCTCCTTCGCTCGTTTAATACGCTTTCACGAAACTTTCCCGGACCACCCCCGTACAATTTTCGGGGGCCACCCCGAAATCCTGGTGAAGCGCGCGCCCATTTCACGGTCATTTCTTGCGGTGCGCTGCGAGAAGAGACGGGAGTCGGCGCCTTTGAAATTCACCACTTCGCGGTAAAGATCAGAGAAACCGCGAAAGGAGGATTTTCGCGCTTTTGACCCTTGAAGAATATTACTCCAACCCGGATTTTCACCGGTTTTCCCGAGTCTTCCATCGGCGTTTACCCACAAACCACGCGTAACATCGATTCTTCGACGTATTCTTTGATCCATCACGCGAGAGATCGAGCTTCAAGCGTGAGATTCTCGAGGGTGAACTTCCTAATTCCGTTTCAACGAATTATTTCCCCCGAAACGAATTTCGCTTGCTATATCCGGATAACGGAGTATCGTTGAATGGGGACCCGAGGGAAACAGGAAGCCGCGGTTGAGATTTATCGTGCTCCCGTTACGTACTCGTTAGTGGGAAAAGGGTTGGATAAAATCGAACACCTTTTCATCGCTTCTCCCTTTACGAAGGGGTGGGTAGACCGTATTTTCCAGGAGCCGCGATAAATCGCGATTTAAACTTCTCGTAGGTTAAAATTTCCGGAAAATTTGAAATTGCCGGTGAAAAGAGAAACGAACGATGGGAATATACGAGTGCATAATTGTCAAGTGCCTAATGAAAATGAAGTGTGTTTAATGGTGTGTTTTTACGGGGCTGGCAAGCGATGAAACTGAAACCTCAGCTCGTTAGAGGATGATTAAGTGGAGTAATTATCCTTTGAATAAAACAGTAGGCTGTCGACTATTATCTCGTGTTACCGTCTTGGAAAAGGTCGATCAATTATCCGCGAGTGTATCCATTAATTCCGTCGTTAAATATTCCGCTTGTAGAGAGAAGAGAGAAATTGAACGGAGCAATTGGTTATTAATTTTAAAGTGAAAAAAGAAAATTTACGCCCATCCGGTGACTAGTGATATTCTTCAACGGGAAAGGCTCGAAGAGAGAAAGGGGAGAATTGAACGAGAGCGTTGGTTATTAATTTCAACGTGAAAAAAGAAAGTGTACATGGTGATTGATAATATTTTTTAAGGACAAAGGCTCGATGAGAGAAAAGGGAAAATGGAACGAGAGCGTTGGTTGTTGATTTTACCGTGAAAAAAGGGAAAATGTGTGTGAAACTGGTGATTGGAATATTTTTAACGGCAAAGTCAAGTCGAGATTTGGCTTCAACTCGTGACTTGTCGTGACATAGCATTTATCGGGCCACGCACGCCGCGATTGTTATGAAATAGTAATGTAACGCAGGACCGTAGACTTTGCGGGGTGGTCAGGGAAAAAGGGGTGAAATCGAGGTGGGGTACGCACGATCACAATCAAAGCAGAAGCCGGTGTACTAGTCGGGACACGTCACTTCTCCGTTTCCGGTGGTGCTCAATGCCCGTGGCTCGAGTAGGCTTGATAATGAAGCGGAGTCATGAAAGGGCGTTAATGGCGTAGTAAATTGACCAATGGATACTTCCTTCTGCCGCGGTCTATGTTCACTCAATTTCAAGCGAAATTTATGGAAATGAAGATTACTCGAAAAGTAGAACAGTTTCGTATTTTCACGTGAAAGTCTTTGAAAATGGAATTTTTACTAAATGAACCGAGTTATTCTTCCAAATCGGAAGAAATCGGAATTCGACACAAATGGACATTTTAACGTGACGTTTCTCGAGGTAAGAAGTGTGTTAACTTTTTGTTCATTGGTAGGTGTTGGAAATTTGGTGTTTTGGGAAGTAAAGGGAGAAGAAGTGTGAATTATAGTCACACCTGACGCGTTGGACAAATGATTATTCGCCTGGTGTGATTACTCACACTAAGAAGATCAGGTTTAACAAGCTAGGATCGAATAATTTAGATAGGAAGCGGTAATTGATGCAAGGAATTCCCTCGATCGTTCGACACCACTCAGCCTCGTTATCGCGTCCCTGATGGGATGATCGCTCGAGGACATGCTTTTGATACGAGCGAAATCTCGTTTTCTTGCCCTGCTTTGGCTAGCGATGGGATCGAATCTGAACAAAAAATCCCTAACGCTCTTTAACTTTCTACGTATCTAGATAAATTAATTGCCGTTAAAGGAAGCTTTACAGTCTTACAGTTGTATTTAAATTATTTAAAAGACAAGTGTCTCCAAAGTTGCCTCGAAGATCGTTGCGAGATCACCTTCTGTTTACTATTTAACAAAAGGACAAATATTCTGAAAGATTGGCTCCCCGACTAATTCCTGATATCACAGGCTCTTCCTGCATAAACTCGTGGCTACAAGAGTTGGTGTTACTATTCGAGTGGCGGAAGGGTGGAAATCCCATGGCTGGTCGCAAGATCCGCGGCGATATGAACTGTCGGTCGGAGTGCATCAAAGTAAGAACCACTGCGATTCGTTCGTCGAGCACCAAAATACGGACAGATGGCCGGTCGGATCTCTTCGGTGATGGTGAACACGTCGGTGAACCTTCCTTCGCCAGTGGTCGTGCCACCTATCACGGAGGCATACTGGGTGTAACTGAAGTCGGTCACGAGTGCAAATTCTGTCGTTGCTCCGTGGAAAGGAAATAAATGAAAATCCTTGGAATATCTACCAAACACAACGAAACGAATTTTCACAATCATTCGTAAAATGTTGATCTGGACAAAAGTTAAAATATGTAAAATATTCTGAATTTAAATGTACGTATTTGAAATGTGACTTCTAAGCGTTTCTAAGTTGTGCAAATTCGATCGAGCTACCATTGGTGACAGACTGCGCTAGCAAAATGGTGGAACCTTTATCCACACCCCGTACATTCGCCGAGCGACGCACACAACCGTCTAGATCGTTCCCCCCTTTGTGGGTGACGACGCACACACGTAAGCTAAACAATAGCTAAATCAGGGTGAGGGGTGCTGTGGGTGTTTAATGAGCTGCCAGCCAGTGACTGAACGGGGATACAGAGAGAACGAGTGGGGCAGAGGAGGGGGTAGAGGGATTTTTTGGGGTGCGAGGAGGATGGTGAAATCTATGGGGCACGAGCTACTGCACCACTTGACTGTTTATGGGACCGGCACCGTGTAAAGTGTAGGAATAACATTGCATATGTTTAAATGGACCCTGGCTGGTGTTTTGGGAATGAGAATTTTGAAAAATCGTAATTTGCATTATTCGAAAAATTGTATTAAAAAATCAATTTTACGTTCATTTTTGATATTGAGAATGTTCTATGTCACACATGAAAAGAAAACAGAAAATTTCATTATTGTATGATGTATGAGAGGTGGAGAAAGAATTTTGAAGCGTACAGAAGAAATTTATTTTGTAGTAATTTTTAATATCGAGAATGTTGTATGTCACATATGAGAAGGAAACGAAGATGTAGACACGAGAGGTGGAAAAAATTTTCGAAGGGTACACCTTGAACGGTGGTTGACCGACCGCTGACCTAAGGCCACGTCGATCACCTGAGCATTCACTAAAGTAACGCTTCCGTAAAATTAGTCTGCTCCTTGCCCATTGAACCACCTCGAGGAGCCGCTATTCAATATATTGAGTTACTATTTGCCAGCGATTTCGAACTCTGAAGAGCGCACCGATTGCGATATTGAGTTACTATTTGCGGACGATTTGAAGAATTAGGGAAAATCGTTTGCCCGGCGAATCCATGAAACCAGCCAACTCGAGCGTGCAGAATGAAACTCTATATCCATCGCCGTTACGTTTACTATTGCCCAGCTAATTCACCTAAACTTCTAGAATTTCACGGAAGAAATGAAAATTCAATTGATGTCAAATTTAGGTCACGGGATGATAGTTCAACGATTAAATCGACCGAGTGAAAAATGTTCAGTTGAAACGCATCTGCGAAATTTTTTCAACTTTGCACGTGCAATTTTTGCGGAAGTCGCTGGAATAGGAATGAAGAGGACGCAGTTGTATTTAGATCCGTAGATCAAATGTGTTTTCAGCGTGCGTGTAATCCCGCCTAAGCTCACCCTACAAGCCCAATAAAACCTCTGCTCCTACGAATGCTTCACAATGACGTTAAATCAATGATTTGTCCAGCGAGCCTTCGACACGGGTTTTAATCCCGGTTTTACATGTGATTAAAGCCTGGCCTGAGTGTCAGACCGATTGATGTCATTAATGAACGATGTCAATGGAGAGTGTGTCAAATGCCTGGAAAATCCTGACAAACATTTCCGTTGTGCTCTAATCCCAGAAATTGTGGAAATGTGATTACTTAGAGTGCAGTTGTCGCTGCAAAAATTTGCCATTAGACTTTGCGTGAAATAAAGCATTGAGACTCTGATTGCAAATATTTTTTATTCAAGTTCTGACGTTCTCTTTTTTTTAAATTTTCAATATTTTAGGCATTTCACGTCATTCAGTAGGTTCGCCAGCTTATGTAGGTGTCACGCTTTCTATTTCGCGATTTTCCATTTCACCGTGATAAATTATTGAACTCCGAATTCGGGAACTTTCGTTACGCACTGTATTTTCGGGAAAAGAGCAGAAATGAAAAATAAGAAAAGTCGACGATTCGATGCTCTTTCATGCAGCACGTGTGCGTTTACCACGTGTTATACCAGAAAAAAAGTGTTTCTGCAACAGTAAAGAAAGGGATCGTTAACGTTATCGTCGATCGTCGGGGATTCGATGATTCCTGATCGACTTTGGAGGACTCGTTGCTCCCTGGACCAGTAATCCACGTCATTCCAGGGATGAATGCCTGGCTGGCCCGGGCATTCTTCAAGTAAATTATAGTCTTGAATGGCAGCGCAGTGGGGGGTTGGTTGGCACGCGTACATTGGGGTACACCTGCCCCCCGTAGACATCTGTCCCCTATATTTCCATCGCGAGAGTCAAACCATGGCGTGTAGATTCTCGGCAGTTGTTGTCAAGTTCTTATTAACGAGTTGAAACGTCCACGAATTTTTACCTCCGATCGAAGAGACTTCCTCTAATTGTACATCTTGCTAATTATTGGGATAGTTTAATTCTCTAATGATTTTTTAACACTTTTTGTATCGTCGATGGTAGACGACAATTTGTGGAAATGAAACTTGCACGAAAGCAAGATTAATGTGTGGAGAATTCACACCTATGTCTGCTGCAGGCGTCGATGGTCCCCGTAAGAGATATGGGTGCCGTTGGAGGAAATTTGATTTCCTTCGTCGTTTCGACAATTTGTTAAAATGAATTTTCTTTAAATTACTGTAAGCACTTTTCTAGGAATATTCCTAATTAAAATTTATTCGAAGGAAAACTTAACATAAAATTACAAATGCTGGAGTATTAATGAGGGGATTCTGAATAATCTATCTATCTCTGGAAACCCCTTTCTACTTTAATATTTTAGAAATTGCCTGGACCAGAGTTAATTATTTCAATGCTTAAAGAATGGTTCTTAAATTGAAAAAATTATACTGGAAATAAGTACACACTCACCTTTTTCTTCCTTCCTTTCCACAATAATACAGTTCAACGGACACGATCTTCGCAGTCGAACAATCAACGCTGGTCCTCATTAATTCAATTTATCATCGCCAGGGGCGTCGATCCGAAGCTCAAATAAGGCTTTCCATATTTTAGCGAGCCACCGCGCGTCCATAGAAAAGGATCGAAGGAGAAACGGTGGTCCATGGTGTTCCCTGGGTGTGCTCGATGACGTAGTGGTCTAACCAGCATTGTTCGTGGTTTACCACAAAGGCCTGCAAATGCCAAGTTGCAATGAAAAGCCCTCTACCCCACGCGCCACGTCTAAACAGATGCCGAAATACGATGCCGAAAGATGCTTGTCCGAAATCTTCTTTTTACACCCTCCGTTGTCTGTCGACAGTCTTTTGGGGTAAATACGCCTGGGGGCGGTTTCGTTTCTTGATCGACGTTGCCTTTGTTCCTCCACTTTGATTTAATTCCCTGTCGAACGGTATATCTACGGTACAGGACAAATTTACCGCACTACACAGGAAACGTTTAACTATTCAATCACCAATCAACAACTACGAACAACAGAAGAGAAGAAAATTTTCACGTTTATCCACCTCTTCAAATATTCCATCCATCATGTCACCATCGATCTTCAAATGAAGTGCCCGAAACGATCGGTCAAGCGTCTAAAATTGAACTCGATTAAATTAATTTCAGATTTTTTCTTCTGTTTATATCAAAGTTTTGGGGAGAGATAGGTAAAGCTGAGTCGAGCAGTTATTCGATCCAAAGGGAGTTGTTTCCGCGTCACAGAGAATCACGGCCATTAATCTTCGATTAAGTGTTCACCGATCGGTCAAGGTAATTTCACGAATTTTCGTGAATTAGGAAAACTCGTCCCCCCCTTCTCGTTCTTCTCCGTGCTCGTGCCACGGTACCCTTCGCTCAGCTCTGGCCGTGGCTCTCTACGGGGGAGCACCTCTGTCAGCCACCAGTATGTCACCGTACAGACCAGCGCCCCGGTACAATGAGGGCCCTGAACGCGATCGATATGTGCACTCGACGGAAACGACCCAACGAAAGGTCGATCAAAGCGAAATCACTGCGCTTGGAAATGCAGCAGCGACGTTTATGGCCTGTAAAAAATTCCTCGTCGAGAATCTTTGTTTAAACTGTTGGAGGAGAGGCTGTCTCGTCTCGATGGTATTGTTCCGCTCGACGGTGCCGGCGCACAGATCGGTGCATTTCCATCGAAATTTCGTCTAGACGTCCGTTGTACGCTGCTAGAGACATATTTATGAATTTCTATGTCGAAGAAGGAAATTTTCAGTGAAGAATACTAAATTTACCTTGGAGTGGATTTATTATTCCGAGCTTTTGGGAGGTTTAATTGCACATTTCAAGAAGCTTCCATTGAATTTTAATTTGAAGAAAAATAAAAGCGATATCTGTGATTCGTTTGTTTACGAATATTAAATGCAATTATTTTTCTCCATGAAAATAGATTATTGCCTGCAAGTTAGATAGTTTGATAGTTTATGGGCATTTGCTTGAGCTTCCATACGCTTCGATCTGTGATTTGTAAGTTTCCGTGGATCGTGTTGTAGATATATTACGATCGAGATAGGGAAACATACGTTGAAGTGGAATAATTCTGGAGGATAAATCAGACCTGTTTCCGATTTCTTACTATCCGTCGTCGGAACCCTCGTAGATGGAAACAGTTACAGGGTTCAGAGGCCACGGCAAAAACTGATTGAATCCCCCCAAAATCCAACACCTTTACGGATCCTGGCCGTCTGTCGCGCTCTGCACACAGTTATACGTCGTGGACATAATGGTTCCATTGAAGCATTACCATTATTGGCGAGATTTGGGGAAACGATCGAGCGTGCTAACGGATTCGTCGCAGCTTGCAGCCTGTTTGCAAATAGGCCTTGTATACGAAATTATTGATCAACCGGGTAAAAGGGTGTCTTGAAACCGCGCTAACCACCGAAAATATCCTTTCCTGTCGTTTCGTGCGATAAAATCAAAACATTTGGTAAAAATCGATGGATGAAAAATTACAAATAAAATTCCACGAATCAGAGAAATATAAATACTAATTTATTACTGGCTTATTTTAATTATTCTATAGCAAATAATTATTACGAAAATTGTACAGAATTCCAAGATCAATGAAGTCGAACGAAACTCGATCGATCACCAGGAAGCACCACTTCGAAAAAATGATTTCCATAACAAGAAGAAGAGGGTGTTCCATTCTCTCTGGACACGTTAGCCAAGTGTTGGAAAAATAAATACGTGAATTCGGTCGTTCGATCAACTCGAGTGCAAATAGGGTAGTGGCTATCAAAATAACCGGTCGAACTCCTGATATTCACGATGGAAAAATAATATTTTCCAATTTCCACTTCTTCACCCTACCAAAGCTTCGCCTTTCCTCTCGATAATATTTATTCGTACAGGAGAATTGCGAGATTTCGATTTGGATGCTGCGATAGAAATTCTATTTCACCCTTATTTCCTTGGAATACCGTCGAAATGACAGTCGAACGTAACGTATGAATTTCGATTTAAAAGGAAAACTGTGAATGTCGAGCTGCGACAACAGGTTTTTGTGCAAGAGGGCGAAATTTTTCGATTATCCAACCGAATTCGTTTCCAAGTCACGTCCGTTGGCGTAATCCGTCGGATTAGGCGGGTAGGCGTAATTTCAGGCGCAACTTGTGATACATCTGGCCTGCAGTGATTCCTACAAAGGACACGTGTCCTGGCACGTGTTCATTCATTCTTGAACAGGACCTCATTCCTGCAAAGTGGCTCGAGCACGCTCGTTTGTAAGACGATCGCTGCTTAATCGTAACTTTCCTGTTTGCAGATACGTTTCCTCCCTTTAGAGACTCGCTCTGTCGCCGATCCACACGTGGTTTATCTAGGATCGCTTTAGTTGTGTGCGACTCGAGCCTGTGAATTGCGCTTAATTGAAATGTATTCAGCGCTGAGTGCATCGGTGGAGAGTTCATCTGAATTTTAAATATGTGTACAATCTGGGTCCGTGAATTTTATTTTTTATTTCAGAGGAATTTTTTAAAGTCTTCTTATAGTTAAGCATAGGTCTTCTTTCTTCGTATATTATAAATTCATAAATTTTGTGAACTTTTAAAATTGATAAATTTA
>NW_017100268.1:3200188-3203988 GCF_001263275.1 Habropoda laboriosa | reverse complement strand
TAAATCTTGTAAATTGAAAAATTTTATGAATTTTAAATTCTTGAGGATAATAAATTTGATAAATTTAAATTTTCTCAGGAAATTTTATAAATTCAAAATTCTTCAGGATAATAAACTTGCCGAGTGAGAATAATCAGGCGAGCACTTAGGTAAAATATGATTTATTGATAAGATATAAATTCTGTACAATATATATTCCCTGAATCGTCGATTTAAGAGCACTGACGGAGACGCGTCTGCTTAAATACGATAACCTAGAAACAAGGGGTGAGATCAAGCGTTCGAGATCAACCTAAGAGCATCGATGACTAGAAAATAAAAGGAACGCGATTCTTAGTACGTGTTTTAAGGAAAGAAGGATGGTGATTCGTTTCGTACGAAGCGAATTTGTCGAACCTAAATGAAACTCTTGCCGCGGTTTATCTTAACATTAGCCTTAATCCTAGTAATTCGTTGCAATAGAATGCTCTCTTACAAAGTAAATAACGATCATCTTTCGCACTGGCCTCCTAATTTTTACAATCACGCCGTTAATTCGCGCGAAATAATCTTGAACGACGCGTGTTCGTACACGATATGCAAGTTTCCGTGATCGATATGACTCAGGTACAATTTACAAGCGATACTTGAAACTCGTGTCGCTTGTAAATTGTAAGTGTACACTGTTATTTGGAACTTTGACAAAGTACGGTATTGAAAAATTCGCTAGATTACGGTGGATGCAGATTCTACTAAATTAGTTTAAACTCTTTGGTCTCGGAACTATTGGCTTTTCAACGTTACCTCGAAGCTTCGTTTACTCTCGCTGAAGTACGATACTTACAATTCTACCCTTAGGATCACAATTTAACCAGAATCATTCGTTAAAATTTCCTCAATTATTCATCGCGTTACACTGAATTCACCGCTGAACACGAACAATCCCCAAGGAACCGCTGCTCATTATAACGATACAATGGCGGCGATGACTCACGCGAGCCCCGATTACCGATGCATCGCTAGTCCATGAATACTCCATTCTCGTCGAAGCTTCGAAAGCACGAATCCGGAATATTCCTCAAATCTATCCACGATATTTCTTCTTTAAGATTCACCTTTCTTCAAAGTGCCATTCTTTACACAATTAACCCTTTCGTTAACGTTCTACCCCTTTACAGCTCTTGAATTCTGAATATTCCTCAAATCCATTCATAATGTCTCTCCTATAAGATACACTTTTCTCCAAAGTGTCATTTTTTACACAAATAATTTTTTTGTCAACCTTCTACCCCTTTATAGCTCTTGAATCCTGAATATTCCTCAAATCCATCCACAAAGTGCCATTCTTTACACAATTAACCCTTTCGTTAACGTTCTACCCCTTTACAGCTCTTGAATTCCGAATATTCGTCAAATCCATCCATAATGTCTCTCCTATAAGATACACTTTTCTCCAAAGTGTCATACTTTACACAATTAACTTTTTTGTCAACCTCCTACCCCTTTATAGCTCTTGAATCCTGAATATTCCTCAACTCCATCCGCAATATTTCTCCAAAGTGTCATTCTCCAGACAATTAACCCTTCCATCAACCTTCCACCCCTCCATACCTCGTAACCATAATTCCATCAATCCATACGAGTCACCTTTAATCCCCTTCAACAACCAAAGACAATCAAAAGTCCATTCTCCCTAATCTCCATCCCAGAACCACCCGTGAAACGTCCCGTTTGAATTTGTCACGAAAAATACAACTTCCTAAAGACACTGATACATGTTGTTGTGTCCCATGTGATGAGTTGCCGGAAGTGGATGCTGCGCGTGATACATCCTCTGGTCGTAACACGGTTGATACTGCATCGGGGGGCTGACACTCTGATCGCTGTAGCAATCATACTCCTGCCATTCGGGCACGAATCTCTCCTGAGGATAGGGGAACGGTGTGTGCGACGGCCCGAGTCGTTTCTGTGCCGCCACCGCGCAGCTTCCTGTCGACGACGTGATCATATTTCCGTTCTCGCTGATGCTGACCGTCACGTTGCCCACGTTCACCGTGATCTCGCCCGTCTCGGAATTTCCCAGCGTCTGAGAAAGCGCCCAGATGTAGTTGTGGGCGAAACGGAGGGTCTCGATTTTCGTGAGCTTCGTGTCCTCCGGAAAGGTCGGCAAAGCCATCCGTAGACGTTCCAGCGCGTCGTTCAACGTGTGCATCCTGTGCCTCTCGCGATCGTTCGCCTTTATTCGACGGTTCCTTTTCAGCCTGAGCACCTGCGAGAGCGAATCAATGGTTCAGCGTGATCGTCATACCGGTACGTCTCTCTATCTTCCGGCTTTTTCAACCATTCTCATTGTTTGTCACGCCGGTGGGTGGTTTGCACGAGATAAGGGAAGTTTCGGGGTGTGTTCTTACCTGTGTGGGACTCTTGCATCTAGCGTTCCTCGTTTTCTTCCGTTTCTCCTCCTTCGCCGGGGGAAACAGACTGTCGGATGGGACTTCGTGCTTGGGAGACTCGAAGCTGACGTCGAAACCGGAGTCGGAGGAGCTCGAGAGCTCGTCGAAGCCTCCCTCGCTGCAGAACGAGTACTCCGAGGACATGTTGAGCGTTTTCTGCAAATCAAAATTTAAATAACTACACAATTCAACACGCGAGTAATCATTTTTAGTGGCCAAATTGTTCGGTAAATCTTAGAATTGTGTATTTTACGTATGCACAATTTCAATTTCTCTTCTCGCTTACAATCTTTCTAAATTTACGTATGCCATTGGACATAATGATCGAACGCCACGATTCGTCCAGAATTATCTTACCTGATAAATTCGTCCGCTTAGCGAAACAATCCTCGTTGAGCTTATCGGACGAATCGATCACTTCGCGAACTTTGATTTTCTACAAATTTCTGCCGGGTTTCACTGACATGTGTATCGTCGATGAACTTTTGTCACGACATAGCCGGAAGTGTTCTGTTCGCAGCGAGAGAAGAAAAATAAGAAACGAGGTCTGTTCTAAGCGGGGTACAATTTTGTACTGTGAAAGTGGCATGGGGCTCTTAGAGCATATATACCGTCCCGGGGGTATTTTGCCCCCTCCATAAGGGCGGACCGCCTTCTATGGGGCACCGTACCAAGAGTTCACCCCATAATCACGACGCAGGGGCACCTAACGTTCTCCCCACCACTCTATCTCTCTCGGTGTATGCGTTAGACGCGTGCCACGGCGATCTAGTCGTCTAGTTTAGCAGATTAGAGGTTTTTAGGGCGATTACACCTCTTTATGGATCTCATGCGAGAATGGATACGTAGTTTTGTGGCGTGTTATTAAAATTTCTATTGTGCCGATTTCGCGGTCCATTGCTGATCCTGTTTTCATATCTATATTACCCTGGGTTGTTTCATTTTCGGATAAATTTCGTCTTTTCGTACGTAATTTATGTGTAGTAAATGAATTTTTAAATACACTCGTGACAATCTTTGCAAAATCTGAAAAGTAGCGAGTTTAATCATTTTTAGACGGATATTAAATTTGAGCAGATTTAAGTTCGCAAAGTGTACTTTGACACGAGATAAAGTATTCAATAAACGTATGAACGTCAAATTTCTCAGGCTTTCGAGAAAATAATTTTTTGAAAATATTTCATTTTTTATTTAAATCATATTTTTAAACGTATGCGAGTTGCACATCGATAAAGCCCATTTCTGCGACTTGGTAGCACCGTTTGCTGCAGTGTATACCGGGATATCTGTTTGAAGGGGCACCGACAGTACGTAGAAAATTAATCAACCGTCTCTTACCTGGTGAAGAGGTGAAATTATGTTGACGTT
>NW_017100268.1:3188007-3200125 GCF_001263275.1 Habropoda laboriosa | reverse complement strand
GGTTGAAAATAAGTGGACGATAATCTAATAAAACCAACTACGGCCATCTGTCGCATTCGCTAATCAGCTGATAATGTTCGAACATTGCTATAGAAACGAGCAGGTTGATCAGCTTCAATAGCTGAATTTTCTAATCAATCGTTAATAGTACTTCCTCTATCTATTCTACGTTCTTTATTTTTCTTCTCTTACATTCTATACAGTTTGTTTTTAATAAAGAAAGATATCAATTTTTAATAATTATTATATCCATAATATTAGGTTCGAAGTTTCGTTTAAAAAGAACGAAAACAGGTCAAAAATCCAAATAATTTCCATTATTGTTGACGACTCTGCCATTTTTCTTTTCGATAGAAACTCGGTGGTTTTGATTCGATTCTGCGAATCCAGTCGGAAAGAATTCATTCCTAATATAAACGTCACATCATCCCTCCACCATTTTTCAGTCGCATGGATGAATTTCGACGTATCGCAGCTACTTGTTTCAATCACGTACGTCCACAGAAAGTGTCAGTAATTGCACGGGGGTACACACAGTTTTCCAGCTCCCACGAAATATCAGTATGCACAAGGATCAACGGTAGCGCGATAGGAGGCGCGGCAATCAATGATTTCTACCTGTATTAACGTCCGTCAATCACGGTATTAACAATTATTTGACAAGTTACATAATCCACAGTTGGCTTAGTATCAGGTCGTTTTAGCCGAATTTACTTGGAACATGGTCTCTATTTTCTAACTTAACCAGCTGCATCGGTAATACGCGAAAGATCAGTTTATAAGGGAGCGAAAAATATGAGAATCACGTGTGACATGTTTGCCTAGCGATTCGTTATCGACAGCATATTCGCGTTCTCCAAGTGCGCCGTCAGTAATTTATCGAATGAACACGAACAGATATGGTGTCGACGTGAAAAATCAAAGTTTGAATGGCGACGAGTAAATTTTCGATAAAAGGTATTCCTGTGAAAATAACCGTTCTACGGTAATTCCAGATTATATTCATTATCGTAACTATATATCACTGTACTAGCTTTACAAGGAAATAATTACCAAGCAATTTTGACGGACAATGTAAACTTAATCGACATTAACTCGTTTAATTACCTATTTAATTACACGTTCAATTAATATTTATTATTCACAGAGGATATCATAATCGTTATTATAATTAAACGTTACGAAACTTGAGATGATAAATCATCTGAACACCTGTTTCGCACGAAATTACGAACCATCAATCGTACGTTCTTAATTTCCTGAGGCTCGAGGAAGAGCTCGAATTTGCAACTAACCTGGAAGCGTTTCGATCCTCTTCCTCTTCGAGAGATAACAATTTCTCTTCTTCGGGGCTTCGCTGATCCGCGATAACAGTTTAGAACACGCGAGCGAGGTAATTGCGTCGGCCGTCAGCTGCCACTTTTTCGCCTTGAATTTCTCCGGTACCGTAAACGGAAGAGGGATAATGACGCGTTTAATGAGTGAAAATTATGAGACTATTCGACCATAAAATTTACATAATCGCGTCGCGTCTTGACCGTTAGCTTTTCGAACGTCTCACACGTTTCCGTCGAATTTCCTTCTTAGCTTTAATCCTCGTTGCGCAAATTGGAAATGATCGTTCTTCCCGCGAATTATTGTTATCGAAATTTTTGAAATTTTACGGTAATAAAGAAATTACGTGCGGTGTTTTGTTGTTATTTCTGGTCGATTTGTTCAAGTGAAGGATCAACTCTTTGCGAGATTGGGGATGGGTCGATTTCGAGTACACGATGCAATTGATGACACCTGATTTGCATGATACGCCTCGATACGATTCGATCGACTCTATTCAACCGACGCTAAACGAAAGCCGTGCATAATGCCACTTTTTATGCAGCTCATTTGCATCTAAGATGCTCGTCAGCGATGCTGTTTATGCGGTAGAATGGGCGAGCCTCGTCTTCTGTAAAGGTTGCATCTTCGAACAGTTTGTTGCCATTTTAATTCAATAAATTTTGTGTTACATGTTTCTGTACAAGAATTGATTCTTTGAATTGATGAAAAAATGTCGATGATCGGTAATTATGGGATGTATAAGATTTTCTTCTTTGTACGAATTTTTGCTGTAGTCATAAAGAAAGCAACTAATTACGTTTGTCACGGTACCGTGAATTTTGTAATTTGTAGCAGCAATTAAGAATTTCCTTGGAAGCATTGGGAAAAGTTCTTGTTTAACGATTCGAGTAAAACCTTTATTGTCGAGAAAGCTATAGGTAGAAGAGTTTTATGAGGAATCGGTTTTCGAGGAACGTAGACACGCGAAAGTGGACTTTTGGTAAACATTCTCCACAGTTTTTATCGGAGAGAGATTGTCTCGTCGTGAAATTGCAGTTGCGGTGCTTGGGATAGAGAATTTACATCGATCCTCTGAATCGGTTGATGCAGTATTCCATAATTTTAAGAAATTTATGACTTTGAATTGAAATAAATTTGTCACTTTAACTTTTAACAAATTTACAACTTTGAATTTTAACAAATTTATCACTTTCAATTTTAGCAAATTTGTCACTTTAAATTTTGACAAATTTATAATTTCAAAGTTTAGCAAATTTATCATTTTAAACTTTACCAAATTTATGATTTTTAATTTTATCAGATTTGTAACTAGCAAAATTAAATTCCAGTGCAAATTTTAGCAATACTGATATTCACAGGAATACTGTCAAAAAATTGGAAATTTAATTTCTTCACTTTTCCCATTACTTTTGCAACGTTCCCTCCAATTTTCCATTCAGCAAATAAAACCAGAAGCATCAGCGAAGAACATATGAAATTCAATATCCACGGTCGCGGCTCATTTTTTAAACGAGCCTCGACCCTCAAAGTGTCTACCCTCTGCGGCGAAAGGGCTTCGATCCAACCCTTTTCACACTTTGTAAAATTCGTGCCGTTTCGCCGATAAAAAGGACGCCGTGAAATCGACGCCGTTGCAGGCACATGTTCGATCAGGCCGCGGAAATATTGGGAATTACACGAAAGATTTGCTACCCGGTGCGTGCAGAATTGAAAATCAAATAAAAAAAGGAAAGGGGCGTGCCGGCATCCAATGGACGAAAGTGTCGAACGCGAGAGAAAAGGGTTCGTCGAAGGCTTCCGAGGTGATCCGCTCTAATTGGATAATTTATCGGCCACGTCGATAAATAACGTTTCTCCGGCTGATCGTGCAAACGGATCGTGTCACGGATCGTTCTCCTTTCTCGTTATACCATACGATCAATTTCGTGAATTAGCAGAAATTTTTCATCCCTCTGACGTACGTTTACGTAAATTTTCATTACAGCGTAGAAAGTTACGCTTGATAAATTAACCCTTTCGCTGCCGTGTGATAAATGTTTAACCACGCCCGCAAAATTTATTATTTCAATAGAAATGTTTCGATAATTTTTAAATAATAAATTTGCTCGCGCTATACTTTCGGAGCCTTTCGGAGCACTTCCAGCTTAATTCAATACTGAATTTTATTTTATCAAAATATCGTAATCAACATTTCATCAAAATAAAATTAAGCATTGAATTAAGCTGGAAGTGCTCCGAAAAGCCCCAAAAGTGTAGTTCTCGTAAATTTTCAAAACGTCTATAGTCATGAACGCCAAAACGAAAGGGTTAAGAAGAAAGTAAAATTTTCGAAACTGCATCGTCGACTAGAGAAGAACTGCGCAGCGCGCTTCGCGATAATATAGCTGATCGCCTTAAAAGGTTTTGCCTGCAAAAGGCGTGCGTTCGTGAGAAGTGGGTTAACTAACTGGCAACACCCATGTTTCATATAGTTCACGGGAGTTTTCCCAGACCTGCAACGAGCTTCGAGCGTAAGAAAGAGAGAAGACGCTTTGTGCAAGCGATGCTTTATCCCACGGCTTTCTTCCTCTTACCTCACGACAATGCTGTCGTTGTGTTGCGCGTGACGCTATGGCGTTACAACAATCGCGAGATAACGCTGATGTAACGAGTTACAATAGTTTACTGGGACATTGAACTATCCTTCTCTAAAAGAACAAAATAATCTCCCTTTTGAACCATTTTGCTAAAATTTTTTGGACGCACTTGACACACATTTTATGCGCTATCGGTAAGTTGCGACGATGAAGAATATATTACACTAAATTTTCATAAAAATCCAAAAGAATTTGTAGAAGTGGTAGAATGATTATAACAATAGTAAGTTGGGTGTGACGTGAAGACATGAGCCACGTTAAACCCGAGCACGGAAAAAGGGCAACAAACGAAGAAACCGATTAAACAACACCCACGTGCCATTACTTCACACGTCAGGTGTAATAGAAACGAGAAAGAACAAATTGCAAATATCCTCCCAGTTTCTAAGATACACCGAAGGTGTAGCCTGGTAAAAGTATGAGAATGTCTCGACCTTCGGCGCTGACGTCTGGTATTCGCCGATCGACTATTGCTTCGAACTTCTCCCAACGATAAGGATCGAGAACGAGGATCGTCGAACGGCGTAACTCTCGTTCACCGTGAATCCTCCGCTCGTTGCGACGAATTACAAATTACTCGTCGATCCTCGCGACACACGATCGAAATCGTTCCGCCGAGAAGTCTCTCTGTCCGACTTTTCAAAGTCGATATTTCATCGTCGGAGGTGGAGCTGTTCGCCTCAGCCTTTGGTAACTGTACACGTCCCCTTCTCGTCTTTCCAACAACGTCCTTCTCTGGCCACTCTTCGGTTCTCCTCCTTTCCATGCCTCTTTCGCGCTATCCTGTTTGCACGACCTTTACACGACTCGCGAATCCTTGTATTTTCTGCCCGCTCTATACTCGCGGCTCGAGACGTGTATAGTCGTTGTAGCATAAAGAACTCGGTGTCTTTTTGTTAAACTTTTTCACTGTTGGAGTTTTCTGCTAGTTTCGGACTTCTTGGTTGAGCGAAGTGAACAATTGGTTGGTTCAAAAGTAAGCCAACTTTCACTTGTTACTTTTGGTAGTGAAGAAATGGAAAACGGGGGAGACGATACGGGAAAGATTTCATTTCCGTCTGAAAAGAATTCTGTGAGTTGTGTAATGTTTCACATCGCCATTTCTTTTTTGGTTCAAACTTTTTCCTCCTTCCCTCTTGTTTCTCTGTCTTCTCCATGAGTCTTGCCCTTTCCCCTCTTCTTCCCGACTCCCCACTCGTTCCTTCTCTTTCTTCTCTCTCTTTGTCTTTCCCTCTCTACCTCACTCCTCCCCCTCTTTTTGCACAAACATACGTATATACATGTGTGAAATTAACTTTATTCTCTATCCATTCATCGATTCCTGAAGAAATTCTTAGAAAAATTCGCAGAAAATTTGGAGGAAATTAAGAGCTGCCTAGGAGCTCCACAGAATTCCCTAGAAGTTCCCAAGGAATCTCCTAGGAACTGCTGAATGTAAATTTCCGTTTCAATGAAACGATATCATTCATCCGTTCACTTCTAAATTTAACCGAACTAGACTAATTCGTCCTTAACCCAGAACCAAAGCAGGAAAAAGTAACACATTGAAACTTACCCTCCGCAAAACTACAGAACCAACGAGGAATGCAAGAATCTCGATGGAAGAGGTCACAGACGTTCTCGTTTGCATCCTTTCAGCAACATCCTCTCCGGTTCCAGAGTTCCTCTCACTTTCTCGCGTTCCCCGTTGCGTCTTCTCGCGCGATCCACCGGGCCCTCCTTCTTCCGCGTCCTTTCCAGCCCCACCGTCGTCTTTTGCGCACCGGCAAACCAACAGAAGAGAAGAGCGAAGAGAGTGGGAAAAAGGAGGCTGCAGGGTGGCCCGCTGGCATTTGAACGTCGCTCCCCTATAGCCCACGCTCGTTGCGTGCTCGCCTCCGGATCCTGGACGGGACCTTTTGAACCAGCCCGATGAGAAAGCCGCGAGCGTGCTCGGCGCCGCGCCGCGCGCGGTCACGCTTGTCGCGTGTGCGCACGTGTGCGGTTTCAAGTGTGCACGCTCGACAGTGTATACGCGTTGCATCGAGTTGCGCGAGAGGCTCCGATTCCTTCTTCCTGAATGCTGTGTGGATATACGCCGCGTAACGACCATGCCTCCCCGTGGTACCGGCGTCGTTGAACCTACTTTTTAACCCTTTAACCGTTCGTTAGCTGCGTGGTACCGAGTCACGTAAATATGTACCTAGGGTGTTTTCGCTGTCTCGCGTCATTTTTGTTATCCCTCGGTAACAGTGGCGCTAAATATTTTCAAACTTATTTCCTCTTAACATATTTCAGATATTAGATTTTTGGGGAAAGGTACGTAAACTTTGAAAATGTTAAGATTTTGGAAATTGTGATTCAAAATTTTAGTCGAAGGAGGAAACATTTATATATCATTTTATTTTGAAGTAAACATTATTCCACTTCCCTCTAAAGCCATTACTCCCACTAACTATAACACCTCCGCAAACGAACCCAACCGCTTACCTATCTCCACTCCTTCCACACCTCTATAAAAATCAGTCTCGTCCTATCTCCAGGCAATTACATTCCTCACTTCGACTTCCCTTATCACTCCGTTTCGCGATCTCTGTGGTACGGAGAGGAAGAGCCCCGGCCTCGTTATCTCTCGCGGAGGCTGAAATTTTCCAGGAACGCGTGTCTTCCTCGTTTTACCGGTCTTGCCCTTATCGACGATCGAGGAGGAGCCTTAAAGAAGCATCGGCCGCGAAACAACGATAAACGGCACTGCACCGAGGAATTGCCGGTTACGTTGCTGCATTATCGAGCACGGGTGGTGCACGCGTCCCTCAGGATGTTCAGGAAGCCTCTCTCTATACGTGGAAGCACGCGGTCGGTCAGGCTTCCGTAACTGTGTCGCCCGCCACTTCCGGTAAAGGATGCTTCGTTGCTTCCAGGTTGCCGCGATCCTCGACTCGTTTGCATCGCGAAACTTGTGAAATAGAGTTAGGAAAAAGGTGGAGCATCGACGACGTGTAAAAGGTCGATACACCATGAACGATGATCCTCGGTGACACGTACTCGTCCGACTATACCTCGTGTTCCTGTTTTCTCTGTGAGAAGCACGTCCGGATCGGTTGCGTGTTCTGAAAAGTGGACGGGGGAGGTAACGTTAAGAAACAGCTTAGTTTGCGGGACATGGTGAATCCCTCGATAATCACTGTATTCCACGAAAGACGTCCTTTTACCTCGTCGTACGAACTTTCTAATTTCGTACGAGAAGAAAAAAGGTGATTACGCAGGAAATTCAAGTGGCAATTGAGGCTCCTCTACTCTATCGCGAAGTGTTAAGGATGCAAGGGATTGTGCAATGCGAGGCGATCCTTAGTGGACTCGTTTTGGGCTTGCCAGTGAAAGTATGGGAAGAAATTAATTGGAAGGTTTAATGGGGAAACGTCGATTTGTTGCACATCTACTTCGACTATTTTCTTCTCAACTGTATCCTTATGTGTCAAGTTAATTACGTGAAAGTGCAAAGAGAGAAAAACCTTTCTCGTTGAACCTCAAAAAATTTCACAATAAATATTTCCAAGAAATTTCAATTCTCTACGGTTGCAAAAATGTTCGAAAAACAGTGTCACCAAGCAAAATTTCCACGTGAAAGTATAAAGAAAAAGAAGAAAACTCTTCTCGTCCGATCTCGCCAAAAATTTTACAATAAAGAAATACCAATTCTCTGCGGTTGAATAAACTTTCGAAAAACAGTGTCACCGAGGAAAATTTCCATCGTCGATCGCGATCCATGCCGCGCCAGATCCTCGACGCACAATCCCGGCCATCATGGAACCACGAAAGAGACTCACCTGGCACGTCGAGGCACAAAAGAATCAAAAAGGTTCGCCCCCCTTTCGCTCGCAGTTACCGGGCACGGACTGTAGTCTCTCCTTCAGCCGAGCTGTTTCTCTCTCTCCATTCCTTCCACTCCCATAGCAGGGGCCGCATACCTCCTTAGGATGCAGTGTAGACCTGTCCATTGGCTGGCAGACATCGGTTCTTTTTCGAAACGGCGACGAGACTCATGAAACCGAGAGGATAGGTGTATACAAGTCGTGTGTTTAGTAGACACGCTCGTGTGCCGGTGCGTCATGAGCTACGGTGAATAAAAACGGTGAACGTTGTTCTTCGATTTTTTCCCCTCGAGTGATCCTCCCAACGAGAATACACGTGGTGTGACGATGAGTTGATACGGTGCTGCGTGGAAGAAGGATCTTGGACCGACTTTATGAGGTAAGTTCGACCTGCTGGACCTTACAGTTGGACATCGCGTTTCTCTTTTGCTTCTGCACGTGAATCAGCGAAGAATAAATTCCATTAACTTTGCGACCTTACGTCCTGTTAGTTTAGTACTTTGTTAGGAATAGGGAGAGATAATTGTTTTAGTGTCTTTGGTAATCTTCGTTAAGGGGCAGACTTGGGTAACGTTTCTTCCAGTGAAATTCGTGAAGAAGAAATTTCATTAACTTTGCAATCTTATATTCTGTTCGTTTTGTACTTTGTTAGGAATAGGGAGAGATAATTGTTTTGGTGTCTTTGGTAATCTTCGTTAAGGGGCACACTTGGGTAACGTTTCTTCCAGTGAAATTCGTGAAGAATAAATTTCATTAACTTTGCAATCTTATACTCTGTTCATTTAATACTTTGGTAGGAATAAAGAGAGAGATAACTTAGGTAACGTTTCTTCCAGTGAATTCGTGAAGAATAAATTTCATTAACTTTGCAATCCTATATTCTGTTGATTCCACACTTTCTTACGAATGCAGACACAGTCCGGTGTCTTCACCAATCTGTGTTAAGAGGTAAACTCAGGCTTCTTCCATTGAAATTCAGCGACGTCCACAGCGTGTTCCTTGTTTTCGTTTTAGTCACGTGCTGCGATAAACTAGCATCTTCAGTTCTACTCGCGAAGTGGAGTTCTTAATACGATTCCTGTCGAAGTAACGTCCAATTGCACAAGGTAACTCTATATACTAGATCTTGCCGGTATTTCCTTGACCTTTATATCGAGCGATGGTAACAGCCATGTATTTATTGGAAACGATGTCTAGATACCAATATTTAAATGGACCATGAAAGAGAGTGGTGAAAGAGGAGTAAAAACCAGTTGATCCAGATCCGGAGAAAACGTACACTTATCGGAGACGTTGAAATTTTTGTACGTTCTTTTTTAAATACACGTTCTCGCAGCCTGGTGACAATGCCTCGAAAAACACGCGCGGCGGACCTTGCCGAACTCGCGTCATCGTTTTCGCCACATCGAGGGAAACCAGTCAGACCGGCGAGTGCGCTAGTCGAAGTCGTGGTTTCAAGGAACCGGTGTCAAGTTCGTGGAACAGGAAAAGCTCGAGCGTATTTACACGTTGCACAGATTAATCCATTAACTTTCGTACGAATAGGATTGTTAAATAAATTTCTCTGTCGTTAACAGGCTCTGTGAAAACGTCCAAGGAGAAGAGAATGTACTGTGACATTCTTATCGCATCGTTCCAACTGCATCGACACGCGCAGAGGACAGATATATAATAAAATTTAATAAGATTATTAACCTGTTAGTTGTGTTCGCCTTTCGAATAGAAATTCAGGGATGAGTAGGAATTATAACCTATGTGCAAATGTGAATGTGGTGCATTTTGCGTTCAATTAAAAATGGATAACAAATCGATTATTGTGCTAATTTACACAGTTCACAGGTTAAATAAATTTGTTTCTAGTACTCTTCTCTTATTAACACGTTGAATGCCACGGGGGTCTAAATAAGTAAATGGTAATATTTGTGTAAGCTTCACTTCTAACTGTCGACATATCGCGACCAGTTGTACTAAAATAAAAAAAAAAATTCATTTCGACGTCGTGGACAGGTTACGTAGATTTAGTCCGGCATTCAAAGTGTTAACAATTTTCTAGAACGTCCATGGAAAAGAGAACGTACCGTGACATTCTTATCTCATTCCAACAACGCGGACACACGCAAAAGTCAAATAGACACGCTCTTCAAATTTCTGCACAGTTTCTCCGCGAACACCTCTCGGTATGCAAATTCTCCCCAAAGGGAACCTGAATACTGTCACCTGCAGATTGAAAGATTGGCATAATTACTGCTTCGAAAAACCACCGCGAGCTTCTTCTCTCCGCTGTTCTTCCCGTAAGTTGAACAGAGGTAAGAAAAATGAAAAGGAGCGTAGCAGAGAATGAAGCGCGTGGCAGGATGCTACTTTTCTTAGCCATTCATCCTGGCATCACCTGGTCACACAGTGTCAGGATTCCAGCCGCGTAACGTAATGGCGGGGACCGTAGAGGGGGCCTCGCCATAACGGTTTTTTTTTCTTCCTCTCGCCGGCTGCTCCGTCTTCCTCTCGCTTTTCTGCCCTGCTCGTTCTCCTCTTCGCCTTTCTCGGCGATTAACGAGTCTAGGACGTCGGGGCCTCTCGTGTACGAACAGCGCGGAACAGTTAACCGGCGCGTACTCGTTTGCTTTTCGCGCGGTCTCCAAGAGAAAATCGGTATCGCGGATGTCAGCCAACCGGACTTCTCTCCGCTGTAAATAGAGGAGCGAGGGGAGAAACGGTGAGGAAGATGGTGGTACGCCAATGTCGCTGGTTTGACCGGTAACCACGACGATGGCGGCCCGCGAAATTTCATAAGGATATGTCGAAATCTCTACCTTGATGAAAATCGATCGAGAATCGTTCGGCGAGCGGCTTCTCGGCGCATGTAGGTCGACGAATGGGTCTAATTGGATCTAGGTAAGTCGTTTCGCCGAGGAATTCCGTGGGAAATAGGGACAGTTGACCGTAACGTGTGAATTTTCACCGTGTGGACTTTGGTAATTTAGGGATTGCTCGAGGACTCGTGTTTGCCGAGTGTTTTAGGATTGTTTGAGGTGGTCGAAGAATGTAGATCAAATATTTGGTCTGGCGGCAGGTTCGATTGAAGAATAGTTGCACCGGGTGTGTCAATATCTTGAAAGTAAAGAGAATTATTGATGACATATGCGATGGAGTTAACATCGTCGAGTTTATTATGGAAATTCGTTAAATATTTGCAGTGGTTTTTGTAATTCGGTGATTTTTTAAACGCAGCTCGTTGATGTGCAGTTTTAATTTTTAGCGAGAAGCGGTCACTTTTATTTTTCACCGAACATATTTACTTCGTTCAGGTTTGCGTGACTTGTCTTTTATTTCTGAAACTAAAGAATTCTTTGCAAAGTACACTTCTTGAACAATTCTAGAGACAGAAGTAACCTATTTTAAAGGGGACAATTTTTAATTCAGAGCAATTTTTTAACCAAATTTTGTGTCCCGTTGTTTTTTAATCGAGCTTAGTATTCGGGTCTTGCAAGCTATACAGAATTATCGCGACATTTATCTTTTTAAATATTTCTCTGAAAACGTTCCGTGTAATATCCAGTTATTTGAAGTTCGCGTTGTGACACGCGAGGCAACGCAACTAGCGTTCGAATTATCTTTCTCCACGATCGACCTAAATGGAAAATAATCTATCGAATAGCCGGCTGATGCATTCAAGTTTCTCCCGGGAGCGTTTTACTGGTACAGCTGGGAGAGCGATAAAGGAAAAATATGAATAATACCGTGACACATATGGCTCTGTGTGTTACTTCAGCGAATTCTATCCGCGACTCATCAGGCAATTTCAACGTGGCAGTTTTTATTCATGGCAGAGGAACGCACGAAAGCAAACAGAAGGAGCACGAAGAGAGAAAAGCTTTCCATCGGATAGCACAGAAATTAATTCCTGCACGGAGAATGGCTGTAGCATGTAATAAACGTTGAAATATGTTTAGTCAAAGAGGAAACCGGTTTCTTTGTTAATCGAACAACGACCCCTTAAATTCAAATTAATTTAACGTCGTTACTCCTCGTTTTATTGATTACGCGTTCTATAGAAAATTTTGTTCTAGGTTAAATCGTGCAGATAATTTATCAATTCTGAATAACGTATTTATAGCTTGAATTTCTGTATTTTCTCTTTTTCTCTTCATTTATCTTGTCATGATAAGTGTCGATACATTGGAATGCAAAGAACTCCACGTTTCCTTCTTTTCTGAATAACGCATCTATAGCTTGAATTTGTGTATTTCTTCTTTATTTTCTAAATTTATTTCTCACACGATAAAAATCGATACA
>NW_017100268.1:3174321-3187953 GCF_001263275.1 Habropoda laboriosa | reverse complement strand
GCCCGAGCATTTCGGTCCATCGTTCAATTTCACGGTATCATTTCAAGCTTGATTGATGGTAACTGCCACTTCTGTTTAAAGATAACAGCGTTGAAAATAATGCTGACCTGTTATTTCAAGCATCTCGTGCGAATAACTCCGACCTAAATAGTAAAATCACGCTACGAATTTCAGACGAATTCATCCGGCAAGTGACATATTAATGGAGCAAGAAAAACATGTTCACCGTTTACGAGCAGAGTGTTCCCGACTCTGTTTAACAAATTGAATCACTTTTTCTACAAGATCGAAGGTGTTTATAAAAGGCTGAAATAAAACACTCTCAAACAAGCAGGTCAGTTTTATCGCGTTAAATTGATTGAAAGTGACGAGCACTTTCATCTAAAAATTAGGCCGCCCGGGAACGCTTTCATCTCGTTATTTGAAACATGTTTTGAATCACCGTGACCCATATACCGAGACGAGACCAGTTAAACTTTAAACAGAAAATTGCATGCACCGTGGCAATTACCATTAAGTAATTTAGAAGAAACACAAGAGTAACACCGCAACGCCCGAGCTGCTCGACATTACGGATAATTGGACCGTCTCTATTTATTAAACAGACACTGTTGCGTCGTGCGCTTCGAACAAGCGGTATGTCCGAGAGTGGTGGCGCAGGATTGTCGCTGGTATGAAGTCGTGGTGACTTAGAGGTTGCACGTATTTTATTATGTTAAAAGAAAAAGACTTTATTTCGAAGAGTGGTAGTTTACGTGGTGTTTGTCTATTTTCCCTTTTTCATCTGATGTGCACCGCGTTGGTACCAAGGGTAGCCCGCTCATAACGGGATTTTGGGCGGTCAGGGAGACGCGAGAGGTTTTATGACATGTCAATGTCTATTGAATGTTCACGAGAGGGCACCGGGAAGGTATGTGGCCCGCAGAAAATTTATTTTTCTGCAGCCATAAAACGCTTCCTGGGCTTCGTGGCCAATTTGAAAGAAAAATTAATTAACGCGAAGAAGAAAAGGGGCGCATTGAAAAATAGCGTAAACAGGCGTCCATTTCATAAACCCAATCCCTAACACAGACCATCGCGATACTTCTATTTGAATAATTTTTACGTCACCATTTACCAACTTTCATTTCTCTCTAAACACCGTCTCTTGCCGTTTGCCGATTTTCACGAAGACACTCGCTTCGCGTTTCCCGATCGTTCACTTCGCGCAGTAATACGTACTTCGTTCGCTTCTACTTCTATTAGATTTCACGGATCGTTCATGCTGGATCACGAATTCACGACCCGTGAATTTCTTCCTGATCTGCGCGCACACTTGGAACCATCGATTAATCTAGTGGTATCATTTCACCTTTGGTAATTGCAAGCACCGTAATACGGTTTCTTGCGTGCATCTCCGAGCATCCTCGTCACGGATTTCATCCGCTTTACGCTTTTCCGCGTTGCGCACGGTTGAAATGAAGAAACAACCGTGATTGTTATTGCGGATTCTATTTAAGCGGCTTGCGTAGACTTTCTTGGATGTTTCAGCGATGATTCGTTTTCTATATCAACGCGCGAATCCGCGCGTAATTTGCTGCAGATGTTATCTGTCGCGTTTATTTCAGATTTTCTGAGACGATCGGAATTCTGAAAATTGTGTTTAGAGTGTGGCAAGTGGACGGAGGGAAGAAATTAGGAAGTTTGCTTGGAGCACAATGTTTCCTACGGTAGGTTCGCGTAATTAATAATTAGGTTTGCCGAAGGCAACACGTGATAACAGGCTTCGGAACACGGAAGTGAAGTAGCGGCACGAAGTCACCGGAAAATCGTTGTCTCCCAGTCGTTACACCTTCCTCCTTGTACAACTATCATTTCCCACGTGTTATTTTCCGAGAAACTCCCATTGAAATCGCGACAATTAGACGGTAACAGCGTTAACGTAACAAACAACGATTAAAATTCCTTTCGAATAGATTAATTAAATTGCGTGTTGCGTTTTTATTATCTTTGGTATGCGGCGCTTTTACTGCGCGTTCGTTGTTATTTATTTTACTCTTATGGAACCAGAGGCAAACCGAGACAGTCGATAAATTGTATATTTTAATATTCACATGTCTGTAAATTTCGAAATTTTTTCACTCGGATTTCTAGCTCAATTTCTTTGAATTTCTTTCTAATTTTCATTCTTACGTATGCATTATAAGTTTTCATAAATTACACGCGACCCCAAGTTACAGTTCACGTGCCAAAATCGCCGACTGCGAAAGAATTAAATTCGAAAGGTGACAATTGCATAAATTTTCACTGTAACTCAATTTCTTTAAATCTCTTTCTAATTTTCATTCACATGTTAATACTAGAACCCTGCAGAAAGCAACTACAAATTTTCATAAATTGCACGCGGCTGAAAATTGTAGATCTCGCGCCAAAATCGCCGGCTGCGAAGGAATTAAAATCCAAAAAGAAAGAATTTTCGAGCCTGAAATTTCGAAAGGTAACATTACATAAATTTTCACTCGTACGTAACACTAAATCTGAATACTTATGAAAGGCAGCGTGTACAGAAAAGAATAACGCACGGGATAAAATGTTATCAGAGTAAATTGACGACGCTGTCTGAATATCTACTCACAGTTCGATTCGGGTGCGACACGAAAATATTGCCGATTCCGCGCAAAACTGCCGTCTCGAGTGAGAGTCATGACGGCGGTAGAATAACGTGGAACGCGTGTACAACTGCGTTTATTCGAGCCGATGCTGTTGTGCAAGACTTTTGTTCGGAATCTGTCTGGAGGCTCTACTAGAAAGTTACCGCCGCAGATCGTAACAGTCCGCGTAACGTTAATACGCGCTACTCGTTGGCCCGTGAAATTTCGCGGCCTGATCTTGAAATCAGGCTGAAATATTATTAACAGTTCGCGGCAGCAAAAACAACGGACGGAGAATGTTGCCTTCGTGAAAAGAATTTAATCGAACATCGTATAGCTTAATGGACGAAGATTAAGGTTACTACATTCCTCCGGTCTAGATCTTCTCTTATCAAGAATTGTAAACTTGAATTTACTCAATGGTATCTCAACCTCAGGCATTTCAGACATTTTCTTTCCCTGAGAAATGAAATCTGTAGATGTTCGGGATTCAGGTACTCCCTTAAATTAATCTATCATCAAAATCTGTGCAAGAAATTTCAGATTTAGGGCTCTTCGATAGGTGCTCCATTGAATAAATTTATTATCAAAACTAATAAACGACAGGCATTTCAGATTTAGGGCTCTATTTCTTATTTTGTTAAATTTAAATAAATTTACCATGAAAATTTGAGTAATAGGGCTTTTCATTCGGCACTCTATTAAATAAACCCACCATCGAACTTTATAGGAGTTAATTATTTCAGATTTAGGACTCTTTCTTTCTCATCTCACTAAATAAATTCACCGTGAAAATTGATCAAAGTGAGATATTCCAAGTTCAAAGCTCTCTATCTCTCATTTCACGAAACAAACCCGTAAAAGTTTGAGTAATCCCATTTCCCAAAGTTTCTCCACAAAGTAGAGAAACGGAAAATGGAGGACGGTGCTCCAGCGTCACCGAAGGGAATCCTATTCAGCTCGCTGTCGTCCCTGGAAAAAAAGGAACGCTCGAGGCGGACAGATAAATGTTCGACGAGCGGCTAACAGGACAATTCAATTTACGGATCGCGGGACGAGAGTTCCGCGAACTCCTGAAATGGAATCTGATTTCTAACGGCTTTTCACTGGCCGTGCCTGCCCGCTGGAAGTCATTCAGACACCGTACGCGGTGGTTCCGCCGCCGTGCCACCGCTGGTGGTTCGCCTCAAGACATTTTTCTTTCAACTCCCGGAGAAAGAACGCCGTCGTTGCTCAGCCGAGCCACGTTTTATATGGGTGGAAACCAGTGGCTTCGATAGATCGCTGCATCCTCCGCACTGTTTAGCCACCATTTCCTCTCTATCCCTATCTCTCTGACTACCCACTCGTCTGTTCGTCGCATTTTTCCAACGTTCCAGCGAACGTTGATCCCAGCAACGTCCAGCCAACAAATGCACCGACGCTTATTTTAGACGCCTTGGTGAACTCGAGTATCGTTCTCGGTTTCCTCTTCGAGCTTTTTCTCCGCGAGGACGTTGATCGAACGGTTGGTTAAGTAACGCGCGTTCGCTGGATAATTAATTGTTTCGACTTCTGTCTGAATGAAAAGTGAATGATCCGTTAATGAAGGGGTATCGACGTGTAACTTGAGTTATCGTGCCGAAGTATTTCCTTTTTCTTGGAAAAGTCTCGTGCAAGTGAAGTGCGTCTCGTTGATTGAGACTTGCACCGACTATTGGTAGAGTACAGTTAACCCTTTTATTAGGAAGCACTCGTCTCAGAGATGAGTCTGAATTTTCCTTTCGGTATTGCAAGTGTATGGAGAATTTTGAGATTTTTTATTTACAGAGAGTGTTGGATTGTTTCTAACAATACCCTATGGAAACAATCAAGTGAGGACAAAAATGTCTCCAGATGTGTCCGGTGTCCGTCTTCGAGTCACGCACTGCACACTGCGATACTATAAAGTAAACAGTTCTTAGGTATAAGCGGACCCCAGCTTTCTTTTTGGGTGCCCAGCAACAGTTCTTTAGGAGATTGAATAGCGTAAAGACGTTTCCTCTGAGTCCGTCAATAAATAGCGTATCACAAAGTTAAAAGACTATTTCATTTTCATAACCCATTTCAAATAGAGAGTGATACTATTTCTATAAAAGGAAAAATTCTAATATTTCAGCTGACATAAAAATACTGATAAAAACCTTAAATAAAATTGTCGTATTGTATTTATTTTTATAATTACAGTGATTTGATAAATAATATTGCCAAGTGGTCTGAGACATAAACTCTCAATGTTATACACATATAGTTTGCATAAAATATAAAAAAAAAACCTTAAATAAAATAGCCACGTCGTATTTATAATAAAATTGCCAAGTATACGGATGTCTGTGGTAAAGGGTTAATAAGATGGAAGCAAAATTTAATCAGATTTCATTCGGTAATTTCTTCTTCCGCGAAGAGAGGTGTGGTGACTAACGAGTCAATTTATCTTTTCGTCGAGCCAAAGTGGCACAATTCTTGTTCAAGATACGTCGGTTTCGATGGCCGGAAGTGAATGGAAACGTGACGGACCACGATATAGGAAGTGTACGCCTGTCACGCAAGAGAGAGCCGCGCTTTTGTACATAAAACCCTAACCGTTCTCGTTTCAATTTGTTGCAACGAACGTTTCGTACCTTCGTCTCCGTATTGTTCCTGCTACACCTACTATTTTCGTCTGTTACATCCACTTTCTAATCCGCTTTTATAATTGTCCCGAGCGGGTAAGTCGTTATTTAACGAATGCGAAGCCAACCACCGGTGCTAATAATAGCCCTCGTCTACGCATGTATCAACGTGTGGCATTAGAATTGTTAATTAGCCTCTGAAATTATACACGCAGGTAAGACAATGCGTCTGTGATGTCAGGTACTTTGTCAAAATTAAAGAGATAGGGAAATGTGCTCCTTGAACTGACACGGAATTTATTGAAATTAAACCAGCAGAGAATTTTTTAATCTTTTTTTAGAAGTTGCTACTTTTCTTTACTAAACGTAGAAAAAGAGTGACAGTGTCCTTTTGCTTTAATTGCGGCCTCTCGAGAGTTAACATTTTCAAAATTGATGTATTTTTCTCTGAAAAATCGCAAGACGTATCGAAGCCAAATTAAAAAAATTATATCTTCCGTTCCAAGCAGTATTTTCAAATTCTACCATACAAATGTGCATAAGAAGATTAAAAAAACGTTGGTTTTAGTATCTCTTACGGTTTTTCAGAAAAATTTACCTGAGATTGGCGAACACAACTTGTATATTAAAATGTGAAAATATTGCTTAGAGAAGATATAAATCTTAAATTCGGTTTCAATATCACCTAAGATTTTTCAGAAAAAGACACGCAAAGTTTGAAACCATTAACCTCTCCTTAATCGCAATTGTCCAACAAAAAATATTGTCCTTCGATTCAATTTCAAGCTTCGTTCAAAAGGTACTCCTCCGATTCGTGCACAGGTGACGATGTGGACAATTTTACTCGTTGCACTCTCCACTTGGTCTTCGTCATGGGGTCAGGTGATAAACAGGGCACCGCATTTCGTGCAAGGTGGAGACATGGCGAGGCTCGCGGTGTCGGAAGGCACACCACCAGGTGCGCCAGTTTACACACTTCAAGGAGAGGATCCGGAAGGCTCTAAATTGCACTACTCGATCAGCGGTGAATACTTCACCGTGAATCGGGACAGCGGTGTGGTTGTTCTGAGAAAGGCATTGGACAGGGAGACGCAGGACTTGATCGAAGTGATCATCAGCATAACGGGTAACTATGCTGCTTTTATTAGTATCCCGTTACGGTGTTGCTGCGGAATATCGATGAACAGCGGACGATATGTAGGGCGTTAGGCGAGTAACGCGTTGACAGAATGGTAACGACTTGATTGTGCAATTATAGTTTGTTTCATTTCTCCTGCGATATTTATTACGCGACGCTTACGTGCGGTAAGAGTGATATAACTCGAAATTCCTGGAGATTGAACGGTTAATTAAGTTGCGCTTTCCATTTCGATTTTCGACTAAGAGCGAAATTCTGGTCTAGACGCGAGTTCGCTGAAGGAAGTTCAATTTAGAATTGGAAATTTAGTTTAGAATTTTAAAAATTGTTTTCTACGTTAGAAGCGTATTTTATGAGGCGAAGGAATGCAGTGAAACAGATTTCGATCTTTTTTCTTCTCTTTAAATTAGTTCTCCTTTAATTGAAGAAACGTCTTTGCTCGCGTATGATATATTGCAACGTGAACTATTAACTTCTAACTGAATAAAACATATTTTCATTTCAATTAACCCTTTCGCGACGGCGGAACTAGGCATCGGTACGCCACTAACGGATGAATCGTCGTGCCGTTAGTGCACACCATGAGTGTCTCGCGTTTTTAAAACCGCCGGTGTGTCCGTGTAAAATCTTAGAGGATTTCGTTGGAACAGCAGAGGACTTAAGGATGTATTGGATAAAGGGAATGTTGTTGAGGCCTTTTAAAATAAATCCAGTAATAAATCTTCACTTTGAGTTGTTGATGCGACGCGCTTAGTGGATGCCGGATATAACCGGCGCTAGCCAGTGTGAAGCATTTAGCGGATGCCGGATATAACCGGCGCTAGTCGCGAAAGGGTTAATAAGAAAAATATTGTATTTTTATCAGAAATTAATATTGTATCAATATGACGATCAATATGAAAAATATTTTCTTTCGTCAAAAACCAACTAAACGTTCACAGAGACAGATTAAAATGCGCCCTTTTAATTAACTTCAAAGTTCCGTCAATTCTCGTATTTTCCACTGCACAGAACACGTTGAGACACAGCAAATACATCGAATGTTAAGATAAATATTTCGTTAGACGAGGGGATCGCAGGATCGGAGCCGAACACGGTATCCCTTCGTCGTGAGATAGCGGTGCTGGATGAAAACGATAACCCGCCCGTGTATCACGGCAGGCCTTATGCGGCCAGGGTACCAGAAAGTGCACACGTGGGTGGCCTCCTAGTTCCTCCTGGCACGATCACGATCACGGATCGCGACGGTGGCGTAAACGCGGATGTTCACGTGGAATGCGTTCCGGCGTCGCGAGACGATGACGTTTGCGAAGTATTCAACGTTTCCACGGAAAAGGTAATCTCGCCGTTAAATCACACGCTATTACTTCGAGCAATTTTACCTAGACATAATTGCCACGAAATCGAGTTTCAATTTTGTCGTCTCATCGTGTTCCAATCTTACTTTTCTCAGACGCTAGATATTTCGTAATTCGCACAGGTGTGCTTTAACCCTTTAATTTCTGATCACTCGAGAGTAAAGCTCTCCTCTATGCAACAAAGTTGCGATATTAATAATCACCAATCGCGAGTTTAAGTTACCAAATTAATCTTTCGCTCGATATTTCGCATTTGAAATTTTTTAAATTAGTAACATAATTATGGAATAAGAAGAGTGTCTTTGTAAATAAAACATACTCACGAATTTAAGTTACCATCGTATTAACGTTAGTCAAATTAATGCTTTACTCCATATTTCGCATGTCAAATTTTTTAAATTAGTAACATAATTGTCTTTAAATACCAATAGCAGTCAAAGGGTTAACTTTTCTTGCATTATCGTTCAATAATGCGGTAGGTATATAACGAGTCCTGTATAATAGATAAAAAATGTTCGATCCAGTTGGCAGAGGGGAAGTACGACGTGCAGATCACTCTGACAAAGCCTCTGGACTACGAGCGAAGGAACTCGTACTTGATCAACCTCCTGGCAGTAGACGGTGCCAGCGACGTATCGAAAAGGTTACAGGCCAGAGCAACCGTGGCCGTGGACGTTCTCGATGTTCAGGTAAGTGGGTCCCAGCCGTAACAGAGGATGTAACTGTACATCCACCGTGATCATTCCGTATTGGTTAGCGAGATCGTTTTGCGATAATGTAACCGGGAAGGCATCGAGTCGTTACCCACTGACTCTGTTCGTAGAACGTCTGATTATACCTGTACTTATGTATATATAAGTATACACATGCACGCGTTGTTCGCGAAATAACTTTCGCCGGAACGGTAGGCGTTTTCGTTCCTTCTAACGCGCTAATTACAATCATTCTCGAAATTCCCCGTTAGGTAACGGTCCACGGTTGCTTCAATTAATTCCGAGGATTAATCCGAGGAATTACCCGAAGCTTCGGGTAAAAACGAACCGGTATATCGTGGTTAATGGTCTCTTCAGTTTCACACGATCGTTCAAACGCACTTCGCTTAACCCTTTCGTTTCGCTTGAATACTCGAACGCAAAATTCGTCTGAATTCAGTCGTTACGACGATCGCTAGAAAAGTAGGAATTTTTTCAGAATTCGTTGGTGAAAATTTAAAAGAATGTGCTCGTTTTCAGGATCAGCCACCCGTGTTCCTGAACGCGCCGTACAGCGCGGCGCTTCCGGAGAACACAGCAGCTAGTCACACGATCTTGACAGTCAGAGCACGTGACGGAGACACGGGAGAGCCTAGGGCTTTGTTGCTCACGTTGGAGGACGAGGAATCTGGTCATTTCGATCTGGAAGTCTCGCGAGAAGGTGACGTCACCGTTGGCAAACTGGTTACCACTAATGTCTCCTTGGACAGAGAGGATCCTAGGATTCTTCAGAACGGCGGGATTTACACGTTTCAAGTGAAAGCCACGGAGTTAATCAACAACGAGATACCAGCTGACACGGCAACGTCTATCGTCACGATCGTCGTCACCGATATGGACGATCTGGTGCCTGTTTTCAACGAGAAGTACTTCAACATAACCATCTCCGAGGATATTGGCAGAGACACTCCTTTGCCTGGGTTGAACATGATCGTGAGCGACGGAGACGTTGGCGAGAACGCGAAGTATACTTTGGCTCTGAGAGATTCGCCGGAGTATCCTGGAATTAGCAAAGCGTTCACTGTTAGTCCCGAAGAAGCTCAGGGTCGAGTTCCAGTCGTGGTGAAAGCTAACGACGTCAGCGTGCTGGACTATGACGTGGATGATCCTGCGAAGAGGGAGCTGGAATTTGAGGTTGTTGCACTGGTTGCAAACGAAGTGGTACGAAATTTTCCTCACACTTTATACACCTTACGTTATAACTCACTCTTAATATAGTTACAATTGTAATTTTGTACTATTGTTAGTTTACGTATATTATAATTTAATTTTTTACCGCTTGAACGTACTTCAGGTAGCCACTAGCAGAGTTCACATACAGCTAATGGACGCCAACGACCACAGTCCAGAGTTCTCTCAATCTGTGTACAAATTATCAGTGGCAGAGGACGCTGAGATAGGGACACGTTTTGGAGATGTCTTTGCGAAAGACTACGACAGTGGTTCCTTCGGAGAACTGACGTACACCTTAAGAGGTTTCGGAGCTGACAAGTTCTCGACTAACGCAAAAACAGGTGGAATTTCCGTGGCGAAGCCTTTGGACTACGAAGCTCAGAAATCTTACTCATTGACAATGGAGGCTAAAGACGGTGGAGGAAGGGTGTCTGCTGTGAATATTTTAATCGAATTAGACGACGTTAATGACAATAAACCGATGTTCGAGCAGAATGAGTATACGAGGACAGTTCGAGAAGGAGCGACGAGTTTCGACCCACAGATGTTCGTCAGGGCAACTGACGTCGATGGTCCAGCACAGGGAAACGGGAAAGTGACGTACTCTATAAGCTCCCATAACAGTATGACGAATGATGTTTTCAAGGTATATCGTAAAATTAATTTTCGATAATTTTTTAAACTTAAGAAATTCAAAATTAGACAAAAAACAGAGAAAAAGAGTAAAAATTCGACACTTTCGCTAGATTACATTATTATTAAAAGTATACTCACGTGGAAAATTCATAATTGTTGCACAGATAAGTTCAGAGACTGGAGAAGTGACAATGGCGAAGCCAGTGCGTTCAGACGACACAGAAAGAGGAATCTACGAACTGGTAATTCGTGCTACTGACACCGGAAAGCCGCCGTTGCATTCCGAAGGGAAATTGTCTGTGAGAGTGGGAGTACCAGGAAACCAAAAACCCATCTTCCGTGGAAATTACAAATCTAATTTACCGGGTCCTAGCACTTATCGAGCGAGACTGTTGGAGAACGCATCGCCTGGAACGGAAGTCATCAGAGTGGTAGCGAATGATCCGGATGGGAGAGACAACTTGTTGCAGTATCACATTGCTTCCGGTGCTAAGGATAATTTTGTCATAGACTCTAGGTAATTTTATCGAAGCCACCAAATATATCAAAATATCGTTTTTTCAAGACAGAAAGTCAATGAATTGCAAATATAGAAGTTAACAATCAATTGTTTAGTTCTGGAGTTATCACGGTTTCCCCAGACGCTCGTCTAGATCTGGAAACTGGCGGAGAAAAGTACGAGGTAATAGTCTACGCCATAGATTCGGGCACACCCGTTAGAGAGACTGCAACCACCACTGTCACAGTGAACATGGTCGATGTGAACAATAAACCACCGATGTTCAATGAATCTATGTACCTTGTTTATGTGTCAGAAAGAGCAGCCATTGGTAATTTACAAAATAATCCATTTTACAAATTTCAGCACCTTAGAGAAAGTGTTTAGCGACACCTAATTTTTAATAGCTACCGAAATCTGAGTTTTCAACAATCGAACCTTAATTTTTAATAATCACTGAACAGGTGAACCCGTACTAAAGGTAATAGCAACAGACCCAGATTCAGACGCCTATTTGGAATATTCCTTAGTGGAACCCGTAAGAGCAGTGGACAAAACCGGGGTCGCTCTCAAAAGTGCATCTGCTTACGACTACAAAACAGCGTTTCGCATAAATTCCACCAGCGGTCTAATAACAGTGAATCGCGTGCTAGACTACCAAGTAGCTGCAGTGATCATTCTCACGGTCCAAGTGCAAGATTTGAATGCCGTCGTCGACAAGGAGAAACAACTAACAAAAGTTGAAGTAACGGTCTACATTCAAGCTTACAGCGACGACAATCCAACCTTTACGAATCCCGGATGGTCACCGAACAATCCAACGATCAGGATATCCGTGCCAGAGGAACAACCTCTCGGAACAACTCTATTAATGTTATCAGCCAAAGAACCTACCACCGGATACTCCGTCCAAAGGTTTGAATTAGTGAGAGAAGACGACGACGAAGGATACGTGAACGTGGGTGTTCAAAGTGGAAACGTCGTTTTGAGCAGGAGACTGGACTACGAGGCTCTTAATCAAAAAGTAAGTCACAATTCTGAAGAACCCATATAAAAATATATTCAACAATTTAACAATTTTCAGTTCATTCGTTTCAAAGTGCGAGCACTAGCAAGAGACTACGAGATAACGAGAAAAATGTCTGAAGCAAACGTGTTCGTCGAGGTGCAAGACACGAACGACAACAGTCCCATCTTCACTCAAAAAGATTACAAAATTTCAGTATTAGAATCTGCGAAACCAGCGAAAATCGTATTAAACGTTAAAGCTACCGACGTGGACAGTTCCAACACGGAACAGGAAGTTCGGAGAGGATACGGTGAAGTTAGATACTCTTTAATTGGAGAAAACGCCAATATGTTCGAAGTGGAACCAATCACAGGAAACATTCAGGTACACAAAATCTCCTCTTGTCTATTTCAATCGAAGTGTCGTTCGATCGAAGTTAATTGTTGCATCTTTAGATCGCTACGAACACTACGCTCGACAGAGAGAAGCAGTCGGTTCTCCGTTTCTACGTCGTGGCGTCGGACATGCCTCAGGGAGGAGCTGAACAAAGAAGCACAAGAGCTCTGGTGACAGTGGACGTTCTAGACGTGAACGACAACGCTCCGACGTTCGATCAGGCATCGTACACAGCCGTGATTCCCGAAAACGCTTCTCCAGGTGTCAGTGTAGCGAATATCACCGCCACAGATCCAGACGAAGGCGGCGGAGGAGTGATCAGCTACGAAATCATCGACGAAGGCGAAGCAAATGGTGAACAAACACTGCAATATCTTCTAATTAATATTTCTACCCTGAAGCACAGTTAATCGTGCGATTTCTAGGATTGTTCAAAATAAACCACACTACCGGAGAGATTTACTCAGCTCGAGCTCTGACAGGCAAGGGAAGAACCGAGCCGTACATAATGAGAATCAGAGCTCAGGATAAGGGAGAGCCGGAAATGTACACCGACGTAATTTTGACACTCTACATCGGAGACGTAGTGAGCAACGACGGTGTTCCTCTGTTCATCAGACCAACTCTCGAGGAGGTAGCTCACGTAGCTGAGAATTCGACCATTGGCAGTCCAGTGTTCCAGGTCGTCGCTTCGGACCCTGACGATCCTAATTTGCCAAACGGCAAAATCACCTTCAAGTTCCTGGAAGACGGAAATTTCGGCAAGGACGCGAGTGCTTTCAGGATAAACAGCGAGACTGGTCTGATTACCACTAGAAAACTGCTCGACAGAGAAGCTAAGGACAGTTACACGTTGATATTAGTTGCTCAAGATCTAGGAAGTCCTCCTCAGCAGGCAACGAGAGTGCTTCAGGTGATCGTCAACGACATCGACGATCATAAACCTCATTTCAAGAGGAACTTAGACAGTCCACCGATAGAACTCTCTGTACTCGAAGAGAAACCAGTTGGAACCAGGGTTGGAGTGATCGAAGCTATCGACGAAGACATTGGCGAGAATGGAATGATCGATTACGCGATCGTCTATGGAAACGAGGGTGGATTGTTCACTGTGGAAAGGCTAGAAAATAATTCAGCAGTGATCAAATCGAACGGTCGTCTAGATCGAGAAGCAGCTGATCATCATCTGCTAACTATTAAATGCTTCCCTCATTCGACGAAGAAGTCTGACATAGTTCCAAAGCCGTACAATCGACAAGATCCCTCTGAGAGACAGGTGCTCATCAAGATTCGAGACGTCGACGATAATAAACCTATGTTTAAAAAGGAGAACGTCACTTTGGGCGTTCGATTGAACGTTCCAATCGACACCAGTTTGATCACTTTGGAAGCTTTCGACGCTGATTCTGAC
>NW_017100268.1:3166475-3174087 GCF_001263275.1 Habropoda laboriosa | reverse complement strand
TACAGCATGGGCAAAGCTTCCTTCACCTCTCTCGTGGACCCTTCGATGTCGAAACGAGAGATTCCCTCGCATTTGTCCTTAAACTCTGAAACTGGCGAACTCAGAACCACGGGATCTATGTCTAGCTACGCCGATGGCTACATGGAGATCGTCGTCTCGGCGAATAATTCGGTGAAACTGGGCAGAGAGACGAATATCACTCTGAGAATATTTCTATTGCGTGACAGAGACATGTTGAAGTTCGTGTTCTCCAAGCCACCTGTTGAAGTCAGAAAGACACTGGAAGACTTTGAGAAAGCGGTGCAACACGCTCTGTCTCTCCCTATCAGCGTGAACGTTTACGACACTCAGTTCTACTCGAAGGAAGACAATTCTCTAGACTTCTCATCGACCAGTTCGTGCTTCCAAATGGTCGGAAAAGAGGCCTACGATTTGGACGAGATGAAGGCTCTTCTAACTGATCCTAAGAACGAAGAACTGAAGAAGGTCTACAGGACTTATCACGTAGAGAAAGTGCAACATTGTGCAGCCATGGTGGCTAGAGCTGACGCCTCGATGACGCAGATGTGGGTACTGGCAATTGCAGTCCTCGTTGGTATCGCCACTGTGATTTCGAGCTGTGCACTCTGCTGCATGCACGCCAAGTGAGTTTCTCTTTCTCTCTGATTCAAACGAACATCGTAGAAGGCTTGGAGATTAGGGACGAATGTAATTGGCCTGTACGGTGGCCTGTTTTCTTGGAATTAGACGCAATTATCCTGTATTATTCGCAATTAGAGTATTTCCCCGTCTGAAATTAGGCAAGATTTCAGGAGGAAATTATAGACGGCTTGGTGGCTTTTTTTCCAGGTACAAACGACAAGTGAAACACGCCCGTTTGCGTGATCAGCCTCGACCACCTCTGAGTTACGTCTCTTCCGGCCCCGGAATGGTCAGTGCCACGTCACATTTTTTCACACTTGGATCCAGGACGTAAAATTGTCGTCGAGACAGCGAATCAGGAGAGAAAATTGTAGATCACTGACTGAAGAACGCGAAGGTTTCGTTAATTTTGTATAGAAGGTACCTTCTGGAAGATTTTCCTTAGCCGAGAAACGAGATTGGTATTATTTCGATACTATGTTCGACGGATTTGCCATATTTGAGATTTTGGTAATTTATCTCTTCCAAGTGTCGAAGTGTGATAAGAAAGCGTAAGCGTTCACGAGAAGCTGGAAATTCTCCCAATCAAAATGCATGAACAATTACGAACGTCAATCAAAGATACAGTACAACTTAAATGTGTTCGTATAGCTGTTTCGTGTAGCGTCGAATTTTTTAATTTTTAAATTGTGCGATGTGAGCCGAAATTTGACGAGCCTTGAAAGAGCACAATGCCATCGAAGCCGGTGAATTTTACGAGTACTGGAGTGAAACGTTCAATGGTGTACTTTTCTCGGTGGTATTTAAACAGAGAATAGTTCGAAACACGTCAACGAAATTGTATTATAAGACACGAGATTTGTGAAACGAAGTCGACGAATGGTGCTATAATGTAAGATCGAGATGATCGTGCCAAAATCTAAAGGGACACGTGTAAAGTTACGATGCTTCCATAGTGTTAAGAGAACTAACTCGCGTGAATTGTATATTTCTTAGACTGTACACGAATCTTACTCACAACGTTCGCGGCATTGTTATAAAAATGCGCGTGCTCTATTGTAATATACGTAGTATTTAAGGATGAAGAATAAAAGCTGTACATTTGAGTTATGTTTATAAAAAAGAAATTCACTGTATCTTCTTTCGAATCCTAAATGGATACCGCTTGAAATCATCGATATTTATAACGCGATGAGTGAATTTTGACGATGGCATAATTTACACTGGAAGTTTCAAACATCCTACGTTCTCTTCATTATCTCCGCGACAAATAGGGAGATAGGGAGATGAAAAGGAGGATTAAAAGGTACACTTTACGGTCATGGAAAAGTTACTTAAGCGACGGTGCATCTTGTGTTCAGCTGAAGGTCCTCCGAGTATCATGGCGTCGAGTACCAATTTTGTAGACCACAGTCTCGTGGCCTATTAAGCAATCGCGCTTCGTTCGACCAATATCTCGCGATTGCACCAACGAAGATCTCGAGAGATTCTCGAACGCCCTCGACGAAAATGTCAAGGCGAGGTGGAGCTCCGCGGATAATTCGATCTGATGGAATAACCGACTGGGAAATACAAAGAAATCTCAAAGAGATTGTGGACTGTCCAGGTCAGGCAGCGTCTGTGATCGTTTAAATCGCGTAATTACAAATTGAAGTATATATTTGAAGAAAGAAAACGTCGAGGAAATGGAAGAAAATTGGAGTGAATTTTTGTCAATATTTATTCTTCTTTTTGGAAATGAAAAATTGCAATGAAAATGAAAGAATGAAAATGAAAATACGTGTTTTTTCAGCCTGTTTTAGCGACGCTGTCGCTGAATTGTTTGAACCCCTCCAATGTGTCGATATCCTTTGAAACGCTCGTGCTTCCAGTCTCGTTGACTTTCATCTCTTTCGAAACTATAGTAGTGCTACAGTCTTCACATTCGTTCTCCGTTGTGGTAGCTACGATTTTCTGAGCTTCGAAATCGTATTTTTCCGTGCTAGCGTAATCTTCCTCCAAGCTTGATTTGTGGTTAAATGGATCAGTGATGGAATCTTCCGGATTGTCATGCTGATTCGAACAATCAGTTTCTGGGTGAATTTTTTTTGCTTCGTCTTTGTTGTCCAAGAGAGTTTCTTGGTATCTGTTCGAAGCAAGATTGGGTTCTACTTCGTTATTCGTGAATTTTGATTGCTCCACAGCTAGGTGTTTAGCTATGGTTTCTAGAGGAGACCAGATTTTGTCCATGAACTTTTGCCGGTCCTCCGGGACCATAGACTCTGATCTGTGAATGATATCGTGCCTGGAAACGAAGGTTAAGCCTTGAGTACTACTTTTACGATGTTAAAGATTCAAGAGTAATTTTTCGTTCGAGGTCGTTAGGGGATAAATGGTACCTTTGCATTGCGACCTGTGTCGCTTCAAATTTTCAAAGTTTTAATTTTCAGATTTCACATTTCTAATTTTCAAATTTCAAATTTTAACGTGCCATACATTATAATAATTAAAAATCTTTAACTTTTCTACGAAACTTCCCGCGTTTCTTGCAACGTACGGTGACTCGAAACATCCTCAGCGTATTTATATCACGCAGAAGCGCACAGTAAATTACACTTCCTCGTTCACAGCCCTTCAAACGCATTATTACGCGTGTCAGGAGGCAATCACGCCGCGGTCGTTGAAGAAAATTTACGACGAGCCATCTTCGAACCTATCGCTCCTTAATACCTCGAATTTAGCGGATGACATTTCACGTGGCAGTCCTTAACGAGCCACCGGCGCGATCGATTTTTTCTTCACCGATCGACTTCGCATGTTCGATGAAAGTTCTCCACACAAGCTCTACAGATAAATCTACAGCGCGGAACGGAGGCACGAATGCCATTGTAACGATATTCCACGATTCATCCGCCGATATGCAACAGGAAACCGCGTTTCATCGATTACGAATAAATCTAGCCACGCTCGTGATACCGATCTTCCATCCTTACGTAATTGAAAACATGAAAGAAAGTGGCAGTCGTCGGTGAAGAAACGCAGAGATCGTGTGGGTGAGAAATTTGCATATGTAGAAATTTCTACGTAATCTCGAATTATTTATACATTTTATCTTTTGCAATATATCAAAATATGATATATGCATGCATCGATTATCTCGTATACAGAAGCCATTAGATTTCGAAAGGAGTAGAAAGTTTCAAATTTTAATCAGGATTAACGACCTTAGAGGAATTGATTTATGCACGTGAATACGCGTGATCTATCTTGAAATCTCACCTGCTCATTTTATTCTTCTTCCTGGGATACAGATTCAAATGGAATATCATCTGTTGCCTTTCCTCCTCGTCGCTCATCGCCTGATTAGACACTCCAGTCAACGGTTGCGGAGGTGGAACGTAAAATTTCGGTCCTCTCTGGAATTGAATCGGTCTTCTTAATTCGTAATCGTCCATGGGAACCTGTTTCGGTCTGTTCGGTTTTTTATTCTGTTCCATAATGTCGGTGATCGGATAAATGTCCAGCATGACGCTAAACGGCTGTGGTTTCCGCTTTTTTGAATAATTATTCGAGTAGGAAGCTTCGTATTGGGATTCCATCGAGGTCGGCTTGTAATAATTCGACGGTCGTCCGTAATTGTCGTAGTTGTATCTGTGAAGGCCTGTCGGTGAGAACCTGAGAAATGGTATATTTTATTTCACGAATTTCGAGAGAGTTATTATCGAAGGAGCGACGATAATAGAATGATAATATAGCGCATGAGAAGATTTAAGAGACTTAAATTCAAATTTGAAAGATTTAAATCTCTTAAATAATACACAGGCTGTTTCCGAACTGGCGGTACAAGCGGCAAGAGAGTGTCTCTACATGCGAAAATAAGTGGAAAAAAAAAGAATAACATTTTTTCCTATCGAGCTTCGTTCCCGAATGAATCAGCGTCGAAGATTTACCAAGTACGCGTATACTCGGTTATACCGTAGCCTAGTCCTCGTTGCGTTCGAAATCATAAACATCACCAATGTCGCGGCTTGTTATCATTTCTGTGCCAGACGTTCAGTCTTCGTCGTTTCGTCGATATGGCAGCATACGGTAATCGAGAGTACACCGGTATGATTTTCGCGTTGGGTGCTTGTGTTGTTTACTACATTGTGTTAATTACTACAAAGAACGCCATCCAAATCGCCGTCGTCCTGACAGAAGAACAACAGAAGTGCGACGCAGTGAGATTTGTACGCCGTAGACGTGAGATCGTGTGTAAGAGTGCGTGTACTCGGTAGATCTTCAACGCTGATTTATTCGGAAACGAAGCCCGATACGAAAAAGTGTTATTCCTTTTTTCCCACTTATTTTCGCATGTAGAGACACTCTTGCCGCTTGCACCACCAGTTCGCAAACACTCTGTATATTATTTAAGAGATTTAAATCTTGAAGAATTTTAATCGTTTCATGTTTTCGAGACTTTTCGAAGTAATTTTTCTGCAAACCTGACGTTAGACGTAGCCAACAAATTCACATCCGCCGGATGTTTCGGTTTATATTGATAAAACGGATCCTCGTTGTACATATAAGGGGAACTTTCATCTTCGTCCGACCTATCGCTGTTAGACATCATCTCCCCTATATCAGGATACAAATCGTACTTTTTCGGGTTCACATACACACCGGTGAACTTGATCCCTTTATTCGGTAGTTCAGCGTCATTCGTCAAATATTTTATGATATCCTGAATGTTCCTGGACGCCTGTGGATATCTGTATTGCGACAACTGGGGATATCTCGGACGTTTGAAAGACGTGGGTTGAGGTGTTTTCAATTCCCAATGAAAAGGAGTCGGTCGACTCTCTTCTGAACTCTCATCTTCCCCCGAATCAGGATGCTTATGCCTGTTTTTACAAAAATTTTAAACGAATCTTATTTCTCATCTCTCGACCTTCCCTCGAAAATCAATCACTCCGTGTTTGTTCAAAATTCGAAATTTATTTATCACCGATGAATTCTCGCGTCGATGTTTCGAAAAATGTTTACCAAATAATCACGGAAACGACACGTAATAGAGCCGTGACGGAGGTGAAAAAGATCGTTACTGAAGAGTAGAAAGTGCTGTTCGACAATTTACATACTGTAGGTCGTAACGTTGATTTATTATCGGTTCGAGGCACGAGCAGCCGACACAATATATATGTATATATACCGATACAACGAAACTAACGACAATAGGTCTGTGTGAAGTTCCAGGACACGCGTCTCGCGTGTCCGAGAAACCTCGTTAACTTTTAAACGAAGGAAACATTTGACGATTATAATTAATCAGCGGATGCTTAAGAACGGTTACCGATATTGCAAAAAGCGTTGCGCAAGGGTATATTAAACACCGTTGAATATGCACAAGTGACTTCCTTTTATCGTTCTCGTAAAAAGATTCGCCTGTTCCTTATTGCAAGGTCGTCTTATAATCGCAGGATCCCACGCGTTGCAAGAAGCCCGATTATACGGTAAATCATTTTTATGTTTACTTGCTAATGCGGTTTTGGTAACGTTGTCAATTAGGCTTACGAGTATGATAGATTTCTAATATTATATATTAACGTTCACGTTCGAAGAATCACGCGAATTTTTAGAGCTCAGCGCCGATAATTGCAAATATACACCCAAAAGTGGGTAAAATTTGGGAATCTTTTCACAAGAAACTGCTAAATAAAAATCTTCAATTTTTTCAGAGGATATAACTGTAACTTTCACCTTTCTCCCCCAATTTTCACAAAGCGAAAATAGGACAAACGTGTCCCCCACCGTCAAATAGAAAAATCCTCGAAAACAGCTGTTGCAGCGAATGTTGCAAGTGCATGCTAAGAAAATAAAGCACTCTAATTCTCAAAAATAGCAAATGTGTCGAGAGTATCGTGAACTTGGGACAATCTGTTGCCGCAACGATACCAGATCCCTTTTGTTCCCCCTAAAACTGATTATCATTGCTACAGAAAATACAGCAGAAAAGAGTGTGTTACCTTTGTCTCACACGATAAACGAGCGCGTGGTTGTCAAACAACTGTTTCCCTTCCGCTCCCTCCTCCGCCTTATTTTCCACGGATTTCAGCACTCTTTTCCTCAGCTTGAAATTATTAAGGTTCTGCGACCTGAGCTCGGCGTCTGTTACTTTCTGATTGCCTGTTTCGTCGTAGGGAAACGGATTCCCATAGTCCTCGTTGTCTGAACGATCTTGAATGTAAATGGAGCTGGTTCTATTCACTTCTGGCGAAACAGTGGTTGAGTTCGCGGCGAACTTTTTCGTGAAGTTCGATGATTTCTTAAGAGCGTTTTGCAAGATGTATATATGCTTCGTTTCCTGGTTCAGTTTGCTGTTCACCGACGAGGCGGATGTGAAATCGTATAAAAATATCGCGACCTATAAAGAAACGAAAAAGCGATAGAACAGAAATTTTCGATTTTTCTACTTTTGCACAAGCGGTACGCACGCTGGAAAGTTGGAAAAATTAGCATAACAAACGAGGCGGTTCGGTAATTCGTATCGAATGGTTGCACAGTTGCACAAAAAAAAAAAAGGAAAAAAAGAAAATTGACCGATCGTTCGTTCGTTTAATTAAAAGCTCGAGCGAACACACCTGTTTCCCGCGGGCAAGCGCGTTAATTCGTGTCAAAACACAGTTAACGCCCTATATGTGAAGCACGTAGAAATCTTCTTTTGACGCTTGGCTCGCCATGCATGCGAGCCCCTTCAGCGTCCAGATTCGAGCGAGTGAAATTGTGATTTTTAACATTTGCTACCGTGCCTGTTACATTAATCATGGGAGAAAAGCCGCGGGATGTAATTGCGTCCCATTGTTCTCCACAATGGCGACTCATTAAGAAACGGAGCGATAAAGAACTTTACTTTTAACGAAACACTTGTCACTATGAACCTGAACGTTTAGACCCATTTTTCTTCGCCGATCTTTATCGTCGGTAATCGATCCCTTTCGTCCTAATCAGTTAT
>NW_017100268.1:3163621-3166359 GCF_001263275.1 Habropoda laboriosa | reverse complement strand
TATTATATATATATATATACCAGCTTTCAGTTAATAGATTATAATTGAGACAAACTTGAAAGTTGTGACTTTCTAGTAATTAGAAAATTCCATCTTTCCCTCCGTTTTAAACAGTATTCACTCGCAGGACGCATGTTTTTAAATGAAACTTTAATTACGGAGATATCACGATGTACAGCTCGTTAAGAATTTATCATACGTGTACTATAAGAGGCAACGCGGTAGCGTTTGAACGTGATGTAGCGTAATACGTTGTTAACGATCGATACGTAATGTTCCCCGATCACGCGGACTAAAGATCGTTGAACTTGGTGAGTGTAGCAATAGCCTGAAACGATGTTTCGTGGGTTGAACGGTTTTTCTAACGAGGATGCGTAAAAGCAGAAACTGGTCTTCCCTAAGGCAAATAACGCGGGATGTAGGTAAGTAGCGTGTAAATGTTAGCGCAGCGAACGAGTGCAATGCTAATAGTCCGTGTTAAAACGTTCGGCTATGTGGGATGGTTTGTTGTTCCGTTAATCAACAATTCAATCTTCTTCTTTTTTTTGCTTAGACAGAAAAGTAATTACAGGGAAATTTGTTAGAAACGGGGATACAGGTTGTTACAAGAAAGAGTTAATAAATTTGTAATCAGTACTATTGGTGAGTCTAGATACTTACTAACACCACTGTCACCACCACCATAACTCCAATCGCAATTTTCCTCGTGATAGAACTGTACCGACTTCTGGTGTATCGATCACTGCGATAGGAATAAAGTCCAAGTTGAGACGTACTAATCGCTGTCCTTCGTCCCGTCTCGAGCATGTCCTCTCGTCGAATTAGGCTTCCTTTATCCTTTACGATTACTCGTCAGCGCCGTTTTGGCATTTTATCGTCGATCGATATTTCCCTTGGTGCACTCAGGGATTCTTTACGATCAAACCACGATCTTTTTTCATCGATGCAAGGTAAAAGTAACGAAGAACGTTACGCGAGATAAATCTACCGTGATAAATAAATGAAATAGAACGTCGGTCGTTGTATCGTGAATATACAACAGTTTGTATAGCGGTTAATTAAAATCGACGTGGTCGTGCAGGAACGTATATAACACCGATGAGAACCCCGTTGATTAATAACCGCTGATCGATCTTGAGTGAACGGACAAATGGGTTTTGCAAATGCCGTGTCGCAAGAACAGCAACGAGACGGTATTCTTTCGAAGCTCCATATACAACTAACGAGCACTCATTTCTCGCAACACAGTTTTCACTGGTCGGATTCTATCATGAACGTAGAAAATTTCTTTGTACGTGGGGGAGGCTCGTTATGGTAGTAGGAGGCAGGTTATGGGCTACTTACTACGCCATGAGGCTCGAGTCAAATATTAGATACGAAGAGTGGAATGTCAATGTCGTTGTTTCACGCTGACCGGCTCGACAAATGAACCATAATCGTCATTTCGTGGTTTTTGCGTATTTCGCGGTAATTAAACGTTTCTCTTGGAAGGACGGTAAAGGATCGTCGATCGGTTGCGAAGTATCTTCGATTTGTATCGTTTGTTTGGACAGCTTATTCGGGACCCCCGAGTGTTATACAAAGGCATATTTCGTAATCGTTAATATTCATGAGGACGTCGTGGGCGAAAAGGTGACGCTTCAGACCCCCCTGGCGAATCAGGTGTTTGACACTTCACTTTCATTCGCGTTCTCTTGATGAATTTCTTCGGAGAACGTAGCGGTGGAAATATCAAGAGTACAATGGACATTCTCTGTTCAACTTGTCACGGATAATTTTGAAATATTCGATCGTATTAAGTGAAACATAACACATGTTGTATTTGATACAAATTTTATTTCTTCTATCGTACGCGTGTGTTACACATGAAAAATAGTAAATCTCCGTTCACATCTTACTACTGTAATTTCTGTGCTTTCTCCTTCGTTCTTGTATTATTCACATTTGTCTCTGGATACGCGTCATTTAACGAGTGCACACAAATTGTAACACGGTACAATCGACAATTCCGATGTACGATCGTCGGAGAATTATTTCACATCGCGGGTTTATTCCACTACATTTACAATATTTATATACTTAGGTACACGCTGAAAAGGATCCAGCTACCTTGCACCTATGTCTCCCTCATTTTTTTTTTCCGATTATTCGTCGTTCTCCCTATGGTGATCCATAAATAGCTTTCTATACTATACATATAAAAATTACAAAAGAAGAGCAGAAAAGTAGTCCGCGGCTTTCAGTTTAAGCTGAGCCGCTCATCGAACGAAAGGCGGCAGTTCGAATGGATTCTCCGGGATTGGGTAGAAGTACCCTGTTGGCCTCTTCGTTGTTGGCGGCAAAGTGGGTGGAGGGACGGGTTTACCAGTTGGCGGTGGTGTGTAGATAGTCGACGTGGGAACGAGGGTGTAGTGCGGCGTGGGAGGAGGTGGTGGTGTCACCGTGACACGCGGAGTGCTGGGAGTAGAGGGAGGAAGGTACGGCGGAGCTCTCGTGCCTGGTCCGATAGATGGGAAAGTGGGCACTTCGGGAAATGTGCTAGGCCTTCGAGTGGTGGTGAAGAAAGGTGTACTGTGGGAAGGTATGGGTCCTGGAGTTGTGTACGTAGAGTGCGTTGGATATCCACTGGTGGGTGTGGTGTAGGATGGTATATGTCCTGGAGTGGTGTACGTAGAGTGCGTTGGATATACACTGGATGGTGTTACAGGTGGTAGGTAAGTGTTAGGCTGCGTTGATGG
>NW_017100268.1:3155302-3163591 GCF_001263275.1 Habropoda laboriosa | reverse complement strand
GAAGGTCTAAATGTAACTGTTGGCGGTACGTAGGTGGTTGGTCTCTGAGTAGTTCGTGGAGGTATATATGTGGTTGGAGGAGTTCGTGTTGTTGGAGGTAGTGGTGTGCTTGAGAAGGGTGGGAGATAAGTGTCTCCATGAGTTGATGGTCTACTTGGAGGTATGTATGGTGGACGGGTTGGTGGCCTTTGTGGTGGAGGAGGCGGTGTCCTCGGTGGTTGTGGTGGAGATGGAGGTAAATACGGTGGGGTAACTGGTGGTCTAGGGGGTTGCGGAGGGGAAGGAGGAATGTATGGTGGTGGAGTTGGAGGTCTTGGTGGTTGAGGTGGAGAAGGAGGTATATACGGTGGGGTAACCGGAGACCTTGGTGGTTGTGGAGGGGAAGGAGGTATGTATGGTGGTGGAGTTGGAGGCCTTGGTGGTTGCGGTGGAGTTGGTGGCCCAGGTGGTTGGCGTGAGGAAGGAGGTATGTACGGCGGTGGAGTTGGTGGCCTAGGTGGTTGCGGTGGAATTGGTGGCCTTGGAGGTTGTGGCGGAGATGGTGGTATGTATGGTGGTGGAGTTGGCGGTCTGGGTGGTTGCGGCGGAGACGGGGGTAAGTACGGCGGGGGAGTTGGTGGCCTTGGTGGAAATGGTGCCGGTGTTCTCGGTGGTTGAGGTGGAGAAGGAGGCAAGTACGGTGGTGGAGTTGGTGGCCTTGGTGGTTGTGGTGGTGAAGGAGGTATATATGGTGGGGTAACTGGAGGCCTAGGTGGTTGCGGTGGAGATGGAGGTACGTATGGTGGTGGTGTTGGTGGCCTTGGTGGAGGTGGTGGCGGTGTTCGCGGTGGTTGAGGTGGAGAAGGAGGTATATATGGTGGTAGAGTCGGTGGCCTAGGTGGTTGTGGCGGAGAAGGAGGTAAGTACGGTGGTGGAGTTGGTGGCCTTGGTGGTTGTGGTGGAGATGGTGGTATGTACGGTGGTGGAGTTGGTGGCCTTGGTGGAGGTGGTGGCGGTGTTCGCGGTGGTTGAGGTGGAGAAGGAGGTATATATGGTGGTAGAGTCGGTGGCCTAGGTGGTTGTGGAGGAGAAGGAGGTAAATATGGTGGCGGAGTTGGTGGCCTAGGTGGTTGTGGTGGTGAAGGAGGTATATATGGTGGGGTAACTGGAGGCCTAGGTGGTTGCGGTGGAGATGGTGGTACGTATGGTGGTGGTGTTGGTGGCCTTGGTGGAGGTGGCGGCGTTGTTCTCGGTGGTTGAGGTGGAGAAGGAGGTATATACGGTGGAGTAACTGGTGGTCTAGGGGGTTGCGGTGGGGAAGGAGGAATGTACGGTGGCGGAGTTGGAGGCCTTGGTGGTTGTGGAGGAGAAGGAGGAATATATGGTGGCGGAGTTGGCGGCCTTGGTGGTTGCGGTGGGGAAGGAGGAATGTATGGTGGCGGAGTTGGAGGCCTTGGTGGTTGCGGTGGGGAAGGAGGAACGTATGGTGGTGGAGTTGGTGGCCTAGGTGGTTGTGGTGGAGATGGAGGTATATACGGTGGTGGAGTTGGTGGCCTTGGTGGGAGTGGTGGCGGTGTTCTCGGTGGTTGAGGTGGAGAAGGAGGTATATACGGTGGAGTAACTGGTGGTCTAGGGGGTTGCGGTGGGGAAGGAGGAATGTACGGTGGCGGAGTTGGAGGCCTTGGGGGTTGTGGAGGAGAAGGAGGAATATATGGTGGCGGAGTTGGTGGCCTTGGTGGGAGTGGTGGCGGTGTTCTCGGTGGTTGAGGTGGAGAAGGAGGTATATATGGTGGTGTAACTGGTGGTCTAGGTGGCTGTGGAGGAGATGGTGGTACGTATGGTGGTGGTGTTGGTGGCCTTGGTGGAGGTGGTGGCGGTGTTCGCGGTGGTTGAGGTGGAGAAGGAGGTATATATGGTGGTGTAACTGGTGGTCTAGGTGGCTGTGGAGGAGATGGTGGTACGTATGGTGGTGGTGTTGGTGGCCTTGGTGGAGGTGGTGGCGGTGTTCGCGGTGGTTGAGGTGGAGAAGGAGGTATATATGGTGGTGTAACTGGTGGTCTAGGTGGCTGTGGAGGAGATGGTGGTACGTATGGTGGTGGTGTTGGTGGCCTTGGTGGAGGTGGTGGCGGTGTTCGCGGTGGTTGAGGTGGAGAAGGAGGTATATATGGTGGTGTAACTGGTGGTCTAGGTGGCTGTGGAGGAGAAGGAGGAATATATGGTGGCGGAGTTGGTGGCCTTGGTGGGAGTGGTGGCGGTGTTCTCGGTGGTTGAGGTGGAGAAGGAGGTATATATGGTGGTGTAACTGGTGGTCTAGGTGGCTGTGGAGGAGATGGTGGTACGTATGGTGGTGGTGTTCTCGGTGGAGAAGGCGGCACGTACGGTGGCGGGGTCGGAGGCCGTGGTGGTGGATATGTTGGCTCGGTAAATGGTCTTGGTGGTACTGGATAACTGTATCCTGGTGGTCCCGGTGGATGTGGTCTGTAGAAGACATATATTTATACCTAACAATTATAGCCAAAAGACCTTTAAATTTATATTTTCGTTATTAGAAATCATTCATATAAGTAAATCCATTATTCTTTTAATTGAATATCGAAGTATTCTTACCTTGTTGGTGAAGTTTGATACGGTGGGGCAGTATTCGTGTAAGTCGGTGTGCGTGGAGGTGTAGGTGGTTGTCTTGTTGGGAAGGTGTCTGGCCTTGGTGTTGTATGCTCTGGCCGAAGTGTCGGGTATGTGAATGGGTTAGTAGGTGTTGAGTAACTGTACCCCGTAGTTCCTCGCGAAAATGTCACTGGTGGTGGTCTATAAGAAAAATATAGTATTTAGCTAAAAACAGCGACAAAAATGATTTCACAATTGTTTTATTTGATCAATAATCAATGCTTACCGCGGTGGTGGTGTTGTATGGAATGGAGTGGGATACGAGTAATCTGGTGTGCGTGGAGGTGTAGGTGGTTGTCTTGTTGGGAAGGTCTCTGGCCTTGGTGTTGTATGCTCTGGCCGAAGTGTCGGGTATGTGAATGGGTTAGTAGGTGTTGAGTAACTGTACCCCGTAGTTCCCCGCGAAAATGTCACTGGAGGTGGTCTATAAGAAAAGTATAGTATTTAGCTAAAAACAGCGACAAAAATGATCTCACAATTGTTTTATTTGATCAATAATCAATGCTTACCGCGGTGGTGGTGTTGTATGGAATGGAGTGGGATACGAGTAATCTGGTGTACGTGGAGGTGTAGGTGGAAACCTTGTTGTAGGCCCTGGTGGTGGTTGCGGTGGCCGAGTAGTCGGTAATGGGAATGGATGGCTAGGTGTTTCATAATGGTATCCCGTATTTTCTCGTGGAGGATTCACTGGCGTTGGTCTCGGTGGAGGTGCCCTATTAAAATAACATATTTTCTTCGATTTTTAATTCTGACGTAAATAATCCGAATAAATAATACGAAATTTAACAATCTCTTACCTCGTTGGGAAAGGGAATATTTCATTTGGCGGCTCATATGCGTAACCTCCATTGCCTAATATCGCTCTTTTGCTCTTCTCACTCGATGCTTGCGCATTGTGTGCGAAGAGTACTGCCACTACTGTGGCAATCCACAAGATTCGCTGAAAAAGAAAGTACATCTTACATTACGCCCACATTAACAATTAAACGCTATCGCTATCCTCTACCTTAACCAAAACATCCTTTATCCACACGCGTAAATTTCATTCAGAAATACAAAGGTGTGACAATGACCTTGATCACTGAACGCGATAAATTCGAAATATATTAGGTCACGGATCACCGTGTAATCGATCATAATATATCGAAGATCGTCTCCGTGGGATTATCTCACGCCTCGCCTAAGAACATCTTACATAATTCGTCTCGACCATCAACAGTCTCGTATGATGCACCGCTGATCGTGAAAGGTTCGTCCGTGCGAATTACATCGTACGGTACTTTCATTGATCATCAGATAATTAATCTTCAAAACGAACGCGGTTTCGCCAGTCTTATATCAATATTCATCAAACCATTTTTTTTTCTCTTCCTTCTCTCCGAAACATTTCGCAATATATCTCATCGAAGCACGATACTTTCTACTTCTCTATTTGATCTACCATCGCGCGTTATGTTTCACACGTGCACCGTCTAACTTCGTCATATTAATTCGTGTTGCAACTTTTATCTTCTTCCTGCCGCTAATTAGTTTCACGCTGAAACCATACGTATTCAATACACAACGAGCGTCCCACGCGAACACCGCGGTATCGACTTGACCGCGAGATTTTACATCGTTCGGAGGGTGTTTTATCGTTTGGACGCCTCGAATTAAACGGACTGTAATAATGCAACCGTCAGGCGTAATTATCTCTCTCCGGCTGAACGAGCTTCATAAATCAGACGCAGCTGAATCGGTGGGAAGCCTCCGGTTGTCCAGGAATTAAAACCGTCTTATCCGTTTGCGACATCGTGAACGCGGCTACGAATGATGGTTCTGGCTCGAAGAAACGTCCAGTGACCTTTAGGCGTATAATTTATATAGGAGGATCGCGTCAGGCCATGGGGAGAGAAGAATATTCTCCACCGGTGTCTTTCGCCAGTATGTGAAAGGCTTCTGATGTATAAGTGGTGTCACGACGTTTCTATCTGCGGAACAAACGCCGATACAGATCGCAAGGTTACACTTTCTTGAGAACATTTTTACATCTCCCGCTTTCATCGATGGTCTTTTTTCACACCTTGCACAGATGTGCCCAATCCTTGACTTCGAAGAAGATTCGAACGCAGAATCCCTGATGAATCTTCGAGAAGTCCTTTTCTCTGCTATCTATAAACCAACAACGATATTCTCTTTTCTCGCAATATCTTCAATCAGCCAGACACGTTGAAACTGCAGCTTTAAATATGAAAGCCACCTTCTCGAACCGTTGCCTCGTGCTTCTACAGTTACGAAATCGTGCCTCCTCAACCTCTGTATCTCTCCACGGCTGAGGAAAGCTTCGCGTACAATACTGTTATTATGTAAAAGAAGGGGACAACAGGTAGGAAGCGTTTAGTTGGAACAGGACTCGTTCCATCGAGAACGAACAGAAGGTTACCATGTCACTCATGACAGACAGCTTCTACCTAAGGAGCGCGATGAATAATTTCATTGTTATTACCTGTTAAAACAACGCTTCGCCTCGCGACTGATTTATAATGTCGCATTAGTCTTCGTTATGCAACTGCCACGCTTTAAAGGTAATTATGTCCCGGTTAATGAGAATATCCCGTGATTAATGCCGCAGCAATTTTTACGAGACACTCGCCGCGAGGAATAGTGCAAACAATTAACCACATCCTTCCAGCATCTTCTCTCGTCGACCATTTATTTACACCTAGAGAAAGTTGCAAGTTATACATTCAGAAGAGGGGCCACCAATGTGACGACAGTTGCCTATGGGTCAGCGATTCGCGCGGCTCGAAGTGCAAAATTGTGTCGCAAGAATTGCACCTCGTTGCAATTCCTTCTGACTACTGAACTGTACGAATGTCTAAACCGACCTGACGACGACAAATTTCCAACAATGTCTATACAATTTGCACAGTTCTATAGGAAAAGATTCGTTTAAAACGTGTGGATAATAATAAAACCGATGACATCATCGGTCAATTGATGTTTCCTCGGTGAAAACGTCCTTCCACAGCGCATTAACACAGACAGATTCATCTCCAGTTAGTTTCAATCTCTTTGACGGGGGCGCACGTTTGTGATACGTGCAAAAATATCGCGTTGCATAATCAAGGGGGACGTGTCTTTGGTACTAATAAAGTGCGAGCAACGTCTCTTCGGCTTTCTAATTATCCAGCGTTCGCGTACCGCTAATGCTCGGGCTTATTACACGAAGAAAGGAACATCGAAGAACACATCCATCAGGGTTTGTCGTAACTCGCGCGTCTCGTGAACCAATATGGCGGCTGGTAAAAGGAAGATCGAAAAGGAGCGCCTTCACTGGGACAGGTGTATATTAACTCTGATTAACATAATTAAGCGGTTCGCGTTCCAGTTTCGCGTGATGACATCGTCGGCGTTTGTCTTTCAGTGAATCGATTGAGTTGGGGTCTTTTTGAGGACGATGAACGTAATTAACGAATTTAGACAGTTTTAGTCGATAAAAATAGATAGCGAAGAAACGAACAGTTTTTGATATTAAGGACCAACCATTGAACACAGTGTGTCATAAATATGCTCTGCAGGCAGAAATATTCGTGGTACTGAAAATATTATGAACATTGACAATTTTCATAATTCTTTAAATATTACGAATGTGAATATGAATATTCAGAGTATCCTCTTTTTTATTCATAGTAATTGAAAATGCATGGAATCAACAGTATGCAACTCTGAAGTATAATGAACGACATTTCGTAAAAAAAAAAGCGGATCAACTCTGTAATTAACTAAGACACATCGTTACAGATTTAGTTTAAGTGATAAAAGGAAATTGAGCTTTCACTCTCGATACTTCACACAATACTTCGTTCCCAATGGGTTAATCAAGGAACTCTGCTACCATCGTTACGAAGTTTCCAGCAAATATCCCCGCGATGACTAATGAAGTATCATTTCACGCCGGGAAAATGTACTAGCAATTACGTCAGATTCCCTTACTGTCGCCGGTGTTTTTATACAATTAGTCGTCACCGAGGCGCGTTATTTGCCCACCTCCTTTGACAAATAAACGAGTATACATAAATTACGAATATTATCGAAGCAGAAGCCAGCAAATTACTCTCCCGGACAGATTTGATTTACTGTCACGAAGGTTAATAGGACATTTCTTACTCGCTACGACCCCAACCTCTTTCTTCGACATTCTGCACACGCGCGAGCTTCTGCGGAAAGATCAAATTCGAGTACAATCGAGAGAAATTCAGTTCGTACGTTCCGCAAATAGAAGTGCGCTTATCTCGTGACTCGTGTCGATGAATTAAAGAGAACGACGCCGGCTGTCAAATGTCGCGACGCGCGAAAAGAAGCACGGAGAAAGTTTCTCTAGCCGTGCAACGCGCCGCTACAATTCTGCACTTGTGTTTGCCCACTCACGTAGTAAACGCGTGTAACGGAATCGCGAAACCGTGGTGGAACGCGGTGAAAAAACCGACTATTGTCGGTCTCGAGCACGACAAAAGGTCCCTGGTACTTTTGCTAATTACCATGACAAAGATCTGCGCTGCTGTTCCATCGGGAACGGGCAAAAGGTATCGTTCACTCCTGGTTGCTCGCTGCGCGATAGCGCTTACGGCGAGGACACAAATGACATTCAGCGACTGGCCGTTTTGTCATGCACTACGTGCAGGAAAATCGGAGAAAACTTTTTACTCGTGTGTGTGTGTATACACTGTGGGAAGCGTTTTCTTCTTTTCGTCGGAATTTACGGGTCGAACGCTTTTCTTCGCGTTATGGGAAACAGCCTTTTGTCTTTCTGTTTATGGTTTGTAGGTATTGATGTACGATGTTTCACTTTTTAGTGAAATCGCTTTCCTTCTGTTTCGTTCAAAGATTTTAAGGAATTAGAAAAAAGAAATTCGTTGGAAATAAGGCTGGAATAATGTTGTCTTTGCATTTATGGTTTGTAGGTATTGATGTGCGATGTTTCACTTTTTAGTGAAACCGCTTTCCTTCTGTTTCGTTCAAAGATTTTAAGGAATTAGAAAAAAGAAATTCGTTTGTTAAAAATGAAGGTAGGATGAAATTGTTTCGAATTGAAGAAATTTTAAGGTATCCCAAGTGTCGATATATGTATATACGACGTTTCACTTTTCTTTCATGTCATTAGAAAGATTCAACGAATTAAAAAATAAATCACAATAAAATTACTTCGTATTGAAGAATTCGCAAGATATCCAAGGAACTGATTTCGCTTCTGAGAGAAACCACATTTCTCCTATTCCATTCAAAGATTGGCTAAATCAAAAGGAAATTCGTCTGCTGCAAATTAATACGGAATAAAATTGTTTCAAATAAAAGACATTGTAACGAAAAGAAATCGCAAGGTATCCAAATTTCGAGAGAAAAAATAGCGTCCTCGGTAATTTATATTCAGTATCGTTATTCTAATTAAAATTCAGTGACGCAACGAGGCGGGTTGGAATATGTATGCCCGCCGAGTCTCATCTCGGTTGGTCACGAATCACCGAACCTCTCTCACGTTGAATCCTTTTCGGGAAAAGGTTGAAGGTTGCACGAAAGAGTATTATAACTATTACGTAAACGAAGTTACAACTCGGGATGTCCGTGGCGATAAGAAAAAGAAAAGAAGAAGCGTCGAAATTCCAGGTG
>NW_017100268.1:3152315-3155284 GCF_001263275.1 Habropoda laboriosa | reverse complement strand
AGAGGAAAGAAGAACCGGCAGATGCTTATCACTGTTTATAACGAAAAGGGCACGGATCGTCCATAAATTTATTGGTCGATTTGGCCCAGCCGTGGTCGAAAAATTTCGTAATCGAAATACCGCGACAAGACGATCCCTCGTTCGATCGATTCCGAGTAGAAAATGATCAATCACGATTAGTCGTGTCGCTAAAATGAAATTATTGCCACCAGTTACGTAAAACCTTTCAGGTATCGAAGATACTTCTAATTGATACTTTCTTGATGCCTCAAGGATGAGTTCATTGCTCAGAATTCGTCGCTGAAGAAATCCTCGCTTGACACGCGAAGCTGTGGCGAAAAAATTCAGCGTGATTGAGAATTGGTCTTTAAATGTTAATTAATCGTGCTGATAGAGAGAATCAGGTGCAATAGACGGAATACCGAAGTGACGTTACCTCGATTTATACATATTTCTCCGATGTTTTACATTCGCGTTGCAAAATCCCAACAGGAGGCTGTCACACGGCGTCTCGTTGTGCAGTCATTTCTCGAAGGGTGTGTAATCCGGCTTTATCGGTTACGCGGTAACGTTAATTTTTTTACGCGACAAAGAGAGACCGTACGGCGCGGGACAGTTACGATAAAAACCGAGGATTCCTCTCCTCTGGCGATAAATGAACTCGCTCGTATCGGATTTAATATCGATACACGTGACGATACGACGATGCATGAACTTTCCAATAATAAACGTTGCGGCATAAACGTGCAATATAACGTGTCATAAACCTAACAAGGATAACACTTGTTCGCGTAAAAAATGAGAAAAGAACGAACAACGAAGGAATGATAATTCAACGAATTTTATTGTAGTTACTTCATTCGGAATTGTTAATTTCACTTTTGCACAACGTACCATGAAATAGAATTTCCTTACTGAACTTTACCGCATAGGAGGTATTATAAAATTCTGCCAGGTCATCGTTAACGATCAACGTCTCGAACGTTGGCGATCATCGTCGATATGTACCAATGACTTCATAATCGGGACTAAATCGAGCGTGCAAGGCAATCGTCGATCCTGTCGGGCAAAATCAAACACCCACCCGCGAGGCGTCTAATTGAAATCTCTCAGATGATGCTTGGAGAAAAGAACGCGCGGAATTCAGACGCTAGACACGCATCCTTCTCACCAAGGCTGTATTACGGCATACAGGGGGAACACAGACAGGTGGTTATACGATGGCACTAAACCTCAAACGCGTGGATCATTGTGAGGGTGAGGGACGATGGTACAACAAAACGTTGATCGAACGAAGTTGAAAGTTGTTTCGTGTCAATTGCCCCATCGATGATCAACTATCATTGACCTTCGTCCATGCAGCTTTTTATCTCCTTCTGCTGCTTTGTCCAGTGTGTTCCTTGACACACTGGGGAATGGTCCCTTTTGAATCTCAGTTTCGAAGAGACTCGAAGGTTTCGAAGATCCAAGGTTTAAGAGGTATCACAACTTTCGAGGCTTTTCAGATTTTTAGAATGTAGCGAAATTTTGAGGACTTGGGGAGTATCGAGACTCAAGATTCACGATTTATTAAGACCTTCGAGAGTTTTGAGGTTTTCAAGATTTATCAAAGTTTCGAAGACTTTAGACGCTTTGAGACTCAAGATTCAAGATTTATCGAGATTTTCGAGGCTTCTCTGAGGCTTTAAAAATGTATCGAAACTTTGAAGACTCACGATTCAAGACTTATGAAAACTGGAGACTCAAAACCTATCAAGACTCAAGATTCAAAATTTATAAAGACTTTCGAGGCTTCTCTGAGGCTTTAAAAATGTATCGAAACTTTGAAGACTCAAGATTCAAGACTTATGGAAACTTTGGAGACTCAAGATTCAAGATTTATAAAGACTTTCGAGGCTTCTCTAAGGCTTTAAAAATGTATCGAAACTTTGAAGATTCACGATTCAAGACTTATGGAAACTGGAGACTCAAAACCCATCAAGACTCAAGATTCAAGACTTATAAAGACTTTCGAGGCTTCTCTGAGGCTTTAAAAATGTATCGAAACTTTGAAGACTCAAGATTCAAGACTTATGGAAACTTTAGAGACTCAAGACTCAAGATTTATCAAGACTTTCAAGGCTTTGGAAACGTACCGAAACATCAAAGACTAAAGACTTAACCGAAACTTTAGACACTGAAAACCCGTCAAGACTCAGCATTCAAAATTTACCAAAATTTTCCAAAGTTCCAAGTATCGAATCATATTCGAAACGTTTCAAAGTGCTTCAGAGCCCGCCTCTACCCTTCTATCGCAATCAAAAGGACCAAATTCACGGTATCCATGATTGTCACTTGAATCGGTATTCGATTGCACAAAGTGTAGTAGATTTCGAAGGAATTGAAATTTAGACGACAGCTGGCGGAAGCAGGGACCGAAGGAAACCTCGGTGGACGTGGGAGCGGAAGATGCAACCACGATTCGTTAGACAAGAGCTACCAGATAAGAAGTACAAACAGTTGTAACGGACAATGAGTATATAAAAACTGTTCCCTAGGCAGAAATGTCAGTTCTATGAAAGATCACCTGATTACTCTTTATGCAAGTATTGTTCGTCATCGCTTATAAATGTCAGCTTCGACAGATTAGTCGTCGACGATAAATCGTCCGTTGGATCGTGATGGTAGAAGCAGAAAACAAAAAGAAAACAAGATTCTATTTAACCATTAGATGAGATAGAAGACACTTGGCTCGTGGAACTTCTCGTTTTCTGACCGGCTAAATCACCTTTCCGCTGACGTTTAACAACATCTGTTGGACGATTAATTTGTCATTTTAGCGCTTCGGTACTGATCGTCAAACGATGACTAAAAGACTCGACTTTCGTAACTACTCGTAATCCAAACTACCATTTTTCCATCGTCCCAACTATGCAAATCTCGGGAAGATCGATCGTAGCTGCGTAAACGACGACGAAATTTTCGATCAT
>NW_017100268.1:3141314-3152244 GCF_001263275.1 Habropoda laboriosa | reverse complement strand
CGCACCGTGCGTGAGTAAACGCGAGCTCAGAGTTCACAGATACATTCCGATACGTCACACACTTTCTTACTTTATTAGCCCATTAACGTTTCCGCAACTATTACGCGAGAGGTTACGATCGGTTTCGCGGTTATTGTGCGCGTGCAACGCTCATGCTCGCTGGCTAAACACGTTTTCGCAAGCAGACGTTATTTTTTATTATCGCTTTGTAAGGTCTTTTAAGGATTTACAACGGAGAGTTACGATCCTTAAGTTCGTTGATATTTCTAAAGGCAATCGAAACGATTGCGATGTATCGATGAAAATTCTGTACCAGTGTGAGAAAACGATTGCAATCGATCGGTCAATTTAGCTGTGTTATCTTTTGTCATTTTTCTTTTATCTATCTCTTACTTACCTTTCCACGGTTCGATAAAGTCCTCTAAGTGGTTTATAAATATACTACACCGAAGTTCCATAACACTGTTGCAATCGTGGAAAGAAAACCGGCAAGTGAAACCGCGTCTCTTAGCCTATGGATAGCGTTAATTGGGAAAATGTGCGGTTACGCAACCGAAGGAAACTGATGTGTATTGATCTTTTACCCCGATTGACTTGAGCAAGAAGCATTTGGCCTCGCACAGTTAGACGGGATGCGTTGCATCGTGACACCGTTGAGCGAGAAACTTGTACAAGTAGTAATCAGTCTTTCACTCGGTTGAGCGAATTTCAATCGAGTGATTCAACCGGTCATGCTCGCGGATAATTAATTAATAAGTCGACGACGTTTACGATAGTGCAACGATCCCGGTGATTTCACGTTTGTAAACTCTTTAACGAAGAAGTGACTTTTTTTCGGTTTTCAACTATATTTGAAAAATATGACGCGTTACGATATTTTTAATTTTTGATTGTTGACATTTTTGAAATTCTAGGATCTATGATTACGAGTCAAAAATTTTCAAGGAAGCGTTAGACTTTGCTTTCAGTTTGAACTATTTAAATTCTAAAAAATATAACGCGTTACACTAATTTTAATTTTTAAAATTCTAAGACCTATAGTTATCAGTCAAAAATCTTGAAGGATGCGTAAGACTTTGTTTTCACATTGAAGTATTTAAATTCTGAAAAATATAACGCGTTACGCTAATTTAAATTCTTCTTTATCGAAATTTCTGAAGTTCCAAGATCTACAGCGAGGAAACGGAGATCTTCACTCAACATGTTTGAAATCGAAGAAGATGACGAAGATGACATCGAAAATATTACATCACCGACTTGCTGAGATTTCTAACGATGCACACGAATCGAAGATTTCGACGGCACGTGGCATTTTTACGAAAGAATTATACTGTTGACCTTTCGCGGACAAAAATTTCTGTGTTACGTGATCATAAAGGTACCTTTACCCAAACGTACCGTGAACAGAAGACGAGTAATCGAACCTAGCTACTATTAAAATCAATTTAAGTGATGATATTCCAAAGAAGAAGATTCCAGGAACCTGTTGCAATCATAATTTTCACATCTCCACCAGAAAGTGTCTCCATTTTACATTTTTCCTTTCTTATTAATAAACAACATTTCTAAACATCCCAACCGTTTCCAACAATTATTCGTAACCCATTCGAAAAGATGAAAAAATCGGCAGAAAAGCTACAATAGAAACGGCGAAGTTTAATAATCCTCAGACACGTTTCACTGTTTCATTCTCACACTTGCTGAGATCATAAATTCCCCCTTACATCAAGAAACTTCACGTCGAAGATTTACGTGAAGTCCCAAGAGTCCCGTCGATCCTACCGTAACCCCATTCCATCGCGAACAATTTCTCCCCGTGACGGCGAGACGTTACCGGTGACGTTCGCCGATTGAAATCGTCTAGTTGGGAAACAGAGGCTCCAGAAAGGCGGATTTCAAGTTAAGGAACAATGATAACCTTTGATATTTTCCGCGCTAACAGCTGGCTGACGCTTGCATCTCGCTATTAATTCTCTTGCGAGCCTGTGGACGCGGCTGTACGTGTAAATACCAAGCGGTAAGCTCGCCGATGTAGAGACGCTGTTTTGCAGAAACGAAAGTGATCACGGCACACAGCAACTCGAAAAAATCCCACAGTACGATCCGTCTCTTGGAACCTGTACAAAACGTATTCTCCCTCTTTTTTTCTGAACGAAATCTCGAAGAAACTTTCCGTACGAAAAGGATTGCCTCATCGGCAGGAGCAGCTATTTCTTTCCATTCCAAGAAGAACGTCTCGAACCAAGGAGAAATCTTCTCTACGCGGTACTTTCTATGGAACAACGATAATTCGTCAATACGAAGAATACATAAACGCGGCTATGTCCTCCGATAAACAATCACGAGAAGAATGAAATCGCGATCCGGTGGCACCAAATCTCGCTTTTCTCGGAACTGCGTCGCAGAAGCACCAGAAGATTTACCATTTCACCCTTTTCGATCTCGAGTAGAACGCACAATCGTGAAGCTTTCAAACACTTTCACCACATGGATATCCTAACTCCATTTCTCCGAATATATATCCGCACAATTCTACATTTACGAACTCCTCTCTCTCTCTCTCTCTATCTCCCCTTTTTCCATCCTAATTCATCCCCAACCCCGCGTCCATTGGCGCACGTGCGATGTCACTTGCAACGGTTCGTAGCACTTTACTTACCATCATTCGTAATCGCGATCTAGTTTTTCCGGCGTGTTCTACCGTTAAAAACTGGTCACCGTGCGCAATGGGGGGACACTTCAACGCGGACGCATGTCTCGCGGGTGCGCTTGGTTGTCCCGGGAGAGGTGACTTCTTCGTCTCGAGGAACGTTGAGAGCATTTATAGGATTCACCCGATTCCCTGGTGGGGGGCAAAAGCGTTCGGTCCATGCGATTATTGCGAACCGACGTCCACGAGGAGGATGCTGTAACTCTTCGGTCCCGTACGTGGGACAAGGTGAATAGAAAAGTGAAAGACAAAGAGGTACCTAGCGGGCAGTCTAAGGTGCGAGTGAAATGGCACGGAGGGAGGAACGAAGAAGAAAGAGCGACGAGGGAAGGAGAAAGTGAGTGTGGTTGGCTCGCGAGAAGGACGAGACGATGTACAACGCTGTCTGAAAAGGTCCGACGATCCTCGTGGACGTCTAAACGCGCCGCTATATCGAAGGACGTTCGTCCTGAACGCTCACCATAACAGCGTTTCCATCGAGTTCGAAGAACCGAAGGATCAAACACAGAGATCCTTCTTTGCCGCGATATAATTAAAGGGAGATCCTATTGTCGTGTGATCGTAATCGGTGCAGCACCTTTTTCTTCTGATTACAGGATGAGGTAATGCTTACCGAAGGACGTGGTCTCTGATCTACGCAGAAGAGAGAAACAGCGACACTTGGAAATTTTACGACACTCGCCCATTAAGAGAAAAATTTATCGGTGAACAGATAAGAGACGTGCTTCTGGTAAATGGTGGATCTTGAAGGATACTCGAATTCGAAACGAAAGTGACTTGAAAGGCTCGGGCATAGTAGTTCGGTAAAAGATACATCGGTTGAATAAGTTAGGTAGGTTAATGTAGCTTGCAGTTAAATTATCTTAATTGAGCTGCTGCAACGTGCGAGACATTCGAGGCTACCAGCGCTTATTATCATTTCCTTCGAGAGTTTCTCTAATGAACACGCATTCGGGTGATCGACGACGTCTCGCGGCGGTGTTAGTTGAAGTTTACACTTTTCGGTCCTTTTACGGTTTATTTGGAAATATGGAAGAAGCCTCGTTAGAACAGACGTAGAAAGTGGACACGTAATAATCGCGTAATACACCACCGAGAAGCTGCGTAACACGTCGCAATTATGGTCTCCCGCGGCCATCGCGACGGGACAGCGAGGAAGCTTCACCCTGCTAGCGTTCGTTCGTGTCACCCGAAGCATCTGAAACGCTCGCCCAATTATTTATCACCGTGCATCCACGAGCGTGTAACGTCGCGAGAGTGTCTGAATAATTGAGCGTAATTAAGTTATCCACGAGGAAAAGACGAAAGAGTTGGGTTCTCGTGTAGAAGGGGCGCGTAAATGGCGCCGTAATTGTACGGCAATAAATCGATGAGACAGCCTCCGTTGCCTTTCTTCGCTCGTTTTTTGCAAGAGGCTAATTTGTCGCGGAATTAGAATTGTGGAATGATTATTGGAGTCTTAGTTAATCAACCGGTATGAACGTTCAACGTTGCAAAAATGAGAAAATAAAACGGGAGAGATGTGCACAGATTAGAAAGTTACGGTATTTGTCAATTTTTTCCATCAACTTGCTGTTTGGAACTTGTCATTTGGAATTATTATTTGAGTTAAGATTTCGATGAAAAAAGAAAAGAATGAAAAATTGGATAAAATAGATGGTTATAGGAGAATCTGCGTTATGCAAGGTTTCGTTTGTATCAACGTCATCGAGATCCACGCAGATTCTCATGCGGGTGAAGAACCTCGGACACAATGATGCTCGACGATCGACTGTAATCATCGCGAACGTTACGTGAGTTCACCGTTCCCGGTGATCCGTGTGCTCACATATTTGCACCTGCACCGTTTACCGATGCCGCCATTGTTTCTTGCAGCAACAAAGACGTTCGTTAGACAAATAACGAAACGAACACGGCAGAGGTTGCTAATTGGACGTAAGTACATCTCGGAGCTTTAATTCGTGTTAACATTGTGACACACGGTTTCACGATTTACCTGTATCTATTTCGAACAGACGCCAGTCGATTCGTATAGAATGTAAAAGTGGTACTTTAAATTCTTCGGGGAGATATCTTTCTCAAGTTGCTACGTTAGAAATAAAAAATTGGAAAATTCAAGAGTACGTGGAATAATTTATTCGTAGAAGGATTTGCAATTCTCAATTGAAATCGCTACTTAATATCAAGCATTCAGTTAGTCTTAAGCAACTGCTTCGTCTGTTCGACAGCATCCCTGTTCGTTGCTCGTAATAACCAATCATAAAGTGTTACACGCGAAAGATTTCCACCGATGAAACCTTGAAAGAATCTGGAAATACGAGCCAATCTGTGTGTAAATGCACGTACGTACGATTTTAATTGCACTTTAGTAATCGCAGATTGAGCATCGGGTAAACCATGATTTCGACCTTTCCACTTTTATGCATGATAATTCTGTTTTTTGCGTTCAAAATACGAGGATAAAAATTAGTACAACGTTGAACGCTTGGAATCGTAAAAAATGTTCTTCGAAATTTCATTGGATCGTTTTTGCACGTTTAGAAGAGCGGAGCTATAAAACGAAGGAACGTGACTCTTCGTTCCTCTGTTCTGCTTCGAATCGTAAACTGAACTTTACGTTAAATTACTAACAATACAGGCATTATTAACCATATTTCTTCATCCTTGCCGCAACTTTTGTTGCACAAACGTTGTGAACCACATTGGCGTGCCGTTTCTGGCTCCCTATGGCGGTTCAATTCCCACGATTATGGAGATTAACCACCAGAATACGAAGGGACGCGTCTCAAGTAGTGCAGACCGACTTTAAGCCATCCTGGGCTCATTATCGAAATTACACCGGTATAATCATTCCTTTCGAATTCTTCTCCGTGAAGAAAGCCTTCTCCAGATGATAATTACCGCGCATCGACGAGGCGAGCTATACTTTTCCTTCGTAGACACGGAAATAACGCGGTAATGGGGGATCGAGAGGAGGCAATTATTCATCGAGAGTTATTAATACCGCGATCGTATCCTGATTTCCACATATGTATGAATGAAGTTCCTTTTTCCATGTGTCTAACCTTTCTCTCGTAATTTAGTTTCCAACTGAACGAAGGGACTGCGTGGAAAAGGTCGCAATCTCGTCTCGCTCGACCTTCGATCTTCTCTTCGACCGCGTTAATTATGCTTCCTATCGAAAAATCGTCTTTTGATCCAAAAAAAGCAGGTTAATCTTTCGATTTTTCGGGTCAAGATTCAAAGTTCGAACTGTGGAAGGTTCCGACGTGATTCTTGAACGCGTTACGTAGATCTGATCTATAGATACGATCTTCTTTCCTCGTGTTATGCTTGTAACATAATTTACACCTCTATTTGTACTCTGAGTTGTGTACGAATGGAGATGAAGATTCGAGGAGATAATTCTTTCGAGAATTTTTGATTTTTACACGGTTTGTGTGTGTGATCGAACACTGTGCGATACGTTAATGTGTTTAGCTCTCGAGCGAAGAAAATGAAATTCGAAGTGGAAGGAGTATGAATTTTTTTTTTTTTTGTCGAAAGAACTTGGAAATTCCAGTTTAAAAGAAGGTTGCTTTTTTTTTTTAATCGAAAGCAGGAAATGCTTATAGGCTATTCACATGCATATTTATTGATTTACTAATACAAATTTAAGCGTGAAAGGGTACTTTACATGTTTAAAAATTGATTTTCAATGATTTACACTTCGATTGTGAGAAATCGACGTGCGTGTTACAACAATTTGACGTATCGTTGATGAAACCCTCGTCTAATATTATCAAGGTAAACATGAAATGTCGTAAATGATCGCAATCGATTACACAAGGTATACCGATAGATCCAGCAGCAGATCCACGTGGACTAACACGATTGTGCAATATTTCCCTTAGTTTTTATTCGAAAGTTACGTGAAAAAGTTATCCAGAAGTGGCATAAATTTCTCGTTAGATTTCTATCTCTCGTTCTTACGCCTATCGTGCACTCTATCCTTGTCATATTTAAACGAAACCTAACAATTTCAACATCTGACATTTCGAGTATGTTAAAAAAAGAAGAAGAAAAAAAAGATTCAGTTGGATTTTCGAACTCCACCTTAAAACACTGGCATTCTTCAAAAACGACATCCTCGATTCTGCCATTTCGTCGAAAACGCCAAATATGCAGCGGATATAAATATTTAATCCTTGTTATATCATCTCTCGTATGACCGTCGACCATTTTTCTTCTTCAATTCAAGAAATAAGCGACTCTAATTACGTTTAAACGCTTTTACAAGGAAGTTACACGCGAACGACTGTCAAAGTTACACTTGCAGCAAGGTTCGCGATTTACTCGCGGCGAAGTAAAAGTCTGAGACCTGAAATGTCGCGGATGACCCCTGCACATGGGGATCACCGCGGATGCGTTCCCTCTTAATCGCGACGACGTTGCCCATTTAAACGGGAATACGCACGTAGAAGCAGGATTTTAACGGTGTTTCGCGATTTTAACACGTTCCAGCAACATCTGTCTACCTTGTCCCTTCCTTTAAATTCATTAACCTGTCTGTGAAAGCGACGTATATCAGTTGCAGTATTTTCGCGTACAACCAACAAAGATTTCTCGTCGAGCAAGGTATTAGAAAGAAACGTTCGCTAACCGGTGATTTACTTAGATCGAAACATTCGGCAACTATCTGCGAGATGGTAATTTCTACTTTATTTATGGGATAAATAATTATTCGCAACTTTGGAGATGTGTAATAACACGAGGATCGGTTTGTGATTTGCTATTCGACGTTAATGGCTCCTAATATACATATAAAAGTTCACGAATTCGACAAATCGGCAAGCTTAATGGCAGCTAAATTTGGAATTTCCTCGATGACATAATATTCGTTTCTATATTGTGTACCTTGGAGATGGTAATCTACATTCTTGCGAGGATCTACGATCTCGAAGTTTTAACTTTAACTACCCTTAATTTACGTCGAATCATTTAAACAACACCCAGAACTAATTTTATAAAACAGAAATTATGCAGCAGTGGATAAAATAAAGGAAGATGTATCAGTGATTATTAGTGACAAATTTAAAAAAGAATTTACATTCATTTGCTTTTTAATTATTGAGCCTCGATAATCGTCTCGTCCCATCTCCGCGGATTACAAACACATAAATTCGAGATTCGTTACATCGAGGACCTGTTAAATGGGAGGAAGCAGCTGGAAGGCCGAAAAATATCTAGGTCCACCATTCACTCGGCGTTAGAAGGCCGTTCATCTAGGTCACCCCAGCGAAAATGTTTTTACACCGTGACAATTAATTCCTCTCCGTCTGACGTTGATCCTTCAACGCGTAATATCAAACGTTGACGGTTTTACGACTCGGTAAAGCTTGACTATAAAAGTTTTAACGTAGCAATTATCTTATTCCAGAGATCCGCAGTGTGAGTTATCTTCGAAACAGCATTGAACCTTATTATCATTTCCTCTAAAACGACGGCGTATCCTCTCTTCAAACTCACCGTCTCTCGGGGACCAAGTGTTCGTGACATTTCGCAACATCGAGCAGAAATTTCGAGTTCGTGCATACGAATATCGCATTAGCCTCTAATTTCCAAGATAAAGATGGGCCGAGCAATTCGTGTGTTCGTTTCGAACATTCTTCAAAACACTAAAAGTGACGGTCACGCTTGTTTTCTTTCACATTTTTAACCAACAACGTTTCTTCTTCCCTCTGTCTTTCCGCCTGTCACGTTGCCTCCGATGCGTTTTCGTGATTCACGATTAATCATCGACGCGTGTTGTGATTCAATATTATGAAACTCGATGGAAAATACTGCCTTACGCTTAACATTCCCGGCCACGCAACCGAACGTAAGCGTGTTTCGTATCCGCTTTAATCGCGCCTTGGCGATTTATCGATACATATTTTATTTATCTCCTTTTTTTCCACGGGTACTATTCCAGTGTAAATTCTTCGAGGAAAGAAAAGAAGCAGGAACAATTTATTTACATCATAACGGGGAATTTCGTGAGAAAGACGTTCTTTTTATAAATATGACGAGATTTATTTTTATTAAAAACTTGCATTTCAGGTTCCACGGGAGCATAATTAATTTGTCACGTCCTTTGATATTTAGAGAGATACTAAACGTGTAGCTTAATCGTACGCGAAAATATCGTTTGTCAATTGTAACAAGCAAGTTTGCAGTTTTACTTTCAGCATCATAGAGAACGTGTTAAGGAGAAGGTTTATGCGAGACCTGTCAATGAGACGCTTGAAAAAAAGACACTTTCGTTAAAATCTACGCTTTATTTGCTCGATTTGCTCGACGACACGATGATAAGGTGATTATAAAGTTTAATCAGGTACAAAGCGAATCCGATTGTCCATCAGGAACAGAAATTTTACTCGGCTTTTTTGCTCAGCAATTTTCAAACGCAGTTTTGTGGTATAAAGTAACTATAACAATTGCCATCGACGTGTTTGCATACAGTATTGTTCCATATATATTTCAGTGAAAGAAGATTACGATAATAGAGTCGATATTATGCATCGAATCTAAACGCGTCTTCCTTGAGAATCGTGGAATCCAAACGGTCGCCTTTTCGATTAGTAATAACCGCCATAGTGACCGTATCCGTGACCATAACCGTACGACGGGTAGCCTAAAGGGAAAAGCATGATTAGGATGGCAGAGTAACGTCGATGAATGTTTTGTCTACTCTGTTAGATTCGTGTGCTACGTCGATGAATGTTTTGTTCATTTCAAGATTATGTTTCTTTTTTCAAAGGTAGGAAAATATAGGAGAAATTGTCCGAGTGAAATTTTGTCAATGAAATTAGAGCGAGAATCGATAATTTGTTGAGAACATTATTTTTTTCAATGTCGAGAAGTATACAAAGGATTCATTGACGTTGAAAGCACTTCTTTTTGTGTTCTAAATCTCATCATGCATCGTGTTCTCTTACCATAATGGCCGAAACCGTGTCCATAACCGTAGATCGGGTATCTGATACCGTAATGGAATGGATAGTAGGTGCCATATCCGTATCCACCCAAGAATCCTGGTCTCGCAGAGACGATGCCAACGATGACAGCCAGCAGCAGGACTGTGTACTAGGGGAGAGCATGAAAGTCCATTAAAGTGTGCATAAATAAATGAACGAATAAGTGGTTCTCTCAGATTCGTGGATTGTACCAATCACTATACTTGGAAGAAGTTTCTAACAACTCTATTCAAGTACATTCTTATACAATTTCTTTTTAAGTGTTAAACCAAATATTTCGTATTAAATTTACGAAGTTAAGATGCGACAATTTTATAAATTTCATCGTGCAGAATTTTTAAAAAATCCCTCATACAGGTTTTATCGTAGACGTAAAAGGTTCAGACATAAGAATAAGGAATTTCAAGTTCATTTAGTCATTGACCTCTTTGCATTGCTCACTCTCTATATTCTATATAACTGCTCGAGAATTTTGAGGCGTTCGCTGCCTGAATTTCTTGAACTGTTACTCGAGATATCCATGTTTGAGCCATAAGCAATTGTTTTGCCAACGTTTTGTCAGCTTTGCATCTAGCTTCGTCAAGGCTGATAATTTCATGTCGTTTAAATTTCTGCTTATATGCAAATTGTATTCACGTCACAAATTATTTTCTACCAATCGAGTGTATTCGAAAAAATGTTTAATTATTCGCATATAAGTACTATCTCAAACGACGCGAAATTTTGTTTTCCGAACCCCGACTTTTATTGAAAATTTGTCAATTAAAAGCAATCGGACAAGGCTGAAATTCGAAAGCCTCGATTAACAGTTCAAGATGTACCTCTACTTACAAGTTTCAAGCAAGCCATTCTCCGTGAGCTGACGTTAGCCAGTTAGCTCCTCAAGGAATTGCACTAATTTTTCCGATCTGTCAGTAGTGTGCCACTGTCCGTCTAACGTTCGTCTCCGTGTCTTTTATAACAAAGGCGGGTCCCGCCACGGCCCCCGACAGTAATTTTCCCAGCCTTCGTATTGGCTTTCCTCTGTTAACACTAATAGCAAAGCCTGGCATTGTTACCCTGGGATTATGCGAATGCAATGCGTCATTATGAAAGAGACACGATGCGGCAACGCGTTTCGGGATGGTCAACCAGTGTGCACGCCCTGTGAGCATCGCCTTGACATCCAAATTCCCCGGGGATTCCTAGCTTTTTCGTCTATGAGAAACCTTCCATCGCGCGT
>NW_017100268.1:3116939-3141273 GCF_001263275.1 Habropoda laboriosa | reverse complement strand
CTCAGGAATTCCACGGAACAAACTAAATTAATTAATAATCCCCGTGAAACTGAAGGTGCCATTTTACACGGAGATACTTGTGAAGAATTCCCGCTCGTTTTACTAGAATTTCACGCGTTAGCGAGGATAATGCTAGATTACCGGTAGCAGTGACAGTTGAAATTGTCATGACCGCGGAGATTTCCACTTTGAACGCAAGAATTTCTGTTCCCCGTGTCATTCTTCTGGCGAATTTCGCTGTTTGCAGGCTAATATGCCTCTTCGTGACTGCTATTCTCGTGAGAATGACTCTAAGAACGAGAATGGACGGCAAGTTAGCGTCGATTCTCGCTCGAGTCGAACAGAATATTCAATATCAACCTTATAAATCGTTCGATCTGTGTCATCTCGAGATTACTTACGACGAAAGAAGAAACGGATAAAGGGTTGTCAACCTATCGTTAACCTATCGTTAGCATAATTTAGTTGGACGAAGGACAATACGTGCGGCGACGCACGATCCAACAAAAGGAGATGCCGCCACGAGGATCGTGATCGAAACGGAAAGAAGAAAAGTCGCGAGTGTTGCGTAACAGGAGCGTGGAAGGGGATCGCGTTACAAAATGGTGAAATTACACGGTAAGGGCCGCGGGACGAAATCGGCAACAAAAATGACTATTGCGATACACGTGGTACCGAGGATGCGTTTTGTCGTTAATTGCAGTTAACGTACGACGCTTGTGAACCTCGCCGATTGTAACTTTGCCCAATGGAACGGTCGTTCAGCCGAAAATACGTATTTCAGCATTCTACGTACACGTACAGAGAGAATATGAATTTTCTTTCCATCTTTCTTCTTTATCGCCGAATTAATTCCTCGAGTCGACAACGTCGAGCCGAACGTTCTCCCGAAGGGTACTTGTATGCGAGGGAATTGGATAAATTCGAGCGCATACTATGTTTCTTAAAGATCGGACGGTTCGAGAAAAGACGCAGAACGTCGCTCATAATATAATCGCGTAATTGATGCGTAGTTGCATGCGACGAATAATTATGCGTTTTCGCGGGAAAAGAATCGCGTGACTTCATCGCTATTCGTAATTACCGCATTTCTTTCTTGTCTCGTTTGTAATTGTCTTATGTAATATGTATATCGATATTGTTCGGTTAAGTTACTTTACCGATCCACGATCTCTTGTAATCTTTTAACAAGTTCCATGTGTTGAAACGTTTGAACTGACGAATCATACAGAAATCGACACGCATAACCTGTCTATACACAGAAACTTCGTTTCATCGCGGAGCGTTTCTCAGCGTGGTAGTCTCTACTTAACATAATTATCACGCCCCGATTCGACCAGCTCATCGAAATCGTTCGGAATCTAATTCCGTCGGTTACGTGATCCTTTCCGATTTTCATACAGAGAGACTATTTCCCCAGAATCAGAGATCGACGGTACGCCGAAGAACGGACTTTCCGCGTATTACGTATTACAATGTATCGTACTCACCTTGAAGAAACGGCGATAAATCGATTTTATTGCGTTGTTACGGGAATTATTTTTCACGCAGTATCTTCGTGGATTAATTACACCGTGTCATCTCGAACGATCGATCGAAACGATGATACACACTGGTTGCGTATGCAAAATTCATTAATGGAGGTCATGAAAATTATCAGACCGTAGTAGTTTTGTATGCGTGTTCGCCACGATGTGTGTAATTGCAGGATAAGGCCAACTAGAGCTATGGGAACTTTTTTGTATATCATAAGCATGGGAACGTTGCTCTGACCAATGCCATGTTACGGCACGTGTCGTCGGAGAACACCTTGTCGGCCCCAATTAAACTTTTCCGTTGTCCGAGGCGACGTGAACGGGTCGCGATTAACATCTCGTCGCGATTTTTCCATTAATCTCCGGGCGGAGACCAGAGAAGTCTGGATGGAAATTTGAATAATGATATCAGCTTACAGGAGAAGAGATAAATTGTCGAGGTAGAGAATTGAAAAAAAAATGAACGGAGTCGAAGAACTGAAATTTTGCAGGTGAAGGAAAATTCAATTTGGATATTAGAAAGAGGAAAAGGAGAATATTTTGCGAATGTTAATTTAATTCTTGTACCATTCAATTATTAATGGCAGAATAGTGAGCCTTATGTTTACTTTGATCATTCATTGACAGAATGATACGATCTTGTTTCACAAAAGGGAGGTAATTACCACGAGAAAAGAGATAAATACGCACAATTTTTTAACCAACTTTTAATGACAATACAAAACTCAAATTCCTTACAATAAATACTTAAACTAAATATTACAATAATTTTGCACTACTTGTTGCAACAAGCCAATTGGTTCGCCATTTGGCGCGCTACTTTCTTACTTTCTTTGGTAACAAACCCAGGAAAGAGAGTTTCACCCTGCTGATTTAATCCGGAGGACCGAAAAGCCTCCGATTTGCTCTCGGACAGCACTTCAGCTTCGTTTGCAGGCGGTCCAGCAGCCTCAGGATTATCATTAGTAACCTTGTCAACCTGCATGGGTTTCTCAGGCATCGCCACCGGTCGATTATTGTACGGATAAAAACCACCGTGTGGGTACCAAGGAGCCAAAGGGAAATTATGGTAACCCCCGGGGTAAAAATTCAAATAAGGAGCACTTTTAATTTTCGGGAAAATATTATCGTGAAATCCGTAACCGAAACGATGATAAGGTAAAACTAAAGGATACCCTGGAAAATTAAATCCTCCGTAATAAGGACCATGTGGACCGTGTGGACCATGTGGGAAACCATAAGGATCGCGATTCCCAGTGCCATTAACCTCACCCTGTCCATTTTCCGGCGTCACTACTTGCTCAGGATTTCCCTGATTCTCAGGTGGATTCTGAGGTTGCACAGGTCTTCCATCGCCATAATAATTAGGGTAATAAGGCTGTTGATAACCATAAGGTCCATAAGGTCCATAAGGTCCATAAGGACCAAACCTGTTACCATTGAAAAATGGCGGACCATGCTGTCCTGGCTCACCTGTACCGTTACCTGCACCTTGTTCAGGATTACCATAATTAAAGGAACCATTGTAGGGGTGCGGATGAAATCCAGGATACCCGTGATAGAAACCACCGTGATAAGGTGGCGTGTAATGAAAACGAGGACCATAATCGTACCCAGCAAACGCCGTTTGCCCTTGATTCTGGTCTTCGACCAGTCTACCTGGATTACTTTCCTCCTGTCCAGAACTTGGAGTCACCGGTTGTCCCTCTCCTTCGATCGGTCTTCCACGAGGATAATAGAACTCTGGATGACTGTGAAAGCTCGAATGGTACGGTGAATGGAAAGGACCCTGGTACTGCAGATTATGATACGGTCTGCGAGTTATCCTAGCGGTCTGACCAATCTCGTTCCTATTTTCGTTGATCCCTTGGACTATCGAAGCTTGCTCGGAAGCAACAAGTGTCCGAGGCTGGAGGTGTTGATAACGAGATTGACCGGCGAATTCTGGATAGTGATTGGAGTTTGGTAACTGGTGAATAGGCTCGGGAGGATGACGGTACTGATTGGAATAGCGAAGGGAGGCTGCATTGATGTCCGCGTCGATGGAATTGTCTCCGGTGTTCGCGTTCTCAGGTGCGCCAACGTTGACCTGATTATGACGAGCCTGCGAGTTGCTGTTCAACGTGAATTCGACCGGACTGTACGACTCGGAATTGTAATACTTGGCGTAGAGAGGCGTGTTGGTTATGTAAGCGTCCTGGAATGCCCCTTTTCCCTCGTTCGAAGGAGCAGGCTCGCGTGTAAACCGGGAGGAACGACTGAACGGAGCCTTCGGCGAGATCTGTGAACCCTGCGGCTGAACGTGGCCTTGCTCTGAGGAGGATCTCGCTTCCTGGATCCTTGCTTTCAGAACGTTGATCGAGGATTGATTCGTTGGTGGATCTTGGGACTCGCCTAGCAAAGTCGTTGATAGGACCGACGCGACGTTCTTGGCGAACGACGTCAGCACCTCGGCGCCTGTTATGTAAAAAAGCGGTTTAAATGTCCTTTTGATACAATTTTTCGGAGGTTTCGCAGTTTCGATCTTCTCGAGTAACTAAATTGAACTTTAAGTGATAGAGATTCTACGATGTCTTTTTTCGAATATTTTTTGAGAATTTGTGGATCTTGTTTACGTAACTTTTATTTTTCTACGTTGGGATTAGATCATGGGATAATATTTCTGTCACACCTTGCGAATATTATCGTTCGAGATGAATTTCAAGAAGTAATTAAAGATGCCGAAGAAGCTATAAAGCTTCGAAACAGACAAAAACAAGGCATTCGTCACGTGAAATGCAATTTCTTGCTTCGTGTTTTTTTTTTAAACATTCCAGCTTCAAGACGTGAATTAATCTTGTCTATAAAAAAGTGGCTGTGCTAGCAAAAAGAAATCGATGTGGAATGAATATTGTCGCCGTAGTTACGACAGTAGTCTTTTTAGCCTGTCAACAGGGATTCTATTAATGTCAATGGATTCATGTAGGCAACGCAACGTGCGTGCATTAATCGTGACGACTAACTCACGTGCATAATTTTGGATGTCAATTATACTTTCTCCCTTTTGCCCTCGTTTCGTTCGCATGAAATGTCTAATTTCGCAAATTTATGTATGGAGACTATTTTTTTCTGTTTCAAGCAAGAAATTACATTTTTCCCATAATATTAAAAAAAAAATGTAAACAATAAGTAAGGAGATATGTGCACGATTTAAATTTCCCTCCGATAATTCACCGTTGGGAAGGCAAAATGACATTAAAAATGAATGAAATCGATCGTTTCGCAGAATCTTCCTCTCTGAAATAATCGTCATTGTTTGAAAAAGCAGTTCAAGGCCGCGCACGACGATCGTTAACACAGTTTCCCAGAACGAAATAACAAAAGGCATACTTATTCCGCTTTTCGCCGCGTTCACGTCGTCCTGAAGGATCCAGAGACTCGTGCAGAGCAGCGTTATCTGTAACAGAACAGCCAGAATAGTCAAAGGGTAGGTCGGAGGATTTCTATCGGTGTTTATATCAAGACACTCCCGACTTCCCTTCGAACTGCGTAACACAGGGCACGTAATCAGTGACTCGTGATATCGTGCCCGGTAATTTTCTATAATACGATGTTTTATTCGCCATTGTGCAACGGAAGAAGCGTACCCGCGCAAACTCAAAGATCAACGCACCGTTTCGTACGTGACACACTTGCTCTGCACGTGGTCGATTGTGAAAATTTCGCGAGGAAGCAATCGCGGAGACGGAAGAACGACTTCTTCGTGTTTCGAAAGGGTCTGATCGTAACAACGTTCTGACAAATTGGCTGCTTAATTTCGTTTCAGTTCCTGGCGAAACCTCGGAATTATTTCGGAATTTTGAAGAAAACTGCAAGTCAAACTTAAATTGGAATTTGCACTTAAATTTCGAATACGAATTTGAATGTAAATTTAGAATTCAATAAGGTATCGTCGAACTTCTTTCCCTCTTTTCTTCTCTTCGCTCGTGCTACCATCGATTAGATTTACTCTATAATCAGCAATTATCGAAGAATGACAGGTACTCGCGTTCTTTCTCCGATACTATAACATTCTTCGAAGAGGAAGTCATCGGTATTTCTCATTTCTTCATACGGAACCTGTTATCCGCGAGATTGAAGCGCTTGACGAATCAATCGATCGCGTCGGGCTTATTACTTCCTACAATCCTCTGGAATTCTGAGAACGAAACTGTGCGGACACGATCGAGAAAATAATATACCCAACGGTTGCATAATATTGGAATTACATTGTGAAATATACGGCACGCATAGAAGAAAGCAGGAAAATGGAGTGCAATTACTGTGTATCACTTATTTGCGGTCTCTGTAAGAAAATAGCCTCGGTGAATTGCTACTTATTACATGGAAATTATTCACAACAACCTAATTACAGTGTTATACAATTGTGCATAACGATTGAACGTTAATTTCCCTATATTAATCTTCATCAAGCACCAACAAATTCTATCTTGAAAAATTTCGGAACAAAAATCCTATCGTTAATCGATCGATCTATAAATCCGTTTCTAACTTGCACCACAGATCGAGCACACCGGTGACAAGTCAATCGACCGTCGAAAGAAATTTATAGAGAAAGGTTACGCGGAAGCAGGCGCGTATAAATCTGTCCGACACGCGTCGATTGCCAATAACTAATTCACGTAGAAAGCGAATAAGGAATTGTATCGAGGTTCCATTCATGCCTTATTCATTCACAAGGTTAATTTCTACGTGCACACACCGCGGCCGCGATAAAGCACACACGTGGTCACTCGGGATTTATACGCGACTCGCAGTCCTCATGAATGGTCACTATCGCGATCGAAAATGAGCTCTAAGAACGCCCACGATTACAACCCGTTGAAATCTCGACGAGGAAACGTGACACACTCGAGCCTTCCTTCATTCACAGCAATATCACCGATCAATAATCGATCGAACAGCTGTTTTCCATTTTTCACGTATGAAAATTGTCGTTTATCTCCGCGTCTGATGCTAATCTGCATCCGTTAATTAACTACACACACACACATATGTAAGCATATATTTAGACGTTTGTTTTTTCAATTAAGCGTCTGGGAAACATAACACGATAAAAGATCTCGTCAACAATTAACGTATTCTATCAGTCACGAAGATTTTATGGAATACATTCTCAGATAGATATTCGTTTACAGTTAATTGCATAGACAACAAGTGGAACGCGTTCTCAGAACACGGGGTACACGTATCTATGTACGTATATACACGCTGTCTCATATTGTTCCTCTCTCGGATTGCAATTAGCACGATTATGCAACGTTTAATCCTTTCTTCTCGCAAGGACGTGCACTTGCGAATATATAGGTGCGGGTACAGCGACGGACAGATTTGTAGAACGATTCGTTAAAATTTATCTGACACGTGTAAATCTTAGCAACAACATCTGCCTGTTGCGCAGAACAAAACTGCGGCTTGTAATAAATTTTCCCAATTACGAAAATTTCCCTTGCAACAAATACGAACAAAAGCAACGTCTGCATTGTACGATCGCACACAGTGTATAGTAATAAGTTTCTTTGAGTTTGCGTTATCTGATCTTGAACGTTTCACCGAACTCTTTGAGATTTCTCAACCCTTTCGCTGCTGTCGACGTTCATAAGCGCTTTGAAAATTTGCTTCTACCTTAATTTAACAAGACGAACTTTAAAACGACACTGCCGAAACGTGAAGATTTTGCACGTGTCTTCCGTCCACGCGAAAGGGTTAAACATTGTTAAACTTACGAGTACGAAAATTTACGACGCACCATGGGGTAATAAATCTTTAATCCTCGTTCATGGTGCACGTTTATTTTTAACGAAAGTACCAATCTGTTACGTTAATTCAATCTGTCAACTTTGTTACGAAGTGTTATTTAAACAAATTGTAACTCGAAAATGTTGATATATTGCTTAAGGAAGAATTGCTCGAGGCGACTGGTTAGACTCTCACAGGACGGAAATTAATTTTCTCCCGATTCAGAAAGTAGCCCCCATTAACCGCGTGATGCATTCGATGTAGGACGAGTATCATGTTGGCAGTTGCGAAACGGTCGGCTCTTCTCTTTTTTTGTTCTCTGTCAACGAGGATCGTATTAGCGTCCGTATACTCACGTGTAGAGGGTAATGCATCGTGCGTGCTGCTCGTGACGACTAACAGGAATACACCGTGGCCGATGTCATTTATACTTTCTCTCCATAAACGCATTTTGCCCTAATTCAATTGATACGAGACCGGCCAATTTTCCGCGTTTCATGCGTGAATGAAATTACACGTAATTCCACCCTTCGGACTTTCCATAACAGCTGTAATTCACGCGAGATTAAATTTGTCCGTGTAATACGGCAGTGTTTTTTTCTTTTTATTGAAACGTGTTGGTACTAAGTAATTTCATAACAATTCGAAAAATGTTTAGTTTATTATTCAGATGCGACGTTTCATTTTGGAACACGTTTGAACACGTACTTTTTAGTAGTATTACAATACACGTCGCAGCAGTACGATTACCTGATTCACTTGCTAGAAAGCTATCGATCATATTCAAGTGAATCATAACTTGTCACGGTGTCCCTGTGACTTTTCCTTCTATTTGCCACATAGGCGAAGTAGTTCCTTCGACAGTACGTATTTACGCCGAAAAAGAAAAATTAGGAAACGAGAGGAATCATTTTGAAGTGTTCTTCCATTCGTTTGTTCAATTATGCTAGTGAAATAAATGCCCTTAGATGAATTTTTATGCACGGTGGTCTGTTCGATCGCATAAGATTGTATTTACGTGACAATAAATAGAATGGAATTCTTGGAGAGTGCAGTGAAAATGTCAGACGAACATCGATGAAACTTTTATACCTTTTATTGCTAATATTCTGTAACTAATTATGATTAGTATCCTATGCGACTGATCGTGCCGACAACGCCAGGAGCTACTAAACCCGGTACATTCAAGACTTGAACTGGCTGTGGATGCACGCCCACTAATCTAGTGGCCCTAAAATTTGGAGTGACAACCACTGGCTGTATGGCTCCGTATCCGTTTAATGGCCGTGCTTGAATCGAGTTAAATTGCTGTCTCATAAATCCTGGGTACTTCGCCACCATTCCAGTTACACTTCCATACGGGATTCCACCTGTAATTAAACGATAATAATTCATAACATAACACCGTTGTCACAAACGTCGAGTAAAGCAGGAAGAAATAATGTTGGACGTTAATTACAGACGTTTTTATTTTTTATTTCTTCGTTGGAATGGAAGTATACTTATTCTGAAAGTGGTAAAATTAGTTTTTCGTTGTTTCTATCTTTTTATATTTATTTCGAGTTATTTTTATAGGAATATTGCAAAGCACACGATCGATAATATATTATAATAATATTTTCAATACTTTCGCAACCGTACACGGTCAACATTGACAGAAAAATACTGAGAATATTATTGATCGTGTGCGAGCCCCTTAAGATCGATACCGCTTGTGCAGGCGTTGAAGTCTCCAGTCTTCGCATCGAAATCTTTATAATTCCCGCATTCTATTAAGAATTAAAAAGTGTAGACACTTATGATATTTCATGAAATTTATAGCTGATTAATTTTTGTGATTCTAGGAGTATCTAGTCTCATTTGTTGTTAAAAATGTTTACATTAAAAGGTGGAAAGAACGAAGCGAAATGTAGCTTCAAGCGTCGGTGTCGTCCTCTGGTGTGTTTCAGTGGAACATGAAGTAAGAACGATTGCTTTTACAATATTTATTCATATTGACGAATAAAAATAACGAAAGTACGGAATATATACATAATAAGAAAAGTTCAAGGTGATGATTTGTTCACGTAAGTTGCGAAATACAAAATGAAAGTGAACAAACTGACTTACCATACGCCAGTCCATTTACCATTTCCACAATTCCTGCGCTGTCCGGTGCGGCTGTCGATAAGTTCAGCAAACCAACGACAGTTAACAGCAGAATGCTCTGCAAACAATTAATTATGGTCATTCTATACAGAAACACTTCGAAGGAACACGTTAAAACCAAGCGGAATATCCTTGTTGTTTCTTCAACTTAAATAAACGTTACGTTTCCTGAGCTACAGCTATCATATTTCCCTTTTATACGTGACTTCGATCAGATATTGTACATAAAGGAACTATCTTCCCATATTATCGAGACAATATTCAGTTTGTCGACGTAACGGTGCTTAATTCGATATCAGATCGTTAATTATAAGATGATTAACGGTGAAAACTTTCATATCTTTCGAATATAATTTCACGATAGCGTTACCTTAGGTAATGGCGGTAAATGACAATCGCAGATAGAAAGTATGGCATTATTTGCATGTCTGTTTTTACTTCGTTTCATGCTGCTTTTTACGGTAAACAAGCCTAAGAATGTTTCACCGTTCGTTTCGAGCACGAGAAATTTTCGCGAAACGTTAGATAAACACGTCTGAAATGTTCACCGTTAGGCGTTAAATGTTTTCACTTTCCCTGGGTCATTCTATTTTCGTGAAGAGAGAGACGAAAAAAAAAAATAAAGGTGGAATGTAGTATCTGTTGCGATCACGGTGCACTTTCATTTGAATGCACCGTTCAACTGTACGAGTAATTTTATTTCAGCACACGTATTCCTGTTTTCTGTTTGTCGAATCGTAAAACAAGAACGAAACTCGAGTACAAACTCGAAGATTGAATTATACGCATGGCGTAAGGTTACTGTTAGCCAATCCAAGGCCAGGATTTCGTTTCGTTGATTTTCGTCATTGGAGAACACCGTTCGTGTGGAAACTTGTAGAAGAAGTCTGGTACATTTTGAGTACAAAAATGAACAAATACGCGTAGAAAATGGTAAATAGAAGCGACACTTTGGAGAAATTTTATGCTAGTTCGGTGCAGAAAATTCGTCGTGGAAAGTTCATTGAACATGCTTCGAACTGTGAAACATATGGACCTTGGAGGACACAATCACCTCTCACGTTAGTCACGCGACTCTTATTACGTTCATGCTCGACTATTTTCTCTTTTTTTCACCACTTAAGTACGCTTATACGAGCAGTTCGTTCTTGTCACGTGAGGAACTGTCAAAAGACATTTTCGAAAACGTTCCATTATTTTCTTTCTACCGACTAACTCAGTATTTGATCACTAATTCAAAGTGCATGATTATGTGAAACACTTTTGTACACCAAATTCTAACTTCTAAATAAATTATTCCAATATTGAAGCATCTTCAAAAAATCTCCAAAAAATCTTTTCAAGTATCTTCATAGAAAAATTTGTATTCAATCATTTTTCGAAGCACCTAAGCATAACCAGTAAATCAAAAATGTACGAATTAAAGCTGTATTCAATTTATTTTCTGTCTTTCTTATTTTTCATATTTCTTTTCAATTTTAATTGCCTTATTCCAAGGATGTAATATCACTTTTTGCCACTTCATCGAGAAAGGTGATCCTTGATACTTTTGTTGTGAAACTACTCGTTCCTAGATTAGTGTATCGCCTGATTAATTAACACCACAATCTTTTTAAGCCTCTATTTTAATGGAATCACAATGTGTTCCACAATTTTTTTCCTTCAAAGGAAGCATATTGACCTTTCGGTAGTCGCGTCGCGAGACAAGAAGGAAACTAAAGCACTAAAGTAAAGATCGAATTATATACGGGGCTCGGCCTCGCAGTTGGCCAATCAAAGACTAGTATTCCCTTTCAGTATCGAGTGTTATTCATCGATACAGGATTTTATTAGAATGCTGTGCGTACCTAAACGGAGGATATCGTCCACCTTAACCTTGGAGAACGTCGAGCAACCACTCACGTCGGCTGCACCGCTGGAATAAGGTAAATACGATTTTATTCGTAAGTTTCTATTGGAGAAAATTCTACTGCATTCTTGGCAGGAATCACTTGGATTGAGAAATTCATGAAAATTCCACGGTATTACCGCTTAAGAATATTGAAAATTCCTACGAGCATTAGTAATAAAGAAAACTAACGTTGAATAAAATTAACAGTTGAAGGCGTTGAAAAGTTTCAATACCTTGCGAACACTGAAAAAGGTAAATGTGTCTCTACTTTGTTGAATTTTAGCTAATTTCAAGCTAAACAGCTCCAACGAGCACGTTAATTAATTAATCATCGCACCTTGGTAATTTTCTAACTGTAAAAATATTCAGACCGTGAAGTTCGTAAGAGCATTAAATAAAATCATCATCTCCTAAGCGAAAAATGGTTAACATAATAGCACGCATCATTATCCTCAACCGGCATAATATATCGTTAACTGCAAGTGCACCATTCTTCATAGCAGAATTATCGATGAATCATTTACCATGTCTCGTGCTGAACAATGAACAAGGGAATAATTGACCGGTTACCTACTAAATTCCATGGAGAAATTGTGACACACTGTAGCGTTGAATTAGATCAAGGATACCGAGGCAGGGAGCAGGGAACGCGGTTACGTAACGAGAGTAATGATTTAGTGGTCTCGTAGATCGTGATCGATTATCGAACGAAACAGTAGCGCACGGTTTGATGAAAATGGTGAGAAAACTCAAATATCTCTTTAAGACGTTTCTTATCAAAAATCGTCGAGGACATTTTTACGAAGATTTTTGTAAAGAATTTTATGGAAGGTAACTTTTATCTTTATTGCAAATAATCTAGTTTGTGTACAACAACACAAGTAACAGATAGAGAACAAACGTTAACAAACACATAATTTTATTCGTTTAAAAAAAAACTCTGTAAAATTAATTTGTCAAGGTTATAACAAACAAATTCTTCTAAGTAACGAGTAAAGTTGCTCTAAGTGATTGTGAAGGATATTTGATAAAAATTTGCAAGAGATTTCTCGTTCTGTGAAATATTTCGCTCCGGTTTCTCCGTTAAAGTTTCATTTCGCTCACATTTATAATACCTTAACTGTACGACCGCTCGATTCCCACATCTCTGACATTATAATTTTTTCCCTCGCGACAAGTCGTTCCATTTACATATTCTCGTTTGTCGTAATCTGAGAATTTTTTTTACAAGCAGGTTTCATATATTTCTCGACAGATTTTCCACGGAACAGCTCTAAAATTCGTTCTTTCGTAAGCGCCTCGTAATCGTTCCAAAGTATCTCGTTTTTCCTTTCTAAAACACTGTGTCGCTCGGAACTCTCTCGAAAGGTCAGGTTAATGAAAGAAAGTTCCAATGGAAAGCTCTAATGAACCTGATACTCCATCAACGACAGCTCGTCAGTGTCCTTTCTAACTCATTTTCATAAATATTCCCTAATCAGAGCACCTTCTTTCTTAGACTCTCAATTTTTCCTTCTTTTCTCCCAGCTCTAAGAAGAGAGCGTAAACTACAGCTACAAAATAAGAGTAAAAAAAAAACAGTATCCTTGTTCAAAAGTCGTAATTCTCCGATATCCAGGAAACAGACGAAACGATCTCCCTCGAACTCTGCTCGGACAATTGAACAGCTCTGTTCGGTGGCATAAAATCCGCCTCTGTCTTTATCACACCATCGTAATCGTCGTGATTGTCGCCAGAACTTCCTTCAGAGTTGTCAAAATCGCTCAAAGTCTCTATCCTGTCGTCGTTGAACCTCTCGTCACTTTTCACCGAGGAGAACGTCTCTGTCTCCTTCTCGTCAACTTTGATCAATTTCGTCTCTTTAGTCTTGTTCCGTGGATTCTTCTCTCGACTCTCGTTAACCATGTCAGAATGCTCCTTTTTCCTCGAACCTTTCGACAGCTCGTAATCCCCCGCGTTTTTTGCCTCCTCGTTCGCTATCTCGTTCGTTCGACTCTTCTTTCTGCCACTTTGCTCCATTGTTCCACTTGTCGACGTCGAAGTTTCATCGCTGACAGATTTATTCAGCACCTTGGAAGCGTCATTTTTCATCAGATCCTTGGCTGTCTTCTGATTTCTCCTTCGACCTACCCTGGAGGCTAACGTCGTGCTCGCTGGTGACGTCGACGTAATTGTTGCAGGCGTAGTTGACGAAGATTTCTGCCTTCGACGTGATCTATTGACGTCGTTCGCAGACTTCGTGCTAGTTTCTACGGTAGAAAGATTATTCTTCAATATTCTACGTCTCTTCTTGTTCAATTGCCTCGAAGAACTCAAGTCGTTGGTAGAATTACCGATCTCCTTAGGATCAGCTTTGACTACGGTGATTTGAGACTCAGAATTGTCCAAAGTATTCTTCACCGAGTCACTGGAATTCCTATTTTCATCTCTTCTTGTTCAATTGCCTCGAAGAACTCAAGTCGTTGGTAGAATTACCGATCTCCTTAGGAGCAGCTTTGACTACGGTGATTTGAGACTCAGAATTGTCCAAAGTATTCTTCACCGAGTCACTGGAATTCCTATTTTCCGCAGAGACGTCCGCCTTCGATTTCTCTCTTCTTCCGGATCTTCTCGTGGGCGCTAGAGTCACGTCTTCAGGAACGATCATTCCTCTGGATATTCCTCGAGATCTGTAGGAAGCAACAGGTGTCCTCTCTTCGGAAGAATCTTTCTCCTTCTCCTCGGACCCTTCAGATGTTCCCTTCTCTTTAGAGTCACTTTCGAGTTTCTTTTTAATAGATCTACTGATCTCTTCTACGCTCCTTGATCTAACATTCGTCGATTTCTCGTCCACAGGTGGCTTGCTGCTTTTAGAATTGTATCTACTGCTGTATCTCATCAGTGGTCGATACTCGCTGCTGCTCTCCACGTTGTCCGAAGAATTGTCCTCAGAAGCGTCTCTGTCTGTGCGAGTCCAGTATCGATATCTTCCACGAGGAAAAGCGTTTCGTCGATTTTTCGAGACGAACGTTTCTTCAGCTTCCTCGTCCTCGTCGTCGAAGCCTTTGACTAGCCTCTTACGCTTCTCGTCCTTTCTTCGTTTCTCTTCTCGAGCCAAACGCTCTCTTCTCTCCCAAGGATACTCGTACTCGCCCGTTGGTTTTCCTCGACTTCGAACGCGTTTCCTCTTTCTCCACTCCTCTTTGTCTCTGTACCACGGAAACACGTACTCTTCCTTCTCCTCGTTGGTCTCTTCAGTCTCCTCGGAGCTTCCTCTCGCGAGAGATTTGCCGGAGAGCGAGAATGGCGGATGGAAGAACTCCGGTTTGCTCACGCGTTCTCCCAGGTCTGCGTACTTCTCGTCCTCGTAATTCTCCGCTGGGGAAGATGGCCTCGACGTGTAAGTGAAGAACGTTCGATCTTCTTGCGAAGCACTCTCTCTCGACGGGACGTTACTTTCTTCGGAGGATTCTGTGCTTGATCGAACCTTTGCGTTCGTCTCTGCTTTCTCTGATGATTCTTCGTTAGAGAAGTACGACGGATCGAATGTTTTGGAAGCAGCTTCTTCCTTCTCTTTCTCGCTTTCAGTTCCATTCGAATTCGAGGAGTCCAAATTGTTTTTATAGTTGTCGGAGCTGTTGTTGGAGAAGAGTGATTTTCTGAAGTCTTCGGGGGAAAAGTCCGAGTAACCTGGAACATCGGTTTCCAGGAAGGTTTTCAAGCTGAAAAATTGAGAAGGAGTCGCTGATTGCGGTTTCTGAGTGCTCGTTATTTCACCTTCGTTCACATTTTCGTGAACGGCGTAACCACTTCCTGTTTTATTTGCGGTTTGCTCGCTTGGACGTTCGCTTAGATCCTGTTTCGAACGGTCAATGCTTTCAGATGTGTTGACATTTTTATTTATGGTTCCGTCGACCAGATATTTCACTTCTTCATTTTCCTTTCCACGTTCTTGACTGTTAGATTCGATTATTCTTCCTGTGGTTATCGGTGCTTCCGTCCAATTAATTTTTTCAGTTGAACCGAATGATGGAGTTTCTGTTGAAGTTGACGTTATCTTTGCAGGGGTCTTTCTTCTAATATAATTATACTTTGGCTCTCTTCGTCTGCCATCCTCCTCCACTTTCGTCACATTCACGAATTTCCCGAATTTTCTCAAATCTCCCTTCGGTTTCGAGTGTCTAATCCTGTCTTTGATCGTGTATATCACTTTCTGAGACTTGTCCTTATCCTCGTTGCTGCTCGAAGTATCACCTGATACAATTTTTGGAACCTTAGACTTCTTCTTTAGATCGACTGATCTCGAAACTGTATTAGAATTCGTCGAATTTTTCTGAGGAGAATGATTTCTCTCGTCTTCGATCGACGAGTCAATCTTGCTCGTCGAATTCTCTGAATTGACTCGTGGATCGCTACCTTCCTCCGAATTGAAGAACGTCTTTATCTCGTCCACCTTCTTCTCCAACGAATCTAATTCCGACGATTTCTCGTCGAAACTTCCACTCAGATCTCGCTTATCCCTCAAACCACGTCTGTAAGCACGTATCTTCTGTCCATGCCTCACAATCCTAAGTCCTCCAACTGGTTTACGTATCATTTGAATCCTCGTGTTATGTCTCTGCGGCGCTCTAGGCCTCTTAGGAACAATTCTGTGTCTACTTCTACCTCTAGAAGGCATCATTCCCTTGATATTTATATTCACTTTGCTTGGACGTTCCTCGATGTCTATCAAAACACTGTCTTTATCCTTCTTCCCGTGGTTCGTCGAATTAGTCGAAGAATTCGTCACAACGTCGTGCGTTTCTTCAGTGACAGTGTTCTCCTCTGATGCTGGAACAGTCGTGACTTCGTAGACCTGATACGAAGCCATATTTTTAATGGTTCCCATGACGTCCTCGTAAACCTGGCTCTGATAAGGCGTGACAACAGACGATATCTCGCTTGCAGAGGTAATGGGACGTTTCTCAGTCTTCTGTGGCCTCTTGGAAGGTTTCGCGTGCTTCAGCTGTGAGACATGTCCTCTGTAAATCTGTGGTCTCTGTCTTCTTCTCGTTCTTGGGTAGCTTTGGTAGCGAACAGGTCTTCTACTCAGAAGTCTGATGGTCGTAGAGCTTTGTTTTCGAGGCTGGCGATGACTCTCCGGCCTTCTGGACGGTTTCTGTATCACATAATCGTCGTTTTCTTTAGGGAACATCATGATTCTCGAAGCAAACTGCTTCGAGTTCATTTGTGGAGGATCCACCGGATCTGCCACTTCTTCTTCCTGAAACAGCGGGTTATCGAAAGGGTTCTCGTCGAAGTACTTAGCCTTGAAGCAGTCCAGCTTGTCCCCCAAGCTACGAAGACGAGGAAGATTACTATTTGGACCTCTGTCTGCCACTGGTTCCTCTTTCTCTGGAGAAACTTCTAGGTTAGGCTCGACTTCGTCACACTGTTTGTAAGTGTCTCTCAAATTGTAGAATTCCATCCCTCCGTACGTTTTCTTAGGCAATCTTCCGGGGTCCATGGCGTATTTTAAGGCAGATGGAGATGGTAGCTGCTCGTTGTTGTAAAAAGGATACTTTTCTAGATCTAGGCTAGCTTCTGTGGGAACGTTCTCTTCAGGTTGGTCCTCTTCGTTGAATTCTTCGACGTAATCGAACTCTGGAACCTCGACCTCGATATTTTTCTCCCTGTCGTCGTCATTTCCTTCCGCTTTTTCTTCGGTCTCGTTGAAACGAGCGTTTATTTCCTTGTCTATGATGCCTTCAGCTACTTTAGGTGCTTCATCAAGCAATTCTTCGTGTTCTATCGATTCCTCCTTCTTTCTCGATCCTTCTCCTCGAAGATTTCTCATTTTGGAAGCTTCGTAAGACAGTTGTTCGTGTTCTTTCAGTGCGTTGGTTAGTTTGGACACTCTTCTTTCGGCGCTTCTTCTCTCTCTCGTCAAATTAACGCCACTTTTTGCTTCGTTATACTGCACAGTCTTGAAACGTCCATTCCTCCCTTCGTTCTCGTTCACACAATCGACGCTGCTTTCTCTTTCCATGGCACGCGACCCTTCTCCCCGATTGTTCGCGCAGGATCTCGATTTCTTCTCGCTCGGCCGTTTCGTATCCGGAACGAGCCCCACTTCTACGCAGCGTGTCACTTTCTGCGAGCAATTTCTCTCGATCGACGGATTTTTCGCTGCCCGTTCTATTTCACCCCGATTCGTCGTGCCATTACTTGCCATAGATCTCGAGCCTTTCACGGAGCCGACGTAGCTTTCGTCATCGCCCACGACAGATCTTCTTTCGCGCCTTTTTGCGCGAATTCCCGGGCCAATAGTCTGACGGAACAGTCTGAGAACGTTTCTGCCCTGTTTCGACCTGTTTCCGGCTTGATTTACGTAATCGAGCGGCTCTTTGTGCCTGATTTGATCGTTCCTCGTCAGCGGAGGAAGCAAATCGAAGGCTGGAATCGTGTTCCCTTTGCGAGGAAAAAGATGTCTCTGAGCTGTGGACAAAGAATCGGGGTAAATTTGAGACGATCTGGGGTTTGTGTAGGTTTGATGTAGCATCTGAGGAACCGGAAACGAACTCCAGTCAGGCTGTGTAGCTTCTAGGTCCACTTGACTCCTTGGAGAAAAGTTGTAGTAGTAATCGGTGGCTTTTTGCGGCAAAGGAGGCCTCATTCTCGTCAAGTCTTCTAAATTGTTCTTGCCAACTTGTGGATAGAAGCTGTTTTGCTGGTGCAAACCGTTCGGATGGCGAGCGTTCTTGGTGATCTTCTCGTTGTTCAGATGCATCAGAACTTTCATGTAGTTCTCGTTCATTGGAACCGCCTCTGAGGTGCTTGCAATTAATTCTTCGTTTACGGGAATCGACGTTGAAGATTCCTGGCTTCTGGATAGCGGAGATTCTACAGATTCCTGTTTCGGTTTGTGTCTAATCGTGATCTTGTAACGAGGTCTGCGATTAATAAATGAATTCAACGTTGGATCGAAGAGGAGGCTGTCGAAGTTCTTCTTAGATTCTTCGTGGCTGTCTAAATTTTTCTGAGAATTCGAAAGTGGAATTATTTGTTCGTTGTACATTTCGGAGAATTGAGTTGCTTCTGTTGTAAGTGGAGCATTTACGTTTACTGCCTGCCAATAATCGTTCGCATCGGCACCGCCTAAATTTGTCAACTGATCGTTCTGTGCGTTATTCAATATTTGTCCAGGAACAATCTCTTCTGGACTGAAAATTTCAGAGGCAACGATTGGAAACACTGTCGTGGATTCTTCGTGAACAGAATAAGGTACAAAATTATTCACATTTCCTACTGAAGTGGGACCTTGCAAAATATTTGGGCTTAAAGTCGTGGATTGAAGGATCAACGGGACTTCTGTCGAGGTTAGCTGATTTTGTCTCGCCCTGAAGTAGTCCCAGAAGAGTTGGCTGTAGCTAACGGTAGTTGGACTGGAATCGCTGTTAGGCGAGGAACTTCCTGCAGCTTCGTATCTCTCGTTTGAAATTGTAGCGTCCGCTCCTCTGTCGAGCTTCTCTTCAACTGGAATCACAGTTGAATTTTCTACAAATTGCGATGCTTGAAGTTCTTCCAAATTTTCTGAAGAACTCTTCGACGACGATGGCCTTTTTCGTGGTCTACCTTTTCTTCTCCTCTGATCGTTCCTTTGACTGTGATACCTCTGCGATTCCGCCAAGGTTTCTCTGTCAGTCGTGGTCTGAACTTTCTCCAGTTTACTGATCTCAACACCTTTCTCTATCTCTTCAGCTTCTCTCTCTAAATCCTCCTGTAACCTCTGTATTCCTCTCTCAGCGGTCAATCTTGGATCAATCACCTTCCTCCACTTGTCGTCTTCGTGAACAACGTTCCTATCCGTTTCATACTGTTTACCTGTCTCGTAACGATCGCTGTAGTCCTCGTCGAAATCCTTGAACTCCTCAGGATGAACTTTTTTGTACTGTGTTTGCCTGGTTTCACTTTCTTCTTCATTCTTACCGTCGTCGTCGTCGTCTCCGGACTTTTTCTTCAGATCCAAGTGACCGCGAAGCTTCTTGGCGTAACCTTCGTGAAAATCAGCGTCTCTGATCTGCCCAGCGTGATCGTAGGCAGAGTCTTCGTAGCCTTCTTCGGTATACACTGTGTTAACTTTTGAATTTTTCACCACTTCTCTCAACCTTGCAGCGTTCTCCTTTTCTTCGTCAGATTCCGCGTTCTCTATCGCCTTTTTCCGAGGCAATCTTCTCAGTACGTGACTTTTCCTCACTTGAGCGTACACTTTCGTGGGCACGAAGTCATCTTCGTCCTTTGGAGGCTTGGCCCATTCACCTGGAGCTGTGTATTTCGGTCTCGTTGGAACATTCCTGGACTCTTCGTGCTCCGAATGAGGAATCACATGATCCGGTGGTCCTTCAGGCTCTTCTTCCTCCTCGGGAGAGTCGACGTTCCTCTCAGATGGCTTCTCGAACCTGTTGTACACTATAGTTTCGGACGATTCGATTGGATCTTCGTCCTCCTGCTGGGAAACGGTCGTCGATTCCACCGATAACTCTTTAACGACAGATCTATCGTCGGTAACGTTAATTCTCGTACCATTGTCATTCTTCGAAGTGATGTTATCGAATGTTCTCGAATCATCCAACACTGAAATCCCATAAGATCCATAAACAGACACTATCAACAAGACTGACAACACTCGATTCATCGCGTTATTGCAATCTTGCCATTTCACTTGGTTAAAATAAGTCAAAGCAGGGAAATTCCTCTCTCTCAACGTTACCACGTCAAGTAACACCGAATCATTCTCTAAAACTGTTACCGTTACTCTATTTCAGACAGAACAGAATGCAACAATTGTCTCCTCATCTCGAGATATTCACATGATACAAACGTACGAATTCTTTCGAGCACAGATCTACCAAATCTCATAGATCACCTAACTTTTTAGGCATGAAAAACTGTCACAGGATTCGCGACGGTGCAAGCTCGCGTTCATCGCGATTATTCGAGGTCCGGAGAAGAGATTGCACGCGAGAACAGGTGGTTTCTAATCATTTCCGATCGGAAGCTTGCATCGAACTGCACGCGGCACGGTCCGAGTGGCCTAATTTATATTTTCCAGCGGATCAGAAAGGCGGGCGGGTAGGGTTTTGAAGCAAGGCTCAAGAGACGTTTGTTCACGGGACCGTGCAGCTAGCTGGCCGAACATTGAACGGTTCTGTCACTCTCGATTGAGCCGCGGGATCGTTTCGCTGGAAAGGGTCGAAAGAAATCTGTGATCGCGTACGCCGCACTAATTGCACCCGATCTTTTTTTTTATATGCCACTTTCTGCTGGATTCGGTAATTTCTTTTAAATTAGCGGGATCTCGTATCGGAAAGTGGACGATCTAGTGTGCTGCGTTGTATATTCGTGTTTCGCGCGACACGCTTTGTTTCACTTCTCCGTGGACTTTCGAAGGTAAGGTACAAGGTGTACGAAGCGATTGTACGCGATTTTATTCGTTCTTCGTTCGTAGGAACTCTATGCAACTGTCGTTGAACGCTTCGTAAATTGTGTTGAAGTTGTGGTTGGTTTCTTTAGGCCGGTGGTTCCCGTTAGTTTGCACCAGATTGATTCTAATCACTGCAATTTTCAAGCCGTGGATGTAAGAACATTAATGCCCGTCATATAACGCTTCTCTTTCGTTGTTTTTAACTCGTTAGTTTGTGGAAGTAGAACTTCTGTTGAAGAAGGTGTTCTTGGAGTCAGAGTTTAGACAGAACGGAGAGCAATGGAGATTAGTGTAGCCTGGATTTCATACTACTGATATTCTTCTACGGTGGATTATTTTTTGAATTTTTAATTATTACGAGGACAGAAATTTTCAAGTTTCGTTTGACTGCAAAGTAAAGATTTTAAGTCTTTAAGATTTTACTTTTCATTTTATCGCTTGGAATATCTTCTAATAGATAAATGCACCATTAGAAAAAGTGTTAGGAGTCGAATTGTAATTCCTCAAGCCTTATCTACAATTCTTTAAGTAAATTAGAGCTGTAATTAAGTAATTCTCCTTTCGCTTTCGAAGGTGCGACAAGTTTCTATACAATACATGTTAATTCCATCTTCTCCTGTGAAACGCACAATTATAATTTTTATCCAACTTTCATTCTCACGCCTTCAATCTTATTTATTTAAACTACCATTTGTTCCAGGTAGCTGCTAATCGAGAATGAAAGATTGCGAATCGCACTTTCCCTGAGAGACGTTAAAAACCCGAGACGAATTAAAACCGGGAGAAGGATTTCATTTCTATTTTTCGTTGATCGAGATGGTCGGTGATCCACGAGGCCCCGTGAGCCGTGAAAAAGGACGAGGTATTCGATCGCAGAACGGCAGCTCCGTTTCTAGAATTGGTGGCTCTCGGTAACGTTTCATCCGGAGCCAGCGAAGCGGAGAGAACTGTGGCTCAGGCGACACGCTTCGCGGAACGACGCGGAAAGGCCCGGTGCAATCGCCTCGGCAGAAACGCGGCAAGCGAAACAAACGATTTACAGACGAGCGAGCTAAGCAAAACCACAGACGACGTACAGGATAGGCCGAGCATCTTATGGGACTTCGAGTCCATTGCCGAGAAGACCCTCGCGTGGCTCCCAACGTTACCGATTCGGCAGAGAATAATGGAAAGAACGTTAATCTACGAATGTTAAATAAAAGTTGTAAATAATTTCTAATTTGTCTATTGCATGTTTATAAACTATCCTCTAAGTTGTTATTTAATACGGAACGTTAATTATTCTACGATTAAGGCACTTGCAAATAAGGAAGAAACTTTGTCCGAGCGTCTGAGAAGCAGCTGAGTTGCACTACTTATTTGTTCCGAAAAATTTTCGAACGTCCGAGAAATGGTCGACTCGCACTGCTTACTTACTTTGACAAATTTTCGAGCGCCTGAGAAGTGGTTGACTTGCACTACTCACGCGAACAAATTTCGAGCGCCTGAGATATGGCTGACTTTACTACTAGGCAAATTTCGATGTTTGACTTATGATTGACTCGCAGGATAGTTGAGAAATTTCGAAAATTAGACGAAAATCAGGGAGTCAACCATAAGTCAGACATCGACACTTGTTTTCGGAGATATGGTTGACTTTACTACTAAGAAATTTCGATCTTTGACTTATGGTTGACTCGCAGGAAATCTAAGAAAATCCAGAAAGTTTTAAAATTTCCGAGATTTCCTGTGAGTTAATGCAATGATATTCTAATTTAAGGTAACTGTTATTAACAGCACAAAGTTCAAAGAATTTCGATTTTAATAATCAACTAACCCGATAATATTTCATTTCTCATGATGCTCTGGATGATTCACTCGATCCTTCTGCTTCGAACGGTGACGGCAGATTGACAATGAGTAGAACAATCGTCCTGGTTTTTGTTACAACCCCCAAATGAAACTCTTCCAATTAAAATATGCGTGATTAGAAGATGTTGAAATTAAGCTGTTCTATTAAGTTAAATCATGAAACAAATTTATTTAATACATCGAATAATTGTAACTTACGACCTGAATTGTTATTTAACAAGAAACAGTACTAATTCTAACAAATACTAATAAAATCAAATTTCTACTACATTTTTAAGTACTTTGACTATAGAATAATAAGTATTTCCTGTCAAATAACAATTTACACGATTGTTTATAATTATTGCAAGCCTTAAATACTATTATCGTACGCTTCAACTTAATAAAACAGCTGAATATATTAATTCTGCTCTGAATTAACCATTGCATTCGATAGGTTAGTCAGAAATTGTTTATAAATATTATTAAAAATTAGAAAAATTAAGGTTCTTTGTGTATAAATTACAGATAGACCATCCAGGACACACTAGTTCTCAAGGAAAGGACTTAAACACCAGGGAAACTGAAGAAATGCAATCATTTATGAATAAATCAGTTATTTATTGTAAAATTATTGTACAAAATGAACATTACAAAAGGTTACAATATACCAGTATTGTTTTACAGCATTTTACAGTCTATTTACTTCTCCCTTTCGCACCAAATTCATTTCCTTTGTAAAAAACCCATTGTTTATGAAAAAACCAATTATTTATTGTAAAATTATTGTACGAAATGTATATTACTAAAGGTTACGATATACCAGTATTGTTTTACAGCATTTTACAGTCGATTTCTTGCTCCCTTACACTCCAAATCCATTTGTTTTTGCAATAAACCCATTGTTTAAACAATATTCCATTGCAAAATTGAATAAATTAATGGCAGAAACCACCGGGAATGCGTTTTCATCGCAAAAATCGAAAAAATCCCGAAATTCGAGCGAAAACTACGAAAATTAGAGAAAGTTTCCGAAAATCGCGCGAATATACTCGTTCGGTGCGGAAGTCCTCGAGAATTCCTGGAATTTACGTCACTTCTCGGAAATGACCAAATTTCCAAGAATCGAGTCACTTCCAAGAATCGACCTCCTATCATATCATGTTCGCCTATTAGAAAGTCGATTTTCGGCCAAAGGGTCTTCGAAAATTTCAGTTCTCGAGAATTCCTGGAATTTTCGTCATTTCCGGGAAATGACCAAATTTCCGAGAATCGAGGCGATTCCAAGAATTGACCAGTGGGCCTTCGAAAATTTCAGTACTCGAGAATTCCTGGAATTATCGTCATTTCTCGGAAATGACCAAATTTCCGAGAATCGAGGCGATTCCAAGAATTGACCAGTGGGCCTTCGAAAATTTCAGTCCTCGAGAATTCCTGGAATTTTCGTCATTTCTCGGAAATGACCAAATTTCCGAGAATCGAGGCGATTCCAAGAATTGACCAGTGGGCCTTCGAAAATTTCAGTCCTCGAGAATTCCTGGAATTTTCGTCATTTCTCGGAAATGACCAAATTTCCAAGAATCGACGCGATTCCAAGAATTGACCAATGGGCCCTCGACAAATTTCGGTTCCCGAGAATTCCTGGAATTTTCGTCATTTCTCGGAAATGACCAAATTTCCGAGAATCGAGGCGATTCCAAGAATTGACCA
>NW_017100268.1:3105037-3116754 GCF_001263275.1 Habropoda laboriosa | reverse complement strand
TTCAGCCAAAGGGTCTTCGAAAATTTCAGTTCTCGAGAATTCCTGGAATTTTCGTCATTTCCGGGAAATGACGAAATTTCTAAGAATCGGGGCGATTCCAAGAAGCGACCTCCTGTCACATCATATTCGCCTAATATAAAGTCACGATTTACGATTTTCGACAATTTTTGGCCGAAAATCGACTTTCTAATAGGCGAACATGATACGACAGGAGGTCGATTCCTGGAAGTGACTCGATTCTTGGAAATTTGGTCATTTCCGAGAAATGACGAAAATTCCAGGAATTCTCGAGTACTGAAATTTTCGAAGGCCCATTGGTCAATTCTTGGAATCGCCTCGATTCTTGGAAATTTGGTCATTTCCGAGAAATGACGTAAATTCCGGGAATTCTCGAGAACTGAAATTTCCGGAGACCCTATTTCGCGAATCGCGAGCGCGACACAATGTTGCAAAACGCGTTATCGCGCTTGCAACTTTGTTGCCGCGAATCGTTCTCGAAAAGAGCACATTGTTGCAAAACGGCGCGTCGTGCAACAATGTGCAATTTTCGCGAGCGATTCCGGGCAACAAAGTTGCAAACCCGGTAACGCGTTTGCAACAATGTGCTGTTTTCGGGAGCGACTCGCGGCAACAAAGTTGCAAAAGAGGGAATCGCGCTTGCAACTTTGTTGCCGGGAGTCGCTCCCGAAAAATGCACATTGTTGCAAAACGGCGCGTCGTGCAACAATGTGGAATTTTTGCAGCAACAAAGTTGCAAACCCGATAACGCGTTTGCAACAATGTGCTGTTTTCGGGAGCGACACGCCGCAACAAAGTTGCAAACGCGATTCTCCCTTTTCGACTTTTTCAACGGATAATTGTTTAAACAGTGGGTTTATTGCAAAAAGAAATGGATTTGGAGTGTAAGGGAGCAATAAATAGGCTGTAAAATGTTGTAAAACAATACTGGTATATTGAAACCTTTTGTAATATACATTGTGAACAATAATTTTACAATAAATAACTCATTTATTCATATATAATTGCATATTTATCTTGATATCTAGGGTGTCCTGGAAGGTCCATCTGTAATTCATACGCAAAGAACATTAATTTTTCAAGTTTTAATCAAAGTTATCAATAATTTCCGACTAATCTATCGAATTCAATGGTTAATTTAACGTGAAATTAGCAAATTCAGCTATTTCATTAAGTTTCATATAACAAATCATGTAACAATTTTATTTGATACTTGAAATAATAGCAAACTACCGTCTAAATTGTTATTTAATAAAAAAAACGCTAAATATTTTACAATTAAAGTACTTGAAAATAAACCAGAAACTTTACTTTACTATCTACATTATTAGTAACGTCCAAGTAATTAAAAATCTGTTATAAGTATCAATTTTGAACTACTTTCTACACGTAATTATGCTCTAATTTACAATAACTACCATTAGAACCGAAAAATTCGAAGAATGTATTTTACAAATCAACTAACCTGCTAATACATCCGTTTCCAACGTTGCTCTCGATCATCCTCTCGATTCTTCCTCCGATCGGGATTGCCTGACCATCAGCGAACTGTTATAAGTATCAATTTTGAACTACTTTCTACACGTAATTATGCTCTAATTTACAATAACTACCATTAGAACCGAAAAATTCGAAGAATGTATATTTTACAAATCAACTAACCTGCTAATACGTCCTTTTCCAACGTTGCTCTCGATCATCCTCTCGATTCTTCCTCCGATCGTGATTGCCTGACCATCAGCGAACCACGTAAAGGTAAGTTCGATAGCCTTATTCCATCACTATTCGTTGATCAACGAATCTGATCAATGTCGCATCTTCTTCTACATCTCTCACTTCCCAAATCTTGCCCGAAGTCTTGTGATTGCTTTGCCGGGCAGCGTGATATTAAATCGAAGCGTTAAGTAAGATTGATCGCTGCGTTGAGAAATGTGGGATAAAAAGATGGAACTTGTTAGGAAATCAACGTTTGGCAATCATCTGTCGTTTCTTGCACTTCGAATTTCCTTATTTGCTACGTGAATGAAAAGAAACACGTGATATTAAGAAACCACCGTCGAATCGTTGCTGTGTCATTTATTTAATCATTCGTCAGACACGAAATATTCGTTTATTCGTTTATAATTACGGATAATTTATAAATAACGAACGTACAGAGTAATAAATATATTAAAATTCACGCAATATTGTCTAATTACAATTGCACCTATCCGACATTACTGTAATACTCTTGCTACAGGCGTTTAAAAAATTTCTACCGTTATGCTGAGCGTTGCATTAGCACAGATTCGATGCAATCAGAAAATGCATTGCACACTGCGACAGCATTTTACATTTACAGTGTATAAATGTGAAACTTTTGTCTGTGTTAGATATGACACAAGAAAGTGTCTAAAATAAACTATAACATTAAGTAATAAAATATAACTATCTACTCTCGATATACGTATATAATACTCTCGTCTCTCCTACGATCGATTAACGTTAAAAATTTCCATTAATATTTGACAATTTTGGCTTTTGTTGCTTTCAAGAAAGAGAAAAACAATCAGGTACTCCGATAAAAGCGAAACTGCGTTCAAGACGCTATTAAAGGTTTCCACGAGTTGGAATCATTCTGATCTGAAATCGAGGAAGTTTCAGAGGAATGTAGCATCATTGCTTCCGGTCTGAAGAAATCGATAATCGGGTGATAATTGTAGTTGATTCGCCTCTGTGGTTCCTGATATTCCTCGTCGAAACCGCCATTTTGCAGCCGTGACGTGGCGTCCATGTCCAGGTCGTACGGTTGGCTGTATCTGTGTATGTTTAATTAGGAAGAAAGTTGAATCGTTGTGCTTTAGTATTACCTGTGCGTTAAACTTTCAAGTCTTCAAATTTTCAGACCCTCGAATCTTTAAACCTTCAAATCTCTAAATTATCTTATTTTCAAATATTTCAACTCCCAAATCTTTAAATCTTCAAAGTTTTAAGTTTTCCAAATCATAAAATTATCAGATTTTCACATATTTAAATTTTCGAACCTCTAAATTTTTCAGATTTTCACATATTTAAATTTTCGAACCTCTAAATTTTTCAGATTTTCACATATTTCAACTCCCAAATCTTTAAATCTTCCAATTTTTAAGCTTTCAAATCGTTAACTCTTCAAATTTTCAAACTTTCAAACCTTCAGCTCTTCAAATTAAAACTCCAAGTCATTCACAAAAATTACCTATTCAAAATCGTACTGTTCGCAGTTTCAGCATTCTCCTCGGTATGAGACGTAGATTCCCTCCTGTAAGGTGGTCTACTGGGTCTGCTGGGTCTACCTTTCAGCAACGATCCAGTGTACCCTGGCGCTCTAGTATTCGGTGCATGTTGTTGAGGTAACTTATCGAACGGCCTTGAACTCGATGTAATAGGTTTCTTCGGTCTTGGCCTCACAGGGAGAGTAAAACTTGGTCTACTTGGCGTAGGCTCTACTATAGGCTTCTTATTACTAGAACCTACAGAAGAAATGACAAAAAACCCCTTTACGTATCGTTCAATAATTCTTCCACACGAAAAACGCATAAAGCCTTCTCCCAATCTCACTTACCAAGGTTGGAATCAAAGCTACCCGAGTATTTATTCAAATAATTCAACTTAGAAGCTTCTTCGAAATCGTCTTTCTGTTCGTTGGTGACGAAATCAGATCCAGGAAAGGATTCCTTAATTCTCGAAGGTGGTTCCTTGTGATGAGGAGGGAAAATCTCAGCGTAACCATGCACGTGACAGCTGCAGCAAGATGGTACTTTGAAAATGTCCATATGCAAGCCTAATTTACTATCCCAAGTCAAAAGTCTGTGATAGTTGTACACTTGCATGCAAGAAGATCGATAATTCTCGGAGATAAACGAACAGCTCGACTGTGGACTTCTGTAAATGGAAATTTAACGTCACACTTTGCTTCTTCGGTTGATTTCACGGTGTGAAACGACCGCTCGAAGGGTATTTTTTCATACAGATTCTGGTTTAGTGGTGTTGCGAGCGAAAGCGAAGTAGAATTTTCATCGTAAGAAAAAATATCGAGCTGTTATACCACAAATAAGACGTTTTTGTTCAATGGTTTGTGACGAAGGATCAAATTTCGATTTCTATCGAGAAGTCACGGTGAAGATGATTCGATAAACTTTTCTCGGAAATCGTTCACCGAATCGTTTCGATTCGATCGCGATGATAAGCCATTGGAACGAGTGGCCGTAGTACGGAAATAGTTGTTCGACCGTGATTAAATTAAAACTTAATAGTCGATTACTCTTTTTTATGCAACGAGTGATGGAAATTGATTAGAGTCGCGTGCAACTTACGAACACTTCTCCAGTCGTAAAGTTTGCGTGTGTTCGCCGGTGTTTATTATGTACTTCCAAATACCGGAAGCAGCCCTGGCTAACTGTGGACGCGCGTATTTGATCACTGACGGACACGTGAAGCCTTCTTCGATGTTGTCGAACGGAGATGTTGCATCTGACCTCCTAAAATAAACGAATTATTTCGTTTGTTTAATGTGGTAACATTTGTTTCTGAAAGCTTTAATTAACTTCGGTAACTGAGTAAGAAATTCGAAAAGAAAAAAGAGAATAGAAAGATTATTCAATTTTCTGGAGGGTTTCAGTATTAATTTTTGAGAAATTCAGAATTAATCTTTTTCGAGAACTTCGGTATTAATTTTCCTCGAGAAATTTAATATTAATTTTTCTCGAGGGCTCTGGTATTAATTTTCCTTGAGAAATTCAGTATTAACAATCTTTGGGAATTTCAGAATTAATTTTCCTTGAGAAATTTAATATTAATTTTTCTTGAGGACTCTGACGTTCATTTTTCCTGAGAAATTCAGTATTAACGATCTTTGAGAGTTTCAGAATTAATTTTTCTTAATAATTTTGAAATTAATTTTTCTTTGCTCCTGTGATATGATAATTCACAGCACAGCGCAACTCTGCTGTCAATTAAGTTGCTATTCAACAGGGGCACGAATACAACTTCCACGCTAAACTTCCGCAATACAATACATTTCACAGACACACGCATAAAACTCACCTTCTAATCTCGTTACTCTCGTATCGATTCTCGTATTTATTCTCCAGAGGCAACGCAAGCGGAGTACTTTCTCCAGACTCGTCATAATCCTGCGACTTATAATCCGTCAACAAAGCGGCCACCATCTCCTTATTCCCTCTTATGCTCCTTGCAATCGCCTCGCTAAACAAGTTTCATTCAATTAAAACCAGACACCCATCCTTAAATAATCACCACCTATTAATAAAACACTACTCTTCCGCCAATTCTATTCAAAGGATAAAAACAATCCTCCCACAGACTTTACTCCAAGAATAGAAAAAGGAAACGAAAGTCGATACTTTCGCCTATCGCGACTTCCTTCCTCCACGTGTGGAACATCGTAATTCTCAATTAAAAAGCAACGAATTATTACGAGAACGAGTAGCCGAACCAGCATTACCTAATAAACAATTGAAAAGAATCACAGGAAAGGGAGCTGCGGCACTTTCTTCCGTTTTAACGAGCCCGCGAATTATGTCGTTTGCCATTGTGAAACGACGTTCCCCTAATTAACGCGAACCCCTGTCCTAAGTCGGAGAAAGTCCGTTTTAAACGCGTGTGTCGCCGAATTAGTTGCGCAACCTTTGCGATCCCGTTGAAATCAAGGGGAAAAATAGCAGAGAGAGAAGGAGTAAGTGACAACAGGCGAAACTTACTGCGGATAATCGGTGGCTTCTAGACAGACTGTCTTCGTGAAGAAAGTACATTCCTTTTCCGTTGGATCTCGCTTCACTTCCGTGGGCCGTCTGGGTGGTCTTATTAGCGGCGCTCTCGACAGATCTGGAAAATTATGTTCGTTCCCATTGAGGGATATTGTTGCGCTATCCAGATGGAATTAAAGTTCCGTACACTGTCGTTTATGTGGTATGATTAATACTCGGCAATTTTGGTTTTTTGAAGAGGAAAGGAAATTTAGGTGCTCTAAAGATATGAAACAACATGGAAATGAGATATGAAAAATATGAAACACTATGGAAATAAAATATGAAAATTACGAAACGATATGAAAATAAAATATGAAATGATTTCTACGAGTTCGAATCATTTTTATCTGAAATCGACGAAGTTTCTGACGACTGTCGTTGATTTTGGTGTGGTGAAACTGACAGTGCAAGGGTAATATGTATAGAAAAATTGTAAAAACAGTGAGAATTGTGGAAACTCACCTGCGTAAACGTTTCTTCTATTCAGAGACGTCGGCCTTCTCGGCGGAGGTCGATAACTCGGCCGTGTTCTTAGATTAGGCCTTATAATCTTCAATTCCTGCGGCTAAAATTAAAGAAGAAAGAAACAGTAATTTTACAGTTGAAGAAGAATATTGTAATTTTATAATTAAAGAAGAAAGAATTCAGTAATTGAGGAAGAGAATACAGTAATTTTACAAATAAAGAAGAAAAGCAACAGTAATTTCGCAGTTAAAGCAGGAAGGATTCGGTAATTGAAGAAAAGAATATAGTAATTTCACAATTAAAGGAGAAAATTTAATTTTATAACTCTAAAGGAGGAATTTCTTAATTTCATAATTACAAAGGAGAAATACAGTAATTTCAAGTTATCATTTTATCATACGCTAGCATTTCTCTATCTCAATGAAACAAACGTACTCGCATCCTCCCAGGAAGAATCCCGTTGCATTAATTACACTTAAATTTAAATTTCAACCGTGTTTATCCGCCGAGAAATCTTAACCGTAACCAACAATATATGTCCACCTTAGCATGCGTACGCTTTATCCCGGTTGCTAATTAATGTCTGCAAAGAAGAAAGACATCCAACGTCCTTCGAAGGATTTACAAAGCTCGATCCAACATTCTCCGAGAATTTCGACGAATAACACGATATATACGTCAATTAACGTGAAAGTGTTCGCGAAAATAATCTAAAAAGCTAAAACATGACACACAGACGTCACATTTGGCCTAAGTTTAGAGATCTCCACAGACAACGCCAGTAAGGAAACGAAAATACGGCTGTAAAGACGATTTTCAGCGACGATAAACCTAATTCTCCTAAGGCGTACCTATTTTCACGCGCGAAATTAAAAAATAGAAAGTAGAGGACCAAATATAATTACAGAGAATGACGCTCGTACGAGACAAGATCGCACATTTCGATGTGATTTACGATAGAAAGGAGTTCCAGCCGCGACTTTCTAGGGATCTTCCACGTGAGAAGATAAACAGACGGCCGTCGATCTTTCGTTACGATGTAACAATGTTCGCTTCGAGGCGAAACACTGTCTGAAGTTACTTCGTACGATGTTTCATCGAACCCTGCCTGGATATTCATAGAAGGACTGGAGTTAAATCAACGTCCACCGTTCAATGCACGCTGATTACGCTAAATAAGTCACTTTCCTATATTAGGAGTCGAAACTGGCGAGGATAGATGAATAAAAGTCGTTTCCAATAAAAGACCGAGCAAGTTTTGCCGTCGTCGCGTCATCCCCGATCAAAACAGGGTCAACTGTGGAGTGGAAAAAGAGGATCGAGGATGAACGAGCGTTTCTTTGCAATTCGAACCGATTCGATTGTTACTCAGTCACTGGAGTTAGTTTCTTTTTAAGGTACGAACGAGCTGCGTTGTTCGAAACATCGTAGAAGCGATATGGAATGATTTGAGAGAAAAAATTGTAGGTTGTGTTTTAATGGATTTTCTAGTTTACCTCTGGTAATCCTTCGAGTGTTTCCTCGTCACCAGCGATATCTTCTGATATGACTTTTGCTATGTCTGCGCTTTTTGGTAAAGTCAGCTCTCTGCTCGCGTTTTGCCGGCTTCCGTTGCTCAGAAGTGCGCGGACCTTCTCCAATTGCTGTTAGGGGAATCGAAATAGTAGCAACTGTTGAGAATCTGATCGAGAAATCAATAGATTTAAAGCTGAATTTCTAAGATTTTTGAAGCGATATTTGAAGTAGAGAAAATTTCTTTTTGAATTTCCAATTTAATTGTCCAAATTTCTTATTTAATTTTCAATTTTCAAAGTTTAAAAATTCTTAAAAATTCTTGAGTCGAGCATTAAGCTTAAACAATTCTAGAATAGAAAGATACTCGATAGTTGTTTAAAATTTATTAAACAAACGCTAGATGCGACAAGCATCTGTAGTTAATTCTCATCGAGAAATATGTAACACGGGAATAGCTAACCCCGAAGTAAAAAGCACGGTTTCTCCACTGAAACGCGAGTCATCCGACCTTCTCTCGTCTATCCGTCAACGTTAACGAGATAACGATACGTTTAGCCGGTTAAATAAGCCGCGTTTAACCCGAGCAACGCGGCGTGCAAGCGTTGTTTAAGCAAATAGAAACTTCTTCTTTCACTTACACTCTCCCGCGTTCTATCCGTCCTGTTCTTGGACGGTCCGTCGTTGATCTTGATGGACGTGACCGTCGTCCCGTTGTTTTCTTTACGGTCGTTGAGGTCCACGTCGTCTTTGTGATTCCTCTCGGCGCCGACGTTAATCGAGGACAGTAGCACGACCGCCTAGAGAGTGAAACGATACCCCGTGCATTCGCATAAACTCATTATTACCGCCCAAAAGTAACATTCTGGGTCAACGAGAACTCGATCTCTGCATCGTTCAGAATCGACATTATTTGCAACTTCCTTCTTTATATACAGGGTGTTTGGTAACTGGTGGTACAAGCGAAAAGGGGGTGATTCTAGATGAAGACGCATGCACCCTACTATGTCGTGGATGAACGGATCTCGATATAGACCATATGTCGTAGGTTTATCAGTAATAATAAAGCATGTAATTATCAAGATTTACTTTATTAATGCAAAAATTGTTGAAAATGCTGGCCACCGTACACCGAACGTCGAGATCCATTCATCCACGGCATAGTAGGGTGCATACGTACTCGACGAAAATTTAAAGTCGATTTTCTCGAAAACAAAGCCTCAAACAAAAATGTTTATTCTATATTTTCGACTTATTCTTTCGTGTAGAATCACCCCCTTTTAGCTTGTATCACCAGTTACCAAACACCCTGTATATATATATTTCCACTCGACACAACACTATCCCTTACTTTCTATCAACCAACTTTTTGACTCGTCGATTTGTCGTGACATTTAACGCGTACAGTGTCTGAATTTTTTGGATATTGTAAGATTGTGACGCTTCATTCTTAAAATCTCGGGAAGATTATGGGAATAACTGTATAGCATGTATTAATTTTCACGTAGACATCGTCGATCACTGACGCGAATCCTGCATGAATATTAATCGACACGATGAACTAGAGATAGCGAGAATTCCCTCGTTAGTATTCCGGAGAAGAATCTTTACCAGTCTTCCGACTAGTAGTTAAATTCGCCTGTCTAGTTTGTCTGAAGCTGGTGAAACCAGTTGTCATAACATTTACCACTTGATTTCTCCAACTCTACGTTATCGCGTTGTCTCCCATCGACGCAGCGTGTGCGGTTCAGAAAGCATTACCTAACGTACTATCGATTTTCCGTCGAATTTTGGTGAAATTATAAAAATGTTTAATTTCATTTTCTGTTTGCAATGTTCCAAAATCCCGACCCACTGAAATCTCATTGAAGGATCTAAGGATAAAAGGAATTTAAAATTGACAAGGTGAGACAAATTCCTGATTTTATTATAATTACCGAGAGAACCTCTTCGATTCCACTATAACCATTCTATTTCCGTGATTTAATTTTTGCACAGAAAAGAAAATATAAGCAACACGGTAAAAAAAAAGAGGAGTAGATCCACTCTTCTCTTTCCTTTCTTTCGAGACCACCGCTTATCGCTTTCAGACGATCGTTCAGTCGAAACAGATCCTTTCCCTCTCATAATCGTAACGCGTGTACGCCTCGACCGGCACGATAGAGTTTCCCGACGGACACAATAGCACAATTCCCTCTATTATGCGTGCGGGAATTGATCGCGAGCTTCTTGTGGACCGTCTATCGCGGAAGAGATCTTCCTGTTCCTGCGGTGGAAGCGCGCCAGCCACGGTGAAACGTTAATTTTCCGTTCGCGGCGGAAGTGCTGTTTGCAAAGTGACGGCGCGTAACGTCGTGAAATCGTCGCGAGAACTCGTCCACCTCGACTATATCGGTCCGGTGAAATTACGCGATTTTCCACCGTGAACTGATCGACGGAGAAAAAGAAACGCGATAAAAAGAACAGATACGAACGATTCGCGTGCAACGGTGAAAGCGTTGCTCCGAATCCCTGATTAAACAGTCTCGACTAGATAGATAAACAGTTCGTTCGTGTGCAGATTTTTCTTGATTATTCAGCGATCGAACGAAAGTTCTCGCGACTGGAATTCGTTCGTACGGTTCAACGAATCGTGGATCAACGACGTGGTGGATTTTCGTTCATCTTCTTTGCCTAGTTTCTCGGTTTGTGTTCGAGTGATCCTGGGTTGTGTAACTTTCACGCTGATACAGCCGTTCGTGTACAGGGGTACTTTCTAAAATATGAATTTCTGCCTGATATGGAGGCAGCACGATCTCACTTCTACGTTTCATGGGTAGACTGTTAAATTGGTTCGGTTTGGACGAATTTTCTGGGGTTAGATCGAGTTGAGAATGGAATCGACGATACATTTATTCTATAGTCAAACCTTACCCAATTCAATGCATTAAAATGAAGCCTAATTACCTATTGACTCTTCCAAATGAAGGATGCAGAGAAAAATTAAAATTCACAAAATTCACGAAACTACCGTAACGTTAGATTTTAGTTTACTTAATTCGTTTATTTAATTAAGAAATCACTCGACAGTGCATTGAAACACTCAGTTATTTATTTTCACGACTTGCTACATTTAAATCACCTGTGAAAACAATGCCAATTCCACGAATAATCAGATTCGACGTAACTCAAATCTGCACACCTCGATTTACACGAAATCCAATTAGATCCTGTCGCAGGAATCACAGGTGGTCTCTCAGTAAGAAAAACTGCCTTGAGCTATCCCATGGCAAATGTATCACAGTTTAACGTGAACCCAGCCACAGGCATTTCAACCAGTTCATCGACTAAAAATCACAATTTCCAACAAACGTTCCTCTTATCAGCAGTTACAGCAACGTTTCGCGCGTTATTACCGGTTCAGCGAGTTATTACACGCTTTGTTCCACTCTCCGGTAACATTTCTCTCGCTTCCGTTGTTCCGACATTACACGGATCCACCGATGTGTTCGAGATTCTACGGTACAATACAGGTGTGAGAACGAAGTGTCAACGTTTGTCAGCGGTAGGAAGTTGGCCGATGTAACCATGGAACACGGCGGCGTGGCAGAGGCCCTCGCGGCATTATGCCACGTGAAATAACCATAAACGTGGAAATTCCAACATATCCTCCGGTGTTTGCAATCGGCTCTGACCTAGTAACCATGATGCTCACCAGAAGGAAGAGCTACGATTTCACTGAGTGATCCTTTTCTTTCATATCGTGGCTGTTCATCAATTCTCTTGGCCAATGAGATTTTTCTTCTTGCAGGATGTTTCGCAACACTGGTTGCAGCGTTTACGATTATTTATCTGAGACACGTGTAACGTTTCCACGCGTTTTGTTCTTGCACGAACTGTATCGATCGCGAACGATCTATCCTTTTACTTTTATCACGTGTCGAACGAGAGATCGGA
>NW_017100268.1:3084612-3105002 GCF_001263275.1 Habropoda laboriosa | reverse complement strand
TAATTTAGCATCTTCGAAACGGAGGTTGATCGATTGGACAAGTGGTTGCTTAGGGAGGACGAATGTTTGCGAGGTCTGTTTGGATTCAATTAGCAAGGAAATCGAGAACTTTCGAATGCTGCAATTCTTCTTTTGCGAACAGCTTATAACAGCTTATAACAGATATTTCCTGATCTTTTTGATTCTACGGGATGGTTTGAAACGACAGCGTCGAGAAAATGATTGTGGTTAGTATCTACTTGTTACAAAAGTTTCGTGGACCTTAGATTATCAAAACTTTCACCCAAGAAGATGAGTACTTGTAAATTATAGGCGACAGTGGACCCACCATTTTGTGTCAGCGTATCGAGTCGAATCTCCAGTGAAACTTGATACGAGATTACACCTTCGATCCAAGCTAGACTTCTCTATCTTCGAATCTAAAGAATCTTCCATAAATTATAGGAAATTACTGTTAACCCTTCGAATACATTAAATCTCAATTATACACGTAACGATACGATAGGTTTTGTTTGATTTATTATCAAGCTGGTAAAGGTGTGATCCAAGGATCGATAGATCTTACATTTTCCACGCGTATTTCTTCGAATAACCCAACTTCGCCGAAGAATCGCTGAAAGATTATCAGATAAGGAGCATAATAAATCGCATTGTAGCGATTTCATCAATCTCAATCTGACAAGAAGGAACAATTCCACATCTGTCTATCGAAAAACCTAATTCTCAGGACCTGAGAAGGGTGAAAAAAAAAAGAAGGTGTGCGAGCAAAATTGATCGACGAAATACGATAACGAGAGAGGAACAATTGACTCGAGTTGATAAAAATCGCCGGTGGTAATTGCACCGTTCAAACTCGTATTTGTAATCGTCGATAAATCTTTCACTCGGCTGCCACGTGAGAGGGAACTCGCAGCAATTAAGGAGAATCTATTTACTTTTCCTGGTTCCGGCAGGTTACCGGATCAAGGCCACGCAAAGGTTGTTCCACTTTATCTGAGAAGAGAGCCGGCAGAGGCGGCCAGCCGAGCAGTCAGTCACCTTTTTCTCTACGAAAACACCAAGTCCTCTTTAAAGATCCTCTCGGTGAACTCGAGTCGACGACGGTGACGTTGAAATGCCATTGAAATGTAAGTATCGAGTGTGACGACGTTTGTGATAAAATGTGATTTAACTCCTTGTCAAGTATCGTACTTTTTAAATTGATCGAGTGTTTCTTGTTATTTAATAGAAATCATGGAACTTTCGCAGAAACTACTGTGCTATTTAATTTATTAGATAACAAGTGTTTGTTATCTAATCAATTTTATGGCGCAGTAGTTTTTGTGAAATGTAATTTGCCGTTCAGAAATTAATTTGCCGTAAGTAATTAAATTTGAAATTAAATGGTTGAATGCTTGTTGTTGAATTTGATAGGACAGTAGTCTTGTGAAAATATGATTAACCATTCCGAAGAGAGCACCACTTACATGAAAATTTGAATATCTAGGGTACGTAAGAGAAGAACCAGTACTTTGCTGGCTCATTTGTATAATGCCTGTAATTATGTCGCTTTAACGAAAGTTTCTCGTGATTATGAGTGTAGGGGACACGTTGTTGTCGCCGATTCTCGAAAAATTGGTGAAAGTAGAATCGTCTCGTTTATCCTCGTGAATTAAAAATGCAAAAATATTCAAGCTACATTATTTCTACATTTTCCAATAAAAATATCATCGAACACAAAGAGAATTCTCGTTTCTTACCGCTGTAACTAGCAATAATCCTCGCGCCATCATTGCTCCCTCTTGTGATCTCTCATGAAAATCTTCTTACTTCCTCTCGATACACAAATTCACACTCACTATCACCATCAACTCTTCCAACCCTCGACTAAAAATTCCTCGATCTCTAATGCTTCCAACGAATCACTGTTCATCAAAATAAAAGTCTCGTCGATCCCCTAAAAATCTTCGATTCCCTTTAATTCTCCGGTTGAAAAATACGTCCGCAAATCCCCCAAATTGTTGAATTCCTCGATCTCTAATGCTTCCAACGAATCACTGTTCATCAAAATAAAAGTCTCGTCGATCCCCAAAAATCTTCGATTCCCTTTAATTCTCCGGTTGAAAAATACGTCCGCAAATCCCCCAAATTGTTGAATTCCGATACAATCTCCGAATGAGAAATTAAACGTTACCCGAGTATGGCTAGATCGAAGTTCTCGTCGGCTCTAAGTTCGCGTCTGTGAACAATTGGACGTTGGATGCTCGGCGTTCAGTCGTCGAAGACGAAAAATTCAGCGCTCGCGTGGAGGTGCACACCGACCTCTGGTTCGAAACGGCGCGGAGTGCGTACGGTCCTCGTCTTCATCAGGTGGAAGGAGACGGCGAAGAAGAAGAAGAAGAATCGAGCCCGCGATGCCTGGCGGGTCTCACGTGGGGATAATGTAGGAACGAGCGTGCTTCGTCCTGCGTGTTCCCCCTTCGTCGAGCCGTGACCGAGAAAACCGGACGGCCGGATAAGCGTGTCGTATTCGAGAGGAGGAAGAAGTCGGCCACTCGACCTCCTCCTTCTTCCTCTTCGCGTATATACACAGCTTTACCTCGCGGGGAGCATCTGGCCGAGCGGTGGGTCCATCGCGTCACCCTTAATGCGACAACACGTCACGTTTTCTCCTTGTGCTTTTTCGTACCCCTTCCTCTTTCGCTTGCTTTGCATATTTCCAGTTCCTTGGAAATCGCTGGTGTGATCTTTGTGCAATTGAAAATCGCGAAATAGTGAGAGTACGATATGTGAAAATCTTAGCGATTCTACGGTTTCCTGTGGATTCATTCTTTTGCTTGATATTGTCACATAGTGAATATAGTGTTTTCTACATTCTGATATCTTATAATTGCACAAATATCCACAGTCTAATGATCAATTTTCAACGATTTGAACGTTGACAGTGATTACATAGTTTATGAAGATGAAGATGGTCCTTTTTTATTTCCTTCTTTCCTTTCTTATCCAGTGATTCATTGGAACGTCGCAGTGAAGTGCCGATTACCTCGAAATCATACTTACCTTAGCACCTAATGGTAGCGATGTTGAAAATAAAAAGTAGCGGTGAATGAGTTCATGACAAAACGAGCGATGCGAACATGAATTTCCAAGGCTTCTTCGGCCTCTTACTCACAAAGTAAGTTAATTTAGATAAAAAGCTCGGTAATCCTATAAAATTAGAGAGCGCAAAAGTTCGAGCGAAGACGACACAGAATGTAGAAATGTTAAAAAAAAAATTCTATTTCTCGTAAACGGAATGTCGTATAATTGAAACGTCTACGAGCAACTATTTCACAAGCATACACGAAACTATCGAGAAAAATAAACGGTCACTAATTCTTCTAACCAGTAAAATCCTCGGATCGTGGTAAATTGAACGAAAGAATTGGGAACGTTCCCTAATAACACCTTTCACGATTAAATTCCCGATGAAAAGTGACGCGTTACACGTCTAAGTGACGCGCGATGTTTTCTCCCTGATTGCCGCTGTCACTGTGCACGTGTATACTTTCGACAGAAACCCCGAATGACAACCACAATTCCGATTTATCTCGTTCTCCGCGTGAATTCGAACGGTAAAAGCCGCGGGGCAAATTAGTTGAACGCGAAAGAATATAAATCTTCGTTCCTCTAAACTTGTTACAAAATAAGGAAAGAAAAATCGAGGTTCTCGTTAAAACGATAGATCATCGTGGAAGATTGTGATCCGAGGAACAGATGCTTGACGCTGCGTTTTCTCTACCATTCCGTTGACAACATCTTAGATGAAAAGGGCTCGAGATAACATCTTTATCTCCAAGTACCAACACAGAAGATGACGCTAATACGAAACTTAAATCGAAACGCCGAATGTCGCGTCGAGAAAGTTACACTATTCTAGAAAGTCAAGTGTAATAGCTTAATCAACGTCGCTAACGTAATAAACAGTGAATAATTTAACATTCAATTTATAACGCACAAACGACGACAGTTTGAAAATAGTCCTACTTTCTACTCCATAATTTATCCATCTAATCAAATTTTCTACAATCTTCTCCTTCGAGTATCACGAATCAATAATAAACAAACTCGAACAAGTTGAAATATGAAATTCCCAGATTCGTTAATATCGCACGTAACAGTGCTCATAAACCGCGTGTACTCGATCGGAGAACTCTTCCAATACCAGCAATAATCATTTAGGAAGGCTTGTTAACGCCAGAAGACGCTATTAGCAGGAAAGTTGTGAATCGTAGACGCGAAACAGGCGAACAATGTCGTAAATTGCGTCGATTAAAAGGCGCACGCTATAAACTTTCATTTCAGATTCGTTTTGCCCACGTTTCTAATGGCGTTCGAGGAGCGCCTGACGAATCGAAGGGTGAAAGCGAGCAAGCTGTACCGCGTCGAATTGCCGCGGCTTTTCGAGTTCAATCTGCAATCAGCGTTTGTCACTCTCGGCGCAAGCCTCTCTTCGTGGTGAATTTCCAAAGGCGTTCGGTATCGTCGTAGGAAGCCGGTAATTGGTGACGTTTCGCGTGGAAACGAGCAGTCGTCGGGGCATTTAACGCGACGTTCCGATGCCACGGAATTGCGAATAGAAGAGCGTGATCAAGTCGCGGCGAGGCAACTGGTTTTCGGTATATTGAGGAGTGAAAGAGGATACGCAGGTTCTTGGACGCTCTTATCACTGTTTATAGGCTTCTTAGCGGCTGTAACGTTTCGATTGCGAGGTATATTGGTAGGTGGTGAGGTTCGATAGGGGTGTGATTTAGGAAATGGGAGATAAATCTACTCCTACCGTCGGTTGAGGAAAGTTGGAGCTGGAATTCTGCTTCTCCAAGTGTCTATGGTCGTAGAGTTAAGGTACGGTGAGTTGGTCTTGTTTATATGCCAAGATAGAATTGTATTTTTGAAACTTCTTTGGGGTCTGTTATCGTGTCTCTGTTATGCAGAGCGGGGTTGTAATTTTAACGATGAGTTTGCGTAAATTAGGCCTGGAATCTGAAAGTGGTTCAGATACTTTAAAACGACAGTCTTCGATGTTTAAACTACTTTTCAACTACTCTATGTACAACAAATTCTATTTCCTCGAAAACTATGCTTCGTATAATTAACCTTCGATATTTAAGCTCTTGCAGAACGATTAATTTATGTTCTCCTTTAAAAATTATTTGTGAAATTTATCAATAAAAGACGTATTCATGATTTCTAGATTGAAAACAAAAAATTCTGCTCTATGAACAAACAATTTTTAAATTCATAAATTAGTGTTGGCTAAACAAGTTGCCCATTACTGCTTTATTATTATTAATTTCCCTAAGAAAAAACAAACCCTGTACAAAATCCTCCCAATCATTTTCAATTTACATTCTCCTACAAAAATGAATCACGACTTTTGTCGACAAAAAGTGTATTCACTGTCGTCTATGTCGAAAAAAAATTCTACTCTAAAATAAACAATTTTCAAATTAATAAATTAAAAGTTACTGTCTAAAAACCACGCCATATATTCCCTTCCTGACGAACTCCCCACAGAATCCCCCAAAACTTTCTTTTTTCAAAAGCACCGCCCAAAAGTGTCACCAAAAAGCCAACTCAAACGAGTGATAAATCCACAAGAGTCCCCTGACGATGCCTCTAATTTCGCTCGATAAATTTCTCGCGGCGAAACTGCCACGCGTAAAGTGTCACGGTTCTGCGATGCTGCGGGCGCCGTTTCCATTGTCCGCCACGGCGAATCTGCATTCCGAAACGGCGCGTGCAACGAGGTTCGGCCCGCATAAAGATCAACGGGACGCGGCCGTGAGGTGTTCCCTGCTTTAACGACACCACACTGTGTGCCTCTGTGTGTGTGTGTCGTACAGCGGGGATATTTAAAGCAAACTGTAGAAATGGAAATAAACGACTGGTCGAATCGATCGCGGAACGATGCGCGGCTCACTTAACCCGATAAAGAGAATGGTTATTGCCAGCGCGCGTGGACCAACGCGCGCCTCTGCTTCGCGTTTCAGCGTAGGACTTGCGTGGAACAAGTACCGTCTGAACTAAAGCCAGAGGACGAAGAGAGAGAGAGAGAGAGAGAGAGAGAAAAAGGAAACGAACATCGTAACCGTTCGTTCTTGATTTACGCATTCGTGGCGGTTGAAACCGCGCGACCAAGCGACCGGACGATGTTAACGAGCCTTTCGATCGCGTTCGAGAGGAGATTTAGAGTGCAGACCTTACCGCGGTGTACCTCGTAAAATTTGTCAACAAGTGCGCCAGAGTTTAGAGGTGGATTAGTGGATTTAGGTGGACAACGGCTTGGCAAGGTTTGCTTGCTGTTTCTGGAGTTTCGAGTCTCTCTCTGCAAAGTTTCCTCAGGTGTTACAGAGTTTAGTTCATCTGTGAGTTTGAAGAGGTGTTACTAGTTCCTCTACAAGTGAATTACCGAACGTCTGTAATTAGATTTGTGCGTTTTTGCGCCGAAGATAGCGGAGGGAAACTTCCACCGGCTGTTAGGAACCTATTTGAGCGCCTCGTAGCAATGTAATTTGCACGCTGGACGAAATTGCTCGTTTCCTTCGTTCAGTTCTTTCGTGGGAATGAATTAAACTCTGTCTCGCTCTTTTCGCCTTTTTTAGTAATTCTTTCAGCTGAATGTTTCAAGTATTTTTTAATTTATGCCACATTTCCTGCGAAGGATACTGAAGCTAGGAATATTGTTAGAATGTTCGTGAACCGGAAGTCATCTTCTTCTGTTTTCTAAGCGAGGCGAGACTTTCGGTGAAATCCGCCAAGTTTTAGCAACAATATGTACTTGAATTAACATCACAATAGTATCTACGCATCGAAATACAGAAAAGGTGAAATGTCCTCGAAGGTAAGTGTTACTAAATCAAGACCTCGAGGCGCAGGAAACTCGGTCTTTTGAAAAGATCGCGACGATACAATCGGCTCTACCCGCGAAATTGGAAGAGCCGCGGCGGTTTGAAAAGCTTACGACGACGATTCTCGCGTCTGAAAACGGCTGAAAGAGGCTGGTGGCGGTGCCTTTTGTTACTTACGTGGCTCGTTTCATCTTCGATTCGTCACTGGCTGTTCGTTTCCACGTGAAGAACGACGCCGGTAAAAACCGTTTCGTCGGAAACGTATCGGGAGACGTTCGAGAGAGAACTATTCCGTGGTTATTATACAGACGAGGAGGAAAGTATTCACGATTCGACACACACCTTCCAGGCGTTATTTCGGTGCGTTCCAGTAAAGTGAAACGCGCTCGTTTCGAGGAATATTTAGGTCAGCGGCTCGTTAACGTTACTATCAGAAAAGAAGAAAAAAATCGCGCTGATCAACGAGAGGTAGAATTTTCAGCCGGTTACCAATGAAAGTGGAACGTGTCGCTGCGTTCTTACTTTTAATCGCGTGACGATTCCACGGAATGGAAAGGATCTAGCTTCGATGTTTATCTTCGTAGCACCGATTCGTTGATTGTAAATCGGTACGACGAAGTTAAAAGAACCTCGACGAAGTGTTCGATGAGAGTTTGCCGATGGAAATCTCGATACACGATGTTGCAATGTGTTAGGAGCTTGCGGTTGATCTTTCGATCGTTCAAGCTTTGCCGGTTTTTGCACGTGTGTGCCGACTAATGTTCTAAGGCTTCGAAGGACCAGTTTCTTGATTGAAACACTAAGTTTTTATTTTATGTTCTATTTTCTACAACTAATTCAAGGTATAAACTCTACTGCGAAGTGAGAGGTGCTTCTCTTGCGAGTGGCCAAGTGTTTCTCCTGGAGTCTCTGCGGTTTCCCTCGACGAAGACTCCTATTTTCCTAAAAACACCCTGATTGCTGATTTTTCCTTTTCTAGATCACCAATCAGTTTACTCCGGTGCATCGCATCCTCCCTCCATTTCGCCCTTAGCGCGTTATCTTAGGGTGGGGTAAACAACGACCGGAGAAAATGTTCGGTGGACGGATGGGTGGGAATCCTGTGGAATCTCCGCTTTTCTAGGCTTTGTTAAAGTCAAGTGGGCCACTTTTCTATTTTCCGTTCGGAGACTCCAGGATTTATGGCAGGGTCTGGTCCTAGGGACTAAGTGTCGCAGGCAACGCAATAAACACTTGTGGTGTTTTGAAAAAGCGATATTTGCCTGCGACTGCGACCACTTGACTCGCTGCCATAAATCCGGCTACAGGATACGCCTTAACACAATGTGAAAACAGCTGATCTATAATGATCTACAACGATCCTTGATTAGAGAATACTTCGTGAAAGAATTTATTAATTTGGATAACGTTGAAACGGTTGAAAAGTCAATTTTGTTTCTAAACAGCGCAATATTTCAGAGAGAAGAAATGAGTTATCACTTGACTGAGCAGAGCAACGCATATTTTCACTCGATGAGAATTTCACTTTATATCTCGAGCTTAATCGCGTTAATTTGAAGTGTCCCTGACACCTCTCCGCCGTTTTCCATTTCCATTTTACTCTCACGTTGTTACACCTCGACACCGTTGCTGGATTTCTAGGGGAAAGTCTTTCTATAGATAGCATCCGCGACCTAGACACTCGCGTTCACGAAGGATACGATTCCCCGCTGGCAGCTCTGGCTTAGTGACCTTAGCGAAAATTGCCAGGCATCGTAATTAGCTCGTTAAAGTCATTGTCGGCTTTTTACCGATGCTTCACGTGAACGCAAATTGCCATCCCCCTAATTACCGCTATCGAACGAGGTTCTTAATACCTATCTGCGATACGTTAATTGAAAATGACTCGTAATTCCTCGGTACTCGATATATCCAACACTTTAGAGAGTTTTCAATTTGAAATAATTCTCCGTGAAAGAGCGTGATTCTACCGAAATTAAAAACGAAGAAAAAGAAGTATGAAAGTTAAGGTCATTTTTAGGCCATTCGAGGACACGAAAAAATTGCGTAAAGATCTTTGAAAGTCGTTGAAAATCATAAATTAACGAAAAAAATTTAATTTGAAATACACTTAATACGAGGTCTGCAGAAGTTGAGATACATTTAATTCGAGGTCTACAGAAATGAAATTATATTTAATTTCAGGTCTACAGAAATGGAAATTTACGTTTAATTTGAGATCTACAGAAATGGAAATACACTTGGTCCACAAAAATTGAAATACACTTAAGTCAAGATTTACAAAAATTAGAAGAAACTAAAATACTGTCTTCAACGTAATACATTATCACTCGCAAGTATTTTCCCGCCTATTTTCTCAAAAAGTTCTTCGCTCCAATACCCAACTTGGTCGAAAAAATTTATCGTATTTTTCAATAAAGGGACAAAAGAGTAACTATGCAAACACTACACAAGAACGTTAATGTCTATCACCGTTACGATTCCATTTTACATAATTTCTCATACATCGCGACATTTCGAGACGAAAATAACACATACATTTTTCCCTCAACGTTAGATCTCTTTCTCTTCCGACCATCGAACCGGCGATCGCCATAAACGAGTCTGGACGTTTTACGGCTGTTTCAAGATTTCTGGAATGCGATCCAATTTACGATAACGATCCTTACCCCGGTACACGTTCCAACGCACCAAGGCCCCTGAAGAGTGAAGACAACTGCAGAGAACGTTCATATGCCATCCACGAGATCCCGAGACTGACAGCTCTCGGGGATGATTGGAGATGCTCGACGATTCACCGTGCGGTTTACATGCCTCCTTTACGATCATTCCGCTTCCAATGACTTCTGTGTTCGCCTTCAGCTCCGCTCCAATATATTCGTTCGATCCGTTCCCGCTAAAACCGATGAAATTAATCGAACGAAATGACCCTTAAGCGTTCCCATGACCAGATAAGGAAACCACATTTCCAAGCTCCCCTGTGTCCTGTACCATTTCAACTCGTAAATCAATAAAAATGATACGATCTCGGATCAACGAACAGTTTCCACCGTTCTCGATTTGTTATTTTCGAAAATAACACACAGAAGAAACGAGATAACAGTGAACTTCTGCGCTCTTTTTCTCTTGATTTACCGCGTGCAACACACCTAACAGTTAACGACGATAATTCGAAAACCACAAGGGTATTACGAAGCCGCCTCGATTCAAAAGGACCAGAGTTATTTAAAGAAGTACCAGTTCAATTTCACGCTGGGCAAAAACTTAAACGAACGACTGCCCTTTCCTCGTGATAAATTACGAAATTTGTAGTTACATTGGTCCGTCCGAAGGATCGATACGTTCCGTTTGTAAAAGATCGCGAGGTAAGCGGATTCAATTAATGCACGAATGTGTCGCGATCGTTTCGGTCCTTTTGCAGTGAAAGGACAATACCGTTAGCGGGCTCGCGTGATTACGCCTAAAATTATGCAAACCAGTCGAACGTCGAGCCACCTTTTACGAGGGGATCTCGTAACGGAATCGAATTTTACCGATTCGACCGGCGTGGTTCCTGTTTCGATGAGAATTTGCACCGGCTGGAGGGAAACGCCAGTTTAATTGCAAATAACACACGACTTCTGTAATTATTACAGGCTTCACGTTTCAGGTATCGACATGTTTCATTCAACTTTCAGTAATAAGAAGCGTTACTTTACTTATAAAAAAAAAAGAAGTCTTCCTCGAAGGACGGAGAAGAAAAGTTTTGGCATCGCGTTGTAGAAAGTCGGACACCGCAGGCGAGTGCAATTACAATTTAAAGTAGCTGAATAATAGAGATACTAGCTTAAAAAAAAAAGAGCCGAGTGAAAGTTTCATGATCACAAACATGGAGGGTACTCGATGTCCACGAAGATCACATTATAATAGACGCAAATCTCTCCTTCTAAAGAAACGAAGGATCAGAAAGTGTGTTTATCCGAGTAGGAAATCTCGAACCGCAAATTGCAAGTGCGTTAATGTATCTTCCTATAAATGTAATTTAATCTTCGATGATTCCCCATTTCCACTTCAAATTTTCACGTAAAGTATCCACTTACGTGTTTCACTTATGTCAACGGTAAACATGAAGATTTTTCAAGCTGGATCACATTATACGCCACTCGAAATACCAATCTTATCCGTCACTTCGTTATCAGCCAATTCTTCTTTTAATTCTTAAGTGTTTTCGATGAAACTCGAGGATCAAGATGTCGCGTGCAGTTTCTTAGGACTGCGGCTGCTTTGGCAAAAGTATTGAAAGCAGGCTAATTAAGCGAGGAACAAGAGAACACGTGAACGATATCGCGAGGACAATTGGTTCGTACGTTTTCGCAATTAAAAGGACGCGAGGGCAGGAGTTTAATTGAGACCCGCGCCAATTATTCGCGCATTCCTCGCGTGGAAACTGGGAACGTTTTATCGAGACACTTTCGACTATTTATCTCCGTGGATAAAGGCACGGATAAATTTGTCGAACGATAGAATTCTACTTTGGAATCGTGCGACGTTCAATTAAATTTTACTATCACCGCTAATTAAATAATTTTCTCCGACGTTCCTCGTATCGTTTCTGTTAATTTGAAAATGGTTTTATTGTTTAATTAAAGGTACGTTTAAATCGAGGGAATTATTTGAATCGTAAAGTAAAGATGGAAAAAATTAATTGAAGCGTTATCTTGGTAAACGTGTGAGTGCAAAAATGTTTCAATAGACATTCCAGGTAAATTGCGTTATTTGTCCGCGTCTTCCAGGTGTGCAGCAGTACTCACGTTCATTTTCTAAATAGTTCCACTAATTCTGTGTCTTCCGTGATATCCTCTTGAACCTTCGAGGACCTGGTATCGTTTCGGAGGCTTCGAAACCTCTGCCTTTATCGCTTCTTCACGTGTTCGCGAATAAATCCGCTTGTCTGGCACGAACATGATTCGATTAATCAGGAAGAAGACGTAAAATCGCGAGCAAATAATTTCTCACGTCCCTTGCGAAACTTCAAAACAGCTCTTTCGCTCGTTAAGCTAATTAATATACGCTAACGTGCACTTGTGAAACAACATTTTAAAGAATATAGTAGAAAAAAACATATTTTCAATCGTGAATTAGAAGATTTTAAGGATAAACGAAGATCGGCGAAAATTTCCCAACTTAAAGTGAAACATTACTTCTAAAAATAAACACGATGCGAAATGTTGCGAAACTCCGACGAAAACAAAGAACAAAAAACCTCTGATATTTACGACAACGTTTACTGACAAAAAAAACTTCTTACAGTAGTTGAGTTTACATACAATAATCCTTGCATTTTTTTGGGGGATAGAAGGGGGGCGGGAGACGAAAAAAAAATAGGAAAAATATGTGTGTCTGTGTGTGTGTGTATATACGCTCGAATCGCAAAAACTACGCAGAGCAATGTCGCGTTGAACGTCGAGTATCATCGACCAGCGTCGCTTCCTTTCGATAATACGGTAGCGAGGTCGGTTATCTTCGCAGAGACGAGAATCGACGTTCGGTTTACATACAAAAAAAAAAAAAAAAGACTTAATAAAATAATCAACCGACAATGGTGGGGCTTTAATCGATTCTTTAAGGGGAGCTATCGTGACACATACATATACATTTACACACATATATATGTATATATATGTATATATAAAAAAAAGAAAAAAAAATGTACGCAGATATCACAATCCGGAAAAATAAAATTTACGCGCGATTTCCGTGGTTAAATCGAGAGGACCAATCGCCACCCCAGACGCATCGAGAGAGACTAGAATGATTAAGAAATATTATAATCGACGATTGAAATCTTATAAACGTACATGCTTAATAACGATCCATTAATGATGATACGGATAATAACAAATAGAATAATTATTATAATAAGAATTCTCGATACAGTTACGATGAGAGATGATGAAGAAGAATCGCGTTTGTTTATTAAAAATTTTTCTCTTTTGATTCACACGATGTGTTCATAGTAAATGCGACTTTATGTACAATGCTTCGAAGTGAGAAATCGTCGTCGTATATTTACGTGTACACCTATACGTGCGACAAACACAAAACAATTTTCTGCTGATCTGCAATCTTTTTTGCATTGTCACGCGATTGATACTCGCGATGGATTGCGTAATTGATCGTTTACGTATCGGTGTCTTTTTTTGTGCCAAGTGTGTACTTTTTTGGACGTGAAACTTTTTTACATACGAACGAAGTCAGAAGTGACAAACGTGAAATTTACATACGTTTTCGTATGAATCTGTCGATTGAAAGACACCGATACGAAACGAACTTCTTCGACGATCGATGCGAACTAATTGAAAAAAAAAAAAAAAAAAAAAAAGAAACACTAGATACATAATAATACTAAATGAAATACTTAGACATTTTTAGACGTTCCTTCCGCGTTCGAAAACACGAAGAATCAGTAAAGAACGCCTGTTATCCTTAAACTGTACAAACTGCACGATACATCACGCTCGTATTTGCATTGTTAGATCATTCTTTTCGCGATTTCGCCTTCGTTTCGACGTCAAAACTAATCACGTATACCATTCATCACGCGTCTCGTTCTTCCACCCTTTTCTTCCACTGTATTCTTCAACCTTTCGCGAGTCTCATACTCGGCTGATTAAATATTAGCACTTTTTTGCGAATCCTGTAAGCACCTACTCGAGCAAAATTCATCCGAAAAACAAGACCGTGACAGAACCAAACTCGCAGTGTCGAAAACAAAAAACCAGCTTCTAGATTCTGTATACGTTCGAGAAATGATTATCTCTTACCAAAAAAAAAAAAACAACAAATTTGTACATTTTACCTACACAGAATTAATCTTGAAACCTTTGCAACGATACAATATGAACGGATTACGATTGCCAAAGCTTTCAAACGTACAATTCACCCCGGCAGCTCTCGGAGCTTTCCACCGATCTATAAATTACACGAGGAACTGCTCGAGCGTTCCTCGCGCGTATCCATTTCCACGCCGGCCGAGGAAAAATCAGCGAAAGAAACCAGTCTATTCGCATAATCCTCTCCGCAAAACCGCACACAACACGCGTTACTTCGTACAAAGAGAGACATCACGCTACTCACACTCGCGCGTTCCACCGATCATCGATCAGCTCCCATGAGTGAATCGGTCGGAGGAGCCAGGCCAGGTCTCGTCGGACGATTCGCAATCAACCACCGCATTCTCCGTGTTAACTTCGTTTCACACAGTCGGCGAAGAAAAGAAAAGAAAAGAAAAGTTTGTCTCGTTGGACAGTCGATCGTTCCTCTCGCTGGACACCGAAGAGCGATCTCGTTGAAATTATAAATCATCATCCGTCTCGGTACGTTCGATCGTGCTCGTTAGGTCGAAGATGGGAGGGAGGAGCTCGTAAACGATTCAGAGAAACGATTCCCAAAAATGGATCTCCTTTGATCGGCGTTCAATCGGTGCACTCGGAGGCGAAACTCTCGAGATCGACGTAATGCCCGTTCATGTTGTCCTCGAGCAGCTGAGCAAGATCCCTCCTGAGCGTCTGAAATTCCGGCCTGCGGTCTGGATCGGCGTGCCAACATCGGGATATCACCCTGAACAGCTCGCTTCGACAGTGCGAAGGCCTCTCCAGTCGATAACCGTTCTGCACGTTACGCATCACTTCCCGTGCCGTCATGTCCGGGTACGGTGTCGAACCTGTTCGCAAGAAAATTTGTCCACGTGTCAGTCGATGGAGTTCAAGACGACGGGATGGCGAGAAGCATTTCCTCTGTAGAGGGTGTCTCGTTTGTAAGGAATATATGCGTTATTTTCACTGGTATTGAGAGTGAGAAGAAATGACCGAACGGAGATATTTTTTGCCTTTGGATGGCGGATGCCGGGTCACCCGTGACCCAGCTTTTAGAAGTCTCTTGTTTCAACCAAAATTCTCCTCTCCTTATATCATCAACATTTTTCTTTTACACGATATAATGCCTAGTAAAACGAAAAAGATTGTCCGAGGGTTAAAGTCACTTCGACGTTATTACGTCGCAGGTCGTTGAACTCGTATCTTTTCTGTCAACTACAAAAATTTCGATGACCTCGAGGAAAACAGAGATTCACTCACTCTCCTATCAATGCAAAGTTACCGTCATATTCTAATTATCAAACTTCCTTTTTTTCTGAGAATTCTTATGCTTCCTGGAATACATACTAATTTCGAACTTTTGAAATGTGAATTCCAAAGTGCCTAAATTTCTTTGAATGAAGGATTAAAGGATATTTTATCCAGTGAGGAATTAATTACCTAGAGTGACGATCTCCCACATCAAGATCCCAAAGCTCCATACATCCGTCTTTGTTGTGAACAGCGAATACAACAACGACTCAGGCGCCATCCACCTGATCGGCAGAGCATTTCTCCCGTGTCTGGTCTCGATCACCTCCCCGTCTTCGTTCGCGAATCTGGACATGCCGAAGTCGGCGATCTTGCACAGCTTGTTGTGGTCCACCAGCACGTTCCTCGCGGCGAGATCGCGGTGGATGATCTGCAAAATCGAACAGAACACACACACACAAACAGTCTCGATCAGTGCTTCGCCATAAGACGTGACCACAGGTGGACGTCCTGTTACGCAACCATCACCGCACAGTATCGTGTGACAGGACGAAATCGAATCCTCGGAACCGGTGAGACAGGCGCGAAGAAAAATCGTCGATCTATCGATCCCCGTCAACGACGGAGCAGAATCTGTTGAACGAATTTAACGACGCGCGAATTCCGCGTTACCCGGCTTCGTAACACGGTGGGCAAGGGTTATTGCTTATTATTTATTACACGCGTGATTTATCGTCCGGGTTCGTCGTACTGTTACCCGCCGCGGAAGCTCACCTTTGATTTATTTTACGTTCGCGTGTGGCCCGTGGTAAAGAGAGTCTCCCGCCAGACGTGAGTACGCTCCGATGGAAATTGCTCGGCGCACCGATAAACACGTGTGAAATTTAATTGTCGCTCGGCATAGACGCGTCGATCGAAATCAACGATGATGTTTGAGCAACGTTTCCAACACTCGATTAACGACCGAACGGTACTCGAACGGTGCACAGGACTTCCGTGCTAGGTGGTCGTTGACTGAGGTCTGTCTGGTTGGATAGAGGGAATCGCGTGAACGTTAATTGACGGGTTAAGAGTGAACGTTTCATAGCGCGGGCTAATTCAAATTTAGTTTTACGTCAAATGAAAACAGATCAAGCATCGAAGTATTTAATTTCCATTATTTTTAACGATCTTTTGCCATGTTTCACCATCGCGATAGAAACTCGGTGGCTTTGCGAATCCAGGCGGAAAGAATTTATTTCTACACTTAATGTACCAAAAAAAGAAAAAATACCGCGTTTTATTTAACCCTTCGAGGACAAGCGGACCTACCATATGTTGTATTACCGTTGTTATTGTTCATTAATTATTTACTGAAAATGTGTGTTACGCTTGTGAATCGTAGATTTCGTAAAATGAAACTGAAAGTGTATCCTCGAAGGACTAACAGAGCGAAATGGTAAACAACGATTCGCGAATCTTTGATCCGATCACTGATTCTAAGAATCGCTGAAAAAATGATTACAAATATTCTACACATTTCATCAATCAAAACGTTCTTCCTTCTGCGTCATCTTCTCAATTTTAAGACTAAAAAAATCGTCGTCATAACACTTCCTCGCCAAACAAACGCGACAAAAACACGCGTCCTATCCTTCGCCCTGAAGAGCGATCCTGTTTCCTCATTGGCCGGTCTTAATTAAAAATTCAGCGCGGAACGAAAGTGATTTATCGCACTTTCTACCCGGTATCGGTTCTCAAACTGTAAACAGAGTGCCTGTCGACGCAAAAGAAAAAATACGAATTCACCGGTCGGAAAATCCAACTGGTTTCTCGTTCGACCCGCGGTCATCGATGCTAATGAACTTACGCGGCTCAATGTCAAGGCGAGCTGTACACGCATACATCCTCGCCGTTTCTTTAATGACTCCATCTTCTAGATTTATAGCGACCACCGGCGGAAAACTCGAACGCGAGAGTCCCCATTTGTCCCGCGGACGTGGCCGCGTTTTTGCCAGCTAACACGACGTTTCGGTGCCGATGAAAAATGCATTTCCGCGTTACAAAGGACGTGAAATCGTCTGTGTTGCAAGGAAAAACGAAGTTGACGGTTCTTCGTTCGAATTAACTCGACTTCCTCCGACAAATATTTTCAAGCAACGTCGCCGGGTTGACGAATAAACTGAAAACGTTGCAGACAGCTTTATTGCTCGTGCATTGTTATCTTTATTATGCCGAGAAAAAGGAAATTTATTTTTGCTGTTATCTCCTCTGCAACGATAAGGATTCCTCCTTTGTTTCGACGAGTCGGCGGTGGAGAAGTTTTTCAAAATGTCACGCGTTGTATCGTAAACTCGACTCTGAATTAGTAAATAGTTACACGGTACAACGTTTCGATGGAGAAATAATGTTGAATAATTGATCGAATGCATCGGTATTAATTCGCAAGTAAAACAACACTGTGCAGAGTGTTCGTAACGATTTAAACCAATAATCCCCGCTGCTTCGACGCTTTTAAATCGGTTTTCATCTGGTTCGTGCATCAGCGGTCGCCTCGATTTTCAATTAAGCTCGCTATGTGTGCCGGCCTTGAGAAGAATTTCTACGAAGTCGTATATAATCTTTGATTGAAATCGACATCCTGACTGTTTGGTTGCTCTTAAGTCGTCCTTCCAGCGACCAGGCGCGCAGGATACTGATTCCAATCGAGGCTTCGTTCCCGCTGTTCGATGCCTCGAGCGTCCCGACCGCGCGCGCCGGTGTATCTCGCCTCGCGAATCATAACCGGTCGACGATGATATTTAACTATTTTCCATTTTTCACCTCCGATCTAATTGACCGTACCTCGGCTACCGTGCCGTCATCGATATTCAATAAAAGAAAAAGAAAAGGAAGGAACAGCGGCCCTGTGTTGTTTACGAAAGGATTCACGCAGGTGAATCTCTTCTCTTTGTCCTCGAGAAATACAATTATTTAATGGTAGGTATAAAAAGATGATTTGTATTTTAAGCTCGGGAACGTGTATCGTTCGTGTTCGAATTATAGATGAGAGGATCATTTGTTATTCTAATTCGCTGCTGGAGGAAATTGTACTAGGAGAGGGTTAAGGGAAGATGACACGACAGAAGCGAGGGCCAGTCGGAAGAATTATGGAAATGAAGGAGATATGTATCGACTGCTTAGAATACTTATGATTCCTATGTAAATTACAATATGCGCATGAATCTTGGGGTCTAAGGTGTTCAATTAGGATACTAACAATCCTCAGAAATGGCAGTGGTGATTTTTCAATTATTAGTGATTTTCAAAAAAATTAATCGAGCGACATCTGCTTCAAGTAGAATTCTATCGAAAGTATTATTGAGCCTTTAAAGTCACCGCTTTTGCAGCGTGGAGCACATACATCAACTCTGTAATTAGGTATTAATATTCTTTAGAACTTCAAAGCTGTAAATATGATCTTTTTACTATTTCACGAAGGAACTCTAAATCAGCAATGATTCTTCCACGATTCCAGGGACCACAATAGCGTATTACAATAGTAAATTAATTTTTCTAACAGCACATTGAATTTCGACGATGCCACTACAGCACTTAGAAAAGAGTCGAACCTTCAGGCACGTTTCTCGTAATCGGTCGATCGAGAAAGAACCTTGATGTTCTCCAGGCCGGAATGCACACTACCGTTTTCCTTCCGATGAGTAATTACTGTCCACTAACTTCAGAAAATTAGCTTTCCCGCGGTGATTCCTCGAAGGCGATTACGCCGGCAATTCGACATTCGTAGAAAATAATTACAACGGTTTATTCGGTATTTGTCCTTGCGAAAACGTCGTACAATTCCTCTAATCTATCCTCCGCCATCGCTATCTACTCCCTTCGATCAATTTTCTTTGTTCACGCTGTACCACTACAAATCTCATCTTACCGAACACTTGGCAAAAGTTGAATTTATAAAATTTCTACGATGAAATTTGGACACGAACTCCCTCGTGCTGTATACAACTCGAGGAGATAACTGTAGGCGAACGGGAATTCACGATGTTGACTCGAACAATTTTTTACTATTGCGAAAAAAGGCTTCCATTAAGCGTCGTCGAATGCGTAAAAATGTTTCTTTCACGTGTTCCAGGCGAACAGTGCTCCAGTGACTGGTTGAAAAGTTACAACTGCAATATTTAAACTGCAATATCAGCTTCGAATCGCACATTCTTCGCCGCGACGTTTCGAAAATCGACGACCAAGAAACTCTCCCGGTGTCTCGTTATCTTCCGAACCTTTTCCCTCGTTTCTGAACGCGTTCAGAAGAATTTTGTCCACGAGAGCCTGCTAGGTTACCAACGATTTGTAGTCATGAGACCATTTCTACGCTCGAACTTCGAAGTATCTGAACCTCCTTCGATGATATTTTAAGAACAATTTTACGTAAATTCGCTAAAATTGTCGATAAAAAAATTCTGCAATCTTCGCCGCTGTAATTAACAAATTGTAGAGTCGTTAAGTTTAACGTACAGTCTGGAACAAAAGTCCCCAACCCTCTGAGTCCAGTAATTAACTACAGTGAAACAGAAGGAAATGAAAGGGAAAGCAGGATACCTTCGTGTCTTATCAAACCTACTAAGTGACCTGAAATATCCAAAACCTTCAAAATTAAAAAGGAATATATTCAAATTTTTGAGAACTTTTGTTACAAGCTGTATTTCAACGTTGAACGAATTAACACAATGGCCAAGAATCGATCCAACATCGGGTAAAAACGAGGGAATATTAAGCTACATGCTAATTTTCTATGAAAAACCAGGGAACGCTATTCTTCACGTGTTCCTGTTAATAGAAATTTATCAAGGTTCACGGGGTAGTGGATTGCCCAATTCGTGGACCTGATTTTTGCCGACTGACACAGATCGAGAGGACGAAATGGCCGCCCAGCCCGGTACACTTTACGGCGCTAAGAAAATATTTGAGGTACAAATACCGTTGTCAAGCTGTTTGTCATACCGTCGGTTTTTTCGCTCTCGACCTTCAGCAGTGACGTATAGGCAACCTCGAAGGACGAGGGATTCGATGGATTTTTATCACGGGAATTTCTTTTGACACGTAGGTGCCATTTGTGAAACGCGTTGGGCATTGCAACGGTGAAATTTGTCGTGAGATGGACTCCGGGTGCGAGGACTGTGATTTATGGCCGTATTGTGCAGCTTCTCTGATTCGAGATGCGGGACAGAAGCTCGGAGAAGGGAATATCAGTGGAAAATTTAGGATAATATGAATAATACGGAAAAATAAAAAATTCTCATTAATGTTAATTTCAGATTTCGGGAGTTTGCTTAATTCTGAAGTTTCGAAGAGAAATAAAAATAGGAAAGTAAGAGATGTTCGATGACAAATTTTTACTAATATGAATTTCAGAATTTGAGATTTTCAAGAATAAGAG